>NC_088934.1:40627500-41227500 GCF_038396675.1 Hydra vulgaris
AAAGCATTAAGTAAATAAATCTAATAACATTTTAAGAGTACTTTTAAAAGGGTAAGGGTTTTCAAACTTTTAAAATGATTTAATAAGTTATGATTTAATGAGTAATGAGACTCATAAAAAAGCAGTTTTTAAAAACGTTACAAATAATATCAGACTTTGTTGCAGGATGTACTAATACTTGATTGTACTTTTAATGCAAATATTTATTAAGTATGACTTGCATTAAGTTTCACTTGCATTGATAAACTTAGTTACTATTTTTGAAGTGTATTTTTATAAGTTTTATCACTAGGTAATAGTTTTTTTATGTGTTTTTTTTTGTTTTTCTTTTGTGAAATTTGTTTTTCTCTTACATAAAAGTAATGAACATACTAAAAAAAAAATAGATTATGTGAACTGTTTTAAAAGTTAAAAAACAGTTCAGTTGTGTTGTATAACAACACAATTGTCTTTCGTTAACCGTCAGGTATTATGCATAATACCAGTGTTTATGCAACCCTAATTAGGTTAAAGTCAATGATTGGTATTAGTTGAACATCAATTCCTTTAGTTAAAATATTTTTTATTAAAAGGAATTATCTAATTATGATTTCATTTTAATGAAACAACCTTTTTTTTTACAAGTTTTACTACAAGTTACAAATTATTACATATTTTCTTACAAGTTTTTAAAGCTAAACCAAACTTAACCAAATGCAATTAATTTTTTCGTTTAATCTTTAAAAGACTGTTAAACACGGCTTTAAATCTCCAAGGAATTGTATTTTATACATTGTATAACAAACGTATTTAACACGGCAACGGTTTACATATTGCATTCTCAAGTTTTTTGAATTATTCTTTTTAAAAAAAAAAATTATATTATTTCGAAAATTGCAGCTCTCAAAAAATGGGATATAATGACTGCCTTAACTAAACATGAAAATGTTAGTTACTCAGCAAATGTTCTGTAGAGTAGTTTTAGTGGACCTGTAAAGACACTTTGAGCGGCCCGATATAGTTTTGCTCGATGGTTATTTAGTTGACCGTTAGTAACTGCCGCCAAAAATGGCTATTACATCATATGTGAAAAGTTATCGGCTGGAAACTTATAGTAGATTAATAATAGTCCACGAAGTAACCAATAAGCAAAACTTCAAACCGCTCAAAATGCCTTATATAGGTCTACAAAAACTCAACTACATTATTGTTTTCTGGGTAGCTAAGGAAACACAACAAACTTTTATAATAGATGTGTTTATTAAGTTCTTTAACTAATCCTATCAAGTACTTAGTAAGTCGTATTTGTCATACTTGCTGAGTTCCTGACGATTACTCGCATGGAACTTAGTACTATAAGCAGGTTTTAATCGGAACAAAGTAGGAATACACACGCTTTTCGTTGGCCACTGCCGCATTAGCAAGTTTTGTTAAAGACTAGTAGGAATAATAAACTTTTTACTCGGCCCTTGGTTGGATAAGCAGGTTTTTGTTAGAAATTAGTAGGAATTATTTGTATTAAATTCAGAAAATGGGTTTAAGTTATTAGTAGAAATTCATATTTTTCTTTAGTGTTTAAGTTATTTATGTTTTAAAGATTAGGAATTAAATTAATAGGATTTTTTTTGCAAGAAATATGTGTTTGAGTAAAAAATTATAAATAATTTTATTTATGTTTTTACTTAAACACAGATAATAATAATAAAAAAAACAACACCTTTTCCTAATTAAACTACTATAGTAGTACATTATTTTGTTATAGTGTAACTTAAATTGTTACCTAAGCAATAAAGACGCTTGTTTATAAAATAATTATAAATATAGTAAATAAAGAAGTGTACCTTTGTATAACTAAAACATTTATAAAATACAGTTAATAACGCTGGTTAATTACTTTTGACTAATTCGACAATAACTGTAACTATTATGAAACTTATAAAAACATAATGTAACTCGAGAACTTAATAATCTATAATATTTTACAACAAGAAAGCTTATTCAATTTACCATAGTTTTAGGATAGTGAAATGCCTTTCATTATCATCCATAATAGTTCTGGATTTCATGAAAAATCTAAAAGTGTATGAAAATATGAAACAGTATCTATTAAATATGAATAATTATAAAACTCATGCTTTCTATATATATATATATATATATATATATATATATATATATATATATATATAATATATATATATATATATATATATATATATATATATATATATATATATATATATATATATATGTATTATAAATTTAACATGATCAATGAGTAATTATGCTAAATTTCATAATATATAAATGAAACAGATAAATCAAATCAATTACTAGGTGCTTATTGAATGTAACTTTGGCGATTAAAATTAAAATGAAACACATGCGTACATACACGTGTATGTTTGTGTTTGTGGACACACCCGCATACATACTCCATACATACATTCATACATACATACATACATACATACATACAAACATGCATACATAAATACATACATACATACATACATACATACATACATACATACATACATACATACATACATACATACATACATACATACAAACATACATACATACATACATACATACATACATACATACATACATACATACATACATACATACATACATACATACATACATACATACATACATACATACATACATACATACATACATACATACATACATACATGCATACATACATAAATACATGCAACACATAGAGCAATCAACAATGAAAACAAAAACATATTTATCAGTAAAGTATATTTTTATATATTCTATAAAAGAGTTAACCTTTTAGTCTTATTTTTTATTATTTAGTCTTTATTAAGCTCGAAAAGTTCGCTCTTTCAAATCCTGAAAAAAAAAATACTAAAATTTTGTTATAACCATTAAAGTTAATATTAAAAGCCGTATAAACAATAAACAAACATTCATAATTTACTTTGTTAACCATGCAATTATTACCTAGTGAAAAAATTTTCCCACTAAAAATAAAAAACATTAAATAGTAAAAATATTGTATCTAAAAATGCTATTTTAGATTTAGGTGACTTGTCTTACGTGTAATAAAAAAAAGGTGGCGTTTAATTAAATCAATGTTTTATATTTGCTTTGACAACTTACCAAGTACCAACTGAATATTTCGTTTAATCCTGATGGGCACTCAGTAAGTTCTTACTAGGATTACTCGGTAGTGAATAAATACCATCAGATAAT
The DNA here is from genome assembly GCF_038396675.1 of Hydra vulgaris. NCBI lineage: Eukaryota > Metazoa > Cnidaria > Hydrozoa > Anthoathecata > Hydridae > Hydra > Hydra vulgaris. Next base: position 40,630,714 of record NC_088934.1, read on the forward strand.
TTGGAATTTAAAAAGCTTATCCGAATTAAACGTAAACGTAACAGAATTGTTCGGAAAAGCTCGCACTTAGCAGGATTAATAGGAAGTTAGTCAGTTTTCTAGTAATATTAGCTGATTATTTCTCAGGTGTCCTGCATAATGCAAAAACTAATGATGTTCGCATACATTATGAAAAAGAAATCAACCTATAAACTAAAAAATGCGCAAGACTTATTTTACACTAGAGTTAGTCATAACGGAGTTCCATTGAACCGTTTTATTCGATTCATAAAAAAAGAATAAAAGTAAAACGTAAGTTTCATACAGCATTGGACTACTACAAATATATATATAATTTTCTGTTTACCAATATTTTAATTTTTGATTATGGTATGCTAGTAACACAAGTCAGATAAACAAAGTTGTATTGAAAATAACGTAATATGATCACCTTGGAAGTATTTCATCAATAATATCTTTGAAGACTGCTCTTTGTTCTTTTGAGTTCCAGCCCTCAATTGCCTATTTTAAAACTTGAAAATCCTTTTCGGAGATTATATCTTTTAAGACAAAAGTTGAATTTTTTTTGCTTTGCATTTTTTTGTTTAGATTTTGTTCATGACTTTTGGTACTAACCAAGAAAGGGTTTGGAGCTATTTGGTTTTCCAACTCGGACTGAACATAATATAACGCTATTTTATTTTTCATTAAGCAAAAAAATAAGTTTAGTCTGTTTGCCGTATGATTGTTAACATCCTGGCATCCAAAACATCCTGGATAAAAATAAAAAATAAATGTAGTTTTTATTATGTTTTAGAATGTTATGGAGTAACTTTACCAGGTTCCTTCCAACTATATAAAATTTTTTTTTATTACTTCTTTATAATAAAAAGCTCACGATCATTAGTTAGTGATGGAAGTCAAATAAAATTGTCAGTATTACCTCAAAGAATTAATATTAATGAATCATATATATTTCGTCCTAAGAAAATATCCAAAGAGTTTAATGACGACTTTAAAAATGTTAGGATTAGTCTCGTAAATAAAATTTTATCAACTTCTACGTCAAAAATCTCCGAAAAAATTAGTGCAGTTTATAATAGAAATTTTGATTGTTTCACAAAAAAATAAGTTTTATAATCCAAAACAATTTGGACTTCAAGAAAAACATTAAGTGAAAATGGCATTATTGAATTAGTTGACCAAAAACTAATGGTATTGAAAAAGTTTACTCTGGGAGCATTCATAGATTTATCCAAGCAATTTGACACTGTTAATTACTATATTCTATTCGAAAAACTAAAATCGTACGAGGTATGCAACAAATTATATCATTGGAAAAAAAGTTATCTATCTAATAGAAAACAATATACTTAAAATAAGAAATCCTCAATACTTAATATTCTTATTTTTAGTTTATGTTAATGATTTAATAATCCATCAGTAAAACTAAATGCTAAAACATTAAAATTTTTAGAAGTTATTGCGCATGAAAATTTATCATAGTTCTGACATATAAAATATTTACAATTAAAAACTTATAAAACCATTACTATTTTGTATCAATTTATCCCATACATAAATTCACATGATCTAAAGCTTAAGCACTTTTGCCTAGTTTATCGCTACATTACTTATGCAAATATTACATGGGCAATATATATATATATATATATATATATATATATATATATATATATATATATATATATATATATATATTTTTTTTTTTTTTTTTTTTTTTTTTTTGAGTGCCGCAAATAAACTTTATTTTACTAAAACTTAACACTCTCATCACACTAATCTCAACTGAGAAAGAATAAAAAATCTAGTGCTCATAGCTTTCCTTTAACTGAGTAAAAAGAAATACATTTGCAGTAAATTATAAAGCACGGTTTTCGCGGTTTTCAGTAGCAATTAACATTTTCTTCGTAAAATTTTCGATGATATTTATTTAGCTTTATTGTACAGCAAATTTATAACATCTCTATTTTGTATTATATAAATTTTTTAGACGGAGTGTAGTATATGGCTGGCATTCTTAATTTTTTTTTATGTTTTATTGTTTTCTTTTTTCATTTTTTCTTATAGCGTCACTAGCTGCTGACATTGACCTCTCCCTATACTATCACTTTTTTCTTTTACTGACATATTTCTTTCCATGTAAAAAAAAAAGGAAAAAAAAAAGATAAATTCAACCATATTAGATCAAACAATACTTAAATCATCGTACAATATACTTAAATATTGTAAAAAAAGCATAACTCCATTTAATTCCTCATACAGAGTATCCAAAGTTTTCTTATGTAGATTTTAAAATTAAAAAATCGAAAAAATAACTCTTATCATAAGGATCATTGTTTGGCTATTCCAACGTAATTGTTTGCCTGGGAGTGTCCGAGGTCGTCACTTTTTAGCCGATCTAATTTCTACAAGGCCTTCTTTTACAAGCCCCGACTACTCGTTTTCCGTAACATTAGCGAACGCCAACTTTTTTCATGGCTAAAGTTTTTTTTTGTGTTTGCTTTTGTAAACAAACTTCAAAAAAAAAAAAATACTTGTTTATAAAAAAAATTTTGAATAAAGTTTTAGAGCAAACATATTTAAATTAACTTACGTTAAAAACTATATTACCTACAATGAAGACTTAAATAGTTTATTGGTTGTAGTTTATATATGTATATATATATTACTATAACTAAATCTCACTTTTATAACTCAAATAAGTATTTTAGCTTTTTAACATATGTAATGAAAAGACTTTTTCTTTGATAGTGTTACGCATTCTAGTTCATTTACTTCAATATTAGGATAAACATCCTTGACACTATTGTAACTTTTTCTATATCACCTAAAAAGCTAACGTCCTGCAACTTATGTATATTATTTAATCGCTAGAAAATAGGACTGGCACCTTCATACTTTATTCCACCTGCAGAACAAACAAAATTTATTTAACAAATGTGGGAGAAATTTTCAAGAAAGTTTTTGATTTAAGAAGCACTCAATGCATACCCGACTCATCACCTCAACATCTAAAACTTTCCCACTGCCCAATGAAAGTGCTGTAACCACACCGTTTAATGAAGAAAATCCCCAACGCTACTAAGTACCATTACATGATACACCAATATCCTAAATATCATTATCGTCTTGACACTTCTTGAATCAGATACAGCATCAGCCATTGTTTATTGCGCATCTTCCTCTGTTATATTAGTAATTTGTTCAACAAGTTTGTCATAATATTTTTGCGTAAATGGCTTCGGCATGTTCATGACGGTTGTAAACCTTTAATTTTTGGAATGTCCGAATCCAAGAATCTTTATAGTGTAAATTGTTCGAATGTTTATATGATAGTTTTCTTTCTTAATGGTTAAGTTAAAAGTAAAAAATTCATTTATTTATTTACACTTTGATAAAGCAATAGAAAGTTTAAAAGCAAGTCTTAGCCGTTCGCTTTGGTTTTCAATTTATGCTAAAGAGATAAGTTGGACAGCTCTAAACGTTGATAACATCAGACAAAATCAATAATTCTATATCCTGCCATAGCTTTGTTTTTAATAATGGTGTATTTTTGTTGTATCAAACTGATGACAATTTCATCCTTAGTAAAAGATGAACTTCACATATCGAAGATTTCAGTTTGACTATTATTAGATGATATCTACACTTGAAGAGGGAAAATTTATAATACTTACACTCACACTGCTACATATCACTGTCTGCTCGATTAACTATGTTTGGAAACTTGAAAATATAAAAATTCTGGCAAGGAAGTGCAACATAAATTGAGCTATAAATCAACAATAATGAACTTAGTCTTCATTTACCAAAAGCAATAAATTATGAAGTGAAGCCAGAAGTCATGAATGCTATTAACTTGTAAACTAATATGTTGCTTTGCCTTAAAAGTGACGAGGAAGGGGATGAGCGGAATGGTATACTAAATAATTTTAAATAGGCGTTTCAAATTTTCAGCAAAGTAAGAATGACAGTTTTCTAAGAAATCTATTTGTCATTCATTGCATAAAGTAACAGGCTTTCATCAAATATCATTTAATCTACTATCTAGAACTTTTGCTTTACTGTTGACAGTAAGCCACTACTTGAAAACTATTTCAATAAAAAGTGCTGCATCTTCAGCTTAAAGATATTTCACACTTAACGCAGTTACTGTTTTATCACGGTGGCACAGCCTTTTGTAATAATGGTCACAACTTAACAATTCAAATATCAGCAGCGTAAAGTTAATTTTTGTATTTCCATTCTGCAAGTAGCACTGTATCGTTATCATTTTAAATGTAATTCAGATTTTTCCATGACATTTTTAAAAAAAGGTTGAAGTTTAACATAATTAATTTAGAGCTATCAAAAAATTCGAATTTAAGTAAATTCAAGTAACCAGGGATTTGCCTCGAAAATTGCGAAAAGTGCAAGTTTTTTCATATTTTAATATTTTCAGGATCAACTTTAACTCTTTTTAACTTAAATTAACAAGTTTATCTTACAAGCTTTACAGCAAACTTGTCTACAGAAATTAATAAAAGATAAGTATAACACATCTAGTAGTCAAAACTGTTTCAGAAAAATTTGATTTATAGAGTACTTAAAAAAAAAGGGAAGGTAGGGGAGGGGAAAGAGGGCTTTGCATGTATTATTTTCAATTGACAAATTTTTTAGAAGGTAACTTTTGGAATGGCTACACAGACATTTTTTTTTATTATTAATTTTTTAAACACTAAGTATACAAGTTATTGATTTTTATATATTGTGAAGCTATCAAAATTAGAACTTGGCGGAAAGCGAGAACTTAAGGTGGTAGTATACCATTAAAATAAAATCTTGCATTTCAACTTTTTTTTTTCAATTTTTTATAGTACATAACATGTATTATATGATTAAAACAAAGGCAAAAACTTAAAAAATTCGAAAAATTAATTATGTGCATAATTATTGATGGACAAAAGCCCAAAAATGAATAAATGACGACAGGGTTTTTTTTCAGCAACCGTTAATAAATTTGTACTAAATTTTTGGCTTGTGATCCTTTACATATGCAATTACAACACTAAAAGTTTTTTTGACCAAAAAAGTTAAAAAATATGCAGTTTAAACATATTTTTTAGCTTTGGTGTTATTTGAGAACACAAAACCACTCACAAAAGTAAAACACAATTAGCTGTAAATTTAATTCTACTAAAGGTCGCAAATACATGTGATACAAACAAGTAAGCTAAATTTCAGATCAAATCTGTTTGAAAAATAGTTCCCTCGCCAGGTTATTAAGCATGATTTATCAATATTAATATTATCTTTGTCTACGTAAATATTCGAGATCTGGAAAAGAGTTACAAATAGTTGAACTGCCGACAATGAATGAGTTTTAATTTTTTTTATTTGATTGGTTAAAAAAAAAATGTTTTTTTATAATTTTTTATAGGTAAACAAATTATTGCCACATTTTTTTAGCCAAGCGAGAAAAATGAAAGACTTAGCCATTATCAACTTTGGCCTACTGATTTGAAGGAGTCAAAAAGTTTCAAAAAGTTTTTAAAAGGAAAGTTGCAAACGAAAGAGTAGAAGAAAACTAATAAGAGAAAAAAACACAAGACTCTAAACTAAACCAATGCTTAAGTTAAACAAGATTGCAAATACGAAACATTTGAAGAGTTTAATTTTGATAAAAATGAGGTTTCTAATCAAAACTCAAAACGTTTAAAAAAATCAAGAAACTATTTCAGAGATTTAAGAGCAAGTGCAGTAATAATTACTGCAGCATGGGTAGATGTAGGACTTGTATCCAAAAATGACAATAGATTAATATTTGATCACAGTAAAATTGGATAGCTAAGGATAAAGTTATTATAATGTTACCCATCAGTTTGTTAATTACTACGATAAAGAGATTATAGACTGAATATTTTTTGATGGACAAAAAGATCTGACTTATATATTTTTAACTGTAAATAAGTTAGACAAACAGCCCCTGCTAAAGTTAAAGAAGAACTTTACACTGATTGTTCTGTTGATGGGAAGTATTTATTTCATTTCACACCGGCTAAAGAAGCAAAAAAGAAACACGCTGATATTATAGTAGATATAATCTTTGAAAATACTGAAATGAGAATCATTGGCACACACGGTAGAGACTCTACCAATCCAAACATTAGTTGGGAAGGGATAATAATGCATTTAAAGGAGCAAAAGTTAAATTAGATTGTCTGTGCTGTACACACTAATGATTAACCATTAAAACATCTGATTAAACTATTAAATGGAGAATTTAAAAGCAATAAAAAATGGAATGGATTTATTGGAAGCAAGCAATCTTGAAATAAAGACTTTTTGTAGGGTTAAAAGGTTGAAGTTGATGATAGCATTTTAAATTGAGTAATAATGTAGTGAAAGACCTTTCTACTGAAAAAAAAGTTAAAAGTTAATTATAGAAGGATAAAAGGACCAAAACAAGTTATTTACCAGCTTTAACACCAGTCACTAGATATTTAACGTATAGTCAATCAGCTATAAAACGATCTGCTTGGTAATGCCTTCTAAGTCTACTCTTTAAACTATGCTTTGTTCTGAAAACAAAGAAGAGTGAAGTTTAAATTTAATTCTTAAAATAAGAGGAGCTGATGAAAATGTTAAACAAGAATATCTATATGTTACACCAAGAAGGACACCAGATATCATTATTAAAGCAATTTGCTCTCAAAGATCTAATTGATTGAAATGAAATGTTTGAATCACCATTAACATGTCGTATGAAAACTAGAGATATCAAAGAATACTTTGTTAAACCAATGGTTTTGTCAAATTAGTGTTGCCACACTCAACCTTTCGAAAGATGTGTAAAGAAAGTCACCCAGGCATGTGAAAATGTTTTCATAGAACATAGGAGAGATAATTGGATTAAAGACAAGAGTTATCACAAAAATTTATGTTGCGTAGCTATCCAAACAAAACTTTATTGCCATGATAATGTTTAAGAAATAAAAATATTGTTTTAGAAATAGAAAAAATCTTATAACAATTTTAGAAATAAAATTAAAAATATATAAATTTTTTTTTCCAATTATCCCTTCTCCTCACCCTCCCCTTCCTCTCTTCTCTCCCCCACGCGTCCCCCCCGGCATCTGGTAACTAAAACTTTGTTTTTTTGATTTTCTACTATTCTTGAACTCCTAATCTTAAACCGTACCCCGTTTTTAGTTATGCTAGGCAAAATTAAATTTTCAAATAGTATGACACACCCAAATACACAATATCTATTACCAATAAATAAAGTTATTAATTTCTTAAAAAATACTTTTTTTTTATGACTTATTGTAACTAAATGATGTTTTTGCACTACTTTAAGCTTTTAAAACAATAGTTTAAAAAAATATTAGAATCATTAGCTTCCTCTTTCCAGTTGATAAGTCAAAAATAACTCACTACTAGATTACTCTAGCTTTCATTATTAATAACGCAATAAAATGCATTCTCCATATAAAAATCATATTTGATAATTCTTTTAATTAAAAAAAATAAGGCTGCTTATTTTTAAAAAGTTAGCTGTATCTAGTAAAATAAACACCTGTTAACCTTCTAAAGTTGAGCATAACCGGAATTAGTCGTTACGTCCAATGTATAAGCCACGCTTCCTTCATCTTGCTTTCCTGATTCATATAATTTGCAATCTTTTAAATCATCTGTCAATCGTTATCTTGCTCTACAACCTTCATCTTTTCTCTTACAGTAACTTCCAACTTTAATTAGTGGCTGCTTGCAGCCTTGTTGGAAGCGAAGATGTTTAAAAAAAAAAAAAAAAAAAAAAAAAAATGTGAATAAAAAAATCAATTGGTTTTACTCAGTAATTGGTCAGCTTTACGTGAAAAAAACTTCAGGAATTTGCTGAAATTTTTATTCACGCTGATTAAGACTGAGCAAATACTCAGCGTTTTTGGAGTAAGTTGCTTAACTTTACGTGAATAAAAATATGAGTGATTGTGCTCAAAATTTTGTTCACTTAAAGCTGAACAATTACTCCAAAAACGCTGAGTAAAAGTAATTTTTTTTTTTTATTTACCCGGCCTTATATCTCTATTAAAAAAAAGTATAATGGTGTTTGCCGTTTAGTTTATTTCCTACCAGTTATTGAACATAACGGTAATTAATGGTTATAAAAAACGAAATCTGGCGTTATATAAACGTTATGTATGAAAACATGATATAACGGGTATAACCCGTTATGTCATGTCATGCTGTGGAAAACTTTTGAAATAAACATAAAAAAAATTATACATACATATATATATTATATATATATATATATATATATATATATATATATATATATATATATATATATATATATATATATATATATATATATATATATATATATATATATATATATATATATTGTTTAAATGACATCGTTAAAAATATATTTTATACTTAATTGATAGAAACACATCATGTTCAGTTATATATCATTTTTATTATTTAATAGTGATATTTTGGCTAAAAGTATGTAAACCATCAAACCATCAAACAAAACCATCAAACAAAAAAAATCATTATACAAAATTTATAAAACCTAAAAACAAAAATGGTGTCGTTGCATCGAGCATATTTTGACTTGCTAAGTTTAACAAAAAGTTGTCTCCAATGGCGTGTCATCACTAAGTTACCATTGTCGCGATTTAAGACATTCTCTTGCAATTTTCACACTATATGTTTGTTTTTTTAATGATTTTTAATGTGATAGCTTATAATATTTGGCGATATTTGAAAATTGTTTGTATGAATACTGATTTTTGGAAATGCAAACGTTTAGAAAATTTAGTTTAGTTTGAGAATTTTGGTATTTGATAGTATACTAAATGACTGTATCACGTATAGTTTGAAATATTTAAAAAAGAATTTGCGTCGTCGATATAAGAAAATTGAGCGTGGTCATTATCAACGTACTTTTTATAAGTTATTGGTGGAGTATTAAAAGCACTAAATTTGATAAATTGTAAATAGGCTTCAAACATAATAATCATAATGGACAAACCAATCTGAAAAAATTTTTTCCAGATATGTATTTTGTTTTACTCATAAAAAATAGTATTTACTTACACAAAGCTCAATAAGCTTGTGAATACCAACTAATGAAAATTTAGTTTGCACCTTAGCCCATCCAGCATTGTGACCTGTACGGGTACTGTGTGGGACCCATACAGGTTATCAACTGGGCCCATGTGGGAGCCCTCCAGGATCCCGCGAGTTTTTCCCCGCGTTTTCCATCCGGAGCCCATATTGGTTTGCCCGCCAGGTTACCAGTATGGGTCCCAAACATATCCAACAATAATAACCCGTAAGGGCCCCATATAAAAATTCCTCTGGGATCCCGGCAATATTTGGGGTCCCAGATGGGTTTGCTCATCTTGGAACCATTGCAAATTTTGCAGAACTACTTTAAAATTGTTAAAGTATATAAAAGAAAAACTATATAACTTTATATGCTTATTTATTTCGAAGAAAAAGCACATTAAAATTTCATTTTTATTAGGCAACTTTCTAAACAATTCTGTAGTCATGTAACGTCTGTCTTCGGTTGTCTTCAAATTAAAGGCTTTTAAATCGTTGTTAAAACTACTTCTTTACGCTTTCTTTACGCTTTCTTGATGCAATAACTTGTTGTTGTTTGTAAAGTGCTATAAAAAAGAATATTATATTTTATAATATTTATTATTACATTTTATTTATACTTTAATATATTGTAAGACTTAAATGAATTTTGGTTAACACTCTTCTATAATAAAAAATCTATTTTCTCACAATACTTTAATTTTAATAATTTGAGGAAATATCATCATCAACCATTAAGTTGGTAGTCTCGAAAAATTCTCTAAGTCACCCTGTCATTCCAATAAACAAGACTGTATATCATTAACATTATAAATATATTTACAAACCTTTCATAATTATTATTTATTAAAACTGCAGACACATTCTGGTTGTTTCTAGTCAAATTTAATCATACGCAAGCAAATGATGCCAACAGTCATTTATTACATATTTTCAGAAATATTCTTAACCCCAATGCAGTAAGAAAATAAAAAAAAACAAATAAGTATCATACATATAATATTACTAGATATAATAAAAACTTTATATATATATATATATATATATATATATATATATATATATATATATATATATATATATATATATATATATATATATATATGTGTGTGTGTATATATATATATATATATGTGTGTGTATATATATATATGTGTGTATATATATATATATATATATATATATATATATATATATATATATATATATATATATATATATATATATACATAATATTATATTTCCTTTTTTTTTTGTTTTTTCATTGATAAACTTCTATTTAAAACTGAATTTAAAATTGAATAGCGCTGCAAATAATGAATTGTACAATATTATCAATTGTTAATTAATGAGTAAAAGTTAGCAAAGAACTCAGGAAGAAGAACTGATTATTAGGTGTTGAAAAGGCAACGGAGCTGCCAATGTTTTGCGAGAGGTAAAGGTCACTGACACCATCACGAAGAATACGTAGGTAATTTTAAATGAAGGATTGCTAATTGATGGTAGTGATTGTGGTATTTAGAGTGAATAGGAATCTGTTGGGCGCTTGAGTAAAATTGTTACTAATTTTATAGTGTTGTGCACTTTTATCTATTGTTCATTCCAATCAAGATTCTCATTGAGCAGAATTCAACAGTATTTATAGCTATAGACGGTTTCAAATTCACTATTATTGAGTATGGAAGATGGTAGAGCGTAAGTGTCAGAGCACCGTTCATTAATTTAATGATCTAATATATATATAATAAACAATAAAAAACTTCAAATGCTATATATATATATATATATATATATATATATATATATATATATATATATATATATATATACATTATATAAATATATATATAATACTTGTATATATATAAATTATATATATAATACTTGTATATATATAAATTATATATATAATTTATATATATATATATAGTTTATATATATACATACAATAAATGCCGATTATAGCATTAATAGAAAAGAGAAAGAGAAGTAACATTACAACGATGTAATAAGGGTAGGATGTTAGCTGCACGAGGAGGTCCAACATTTAATTTACTTAATTTATTAGCAGTCTTATTAAATTTAACCATAATAATTAAATCAATAGCATTTATTTGATCTATCGTTTTGAATTTCATTACCCACAAGAGATGCTTCTTTTTTATGGCGTCTTTAGGTAATTGTTTTTATAAAGTCTTTGAGATAAATTTTTAATTGGTATCAACCTTTTCTGCACAGGGCACCAAAGAGTTAGAGCATGGCTTTGAAACTTTTTTTGCTATGCACGAAATATATCTATATGATTCAAAAATGCCGTTGACGCATAAAAATAACCATTTTTTGTGAAAACATTTGTTAATACTTTATTTAAGGTTCTGATAGTGGGTGAAGTTTATTTACATGGTCATTTTGCTTGCATAAAATAGTTAGATAAGAATATGACATTATAAAAAACTTGTTCGAATCAATTATGGAATAAAGAAAGTTAAACAAAGAAAGGAACAATAAAAAAACATATACATTTGATTTATAATGTAAAAGACTTGAAATACTTGAAAAATGTCTACAGAAGTCTGACTAATCAAGAAATACAAAGATTCCTGCTCTTATTTTTGTAAATATTAGTAACCATAAATAAGTTAAGTTAGGGTAACTTATAAAAACAAACATCTACCATGTCCTATATTAAATTAAAACAAACTTTGTTTACCTTGTTTAGTCTATCAATATTTAATGTATCTTCTGCATTAGTGTATTTTTCTTTTGCTTCCCTCTAAATTTTATAATAATGTTTTAATAAAATCCAATTTTCTAATAATTCAACCTCTCTCGTAATAATTATGTTTGTAAAACCTCAATGTAAGTCTCAAGTTTCATCATGCCAGTTGTTTAAGGTGTCTGGGTTGTATAGGATAACTCTCAGAACAACAAACAAACTGTGACCGCTGACCTTGCATTTAAAACGTGACACCCAAATTAAAACCTGCAACAATCATTAAATAAAAAAGTTTACAACTTTCAAGTCTCTTTAACTTAATGGTGTAAATTTTCAAGTATAATGCGATATGCCAAAAAAATATTACAAAATATGTGCAGTTCACAATTTTTCAAATATTGATTATAATACGAATTCTAATATATATATATATATATATATATATATATATATATATATATATATATATATATATATATACTGTCAAATATGTATATATATATATATATATATATATATTATATATATATATATATATATATATATATATATATATATATATACATATATATATATATACTGTCAACGATCCTTTTTGATATGGTTTTCGAGGAATTGGAGTCATTAAAATCTGAATCAAGTAAATTGACAAGAAAATACCGTCATCTGCCTTGTTTATATACTAATGCAACAATATTAAACAACAAATTTAATAAGATATTTATTGATATTGAAGTTAAGCAAGCACAGGTGTAATGATATATGAAAAATGACAAAGTGAATCATCAACAAAAATATTCCGAGTCATTTTTTTTAAAGACAAAACAGACTGATAAATAGGGGACATGGAGTATGTGTTTATAGTCATGAAAGCATTAGTTCTTTTAAATTGACAAGTAGTTATTTAGATAATGACAACGTTGAATAAATATGGTATTTGGTTGTAAGAGTTACAGAAACAATTTTTAGTGGGTGTATCTATAGAGTTGAAGATTGCAGTGTAGATTCAATCATTTACTCTTAAAAATTTTAAAAATAAAAAAATACTCTAAATATAATCAACTAAAATCATAAACCAATATTTCCTAAAAACCAATATTTCCTAAAAACAACAAGGAAACAATAAACGTATTAGACTAGAGTTTTTTAAATAGAAAGCATATGAAACTTGAGCATTTCTTAAATATTTTAATATAATAATAATAATAATAATAATAATAACAATAATAATAATAATAATAATAATAATACTAGTATATGTATATATATATATATATATATATATATATATATATATATATTATATATATATATATATATATATAAATATAAATATATATATATATATATAAATATATATAAATATATATATATAAATATATATATATATATATATATATATACATGAAGAGAGAGAGAGAAAGAGAAAGAGAGAGTAAACTGGGGTTAGACGAAACGGTTTAGCTTCAGATTCAAATATTTTTTTAAAGAAATATATTTTATGTGTATTTTTTTTTTTGTTTTAAAGAGAAATTTTTACATTTTATAAATATATAAAAACTGAGAAAAATATTTAAAGTGTTAAAAAGAACCAACTTTTATAAAGAAAAAAGCGTTTACTTTCTCCTTTAATTGGGGAAAAGTAAACTAGTTAAATTTTAATAACAATTTTTGTAAGGTATTAAGAAAATTAAAACTAAATAAAGATATTGAGAAAATTAAGCAAAATTAAATAAAAACAAAACGAAAATTATTCTTATGAAAAGTTAAGTTCACAGAAAACTTATTTAATCAAATATATGAAAAAAAACTATTTATTAATTGAAAAAAGAGTTGCTTCATCGGTAGAAGAGGGTTCGCGGCATTTTTTCATGCAAAATTGCTAATTTTGTGTTTTTTGGGTGAACACAATTGTCAAACCCAAGACTTGCAACTAGAAGCTTCACGCTGGTATCATATTTTGTTTTGAGTTGGCAATGCTTCTTCTAAAACTCTGCGACACTTTTTGCACCTGGTAATGTCTTTTTCTTGTCTCGGTTTTTGTGAACGTTGCACTTGCTGAGTCTCATCTGAGGTTTCACTGAAGTGAATTTCGCAATTCTTTAATTGCATTGAGTTTTTGGCTTCATCGTCTTGGTTTAGTTTCTTAAGAACCTGAGATGTACTTGGACACTAAACTTCAACTCTCGAAATGCTGACTCTTTTGGTTATTTTTTGCATGTCAATGTGGTGGCGCTGTAAAACATATTTCAAATTGCCTTCGAGTCTTTCTATGAAGTGTTGCAACATTTAATACGTTTGAGCAGGAATCACTGGTGTTGTTGTTAAATTATTAAGTTGGCAAACTGTTGGAGTTTGATGCTGACTGATGTTAGATGATGATAAAGGCTGTGATAAGAATGATGAAGCAGGCTCGGTTGAGGATGATGAAACAGGCTTGCATTAAAATAATAAAACAGGCTGAGTGGAGGATGATAAAGCAGGCTCGGATGAATATGTCAAAGCAGGCTGTAATTTTAATTGATCAATTATGCTATTATCAGGTGGGAACAAACCAGTATTTTGAAATCCAGTGATTATTTGTTTTCGTGTAAATGCGTCACCGGAGCTAAAAGGTTTTGCTTGTAGTTTAATGAAATTTTCTTTTGTAAAGATGTTAAAATTTTTAGCTGCATAAAATTCTGTAAGTAATTTGCGCCAAACTCATTTAATGTGCTAATAAACACCTACGTCTAACGGTTGAAGTATGTCGGACGAATGAGCCGGTAACTATATCAGTCTGGTGTTATTGCCAATGCAAATACGTGCAACATCGTAAGTAATATGAACATCGTAAGTAATAATGAAGTGTCCGTCCAAGACTAAAATGTGAATACTTGTAATTTAAAAAAACATTTGATTCATTGATTAATTAACTTAACTACTCAATTTAAGTAGACCAAACTAATTACCTGAAACTAATTTGTTTGCCGTTATAAATACTTTAGTGAGCCATTGATTAAATTGTTTCTCTTCCATCCAACCCAACTTGGATGTTGTAAATACGGTGTTTGATAATCCTCCGAAACACCAGTCTTTGTTAAGACGTGACATTGATTTGTAAACTACGCATGGTGGCAGAATGGTACCGGTAGCGTTGACACAATTACTGATAATGTAATTAAATTTTCGTTGCTACTAACCAATTTTAAAAGGCGTTTAACACCGAGCCTGCAAATTATACGCTGTTTACCTTTTTCACAAATTGCTCGAAATGTTATTTATTTAATTGTTTTTGAAGTGTATTGAAATAACTTGTTATTTTGTCTTCGGTACAAGGAAAGCTCTGAGAGACGAAATATTGCCTGCTACTCTGACGCCTAGTTTATGACTCCATCGTTTCGTGAAATCTTAATAACATTCTCGTCTTGGTATATTATGTAGAGGCAACAGTCAGATGAATTTGATTTGTAGATACTAAATATCCCCCTAACTATCACGATGACATCTGCAAAGGTTCGGCCGAAACCCTATTCAGCTAAACAGATAAGTACTAAAACTAGAACAACTTCAAATGCTATACTTAGTATGGTAGTTGTATCTCCACCATGTATGTATGTATGTATGTATGTATGTATGTATGTATGTATGTATGTATGTATGTATGTATGTATGTATGTATGTATGTATGTATGTATGTATGTATGTATGTATGTATGTATGTATGTATGTATGTATGTATGTATGTATGTATGTATGTATGTATGTATGTATGTATGTATGTATGTATGTATGTATGTATGTATGTATGTATGTATGTATGTATGTATGTATGTATGTATGTATGTATGTATGTATGTATGTATGACTTTGTTGTGTACACGTTTGTGAAGAGTTTCCTTAGGTATATTGTATGCCTCTGAAGCTACTTACTGAGTGATTTTTCACCTTTTTGATTTGTTCTACTGCAAGTTGCAATACCTATTCGTTTTAAGTTATTTGCTTTTTACGAATATAAGTACGAGTCATTTTGTTTTAATTTTTTTTAAATAAATAGCAAAGGCTGCCTAATTTATTTACGTTTTAAATAGTAAATAACTATTAATTAGTTTAACCGCGCCTTATGTATAATGTCAGCTATTAGCTTGTTTACTCTTCGCACGAAAAACTTTTATATTGGTATTTTGCTCATAGCTTTTTTCCGGAACACGCAAGTTCAAATTTGAAAAAAGAAGAATCTTTATCACCATAAAATTTTCTTCAAAGCAACTTTTTTGTTAAGTAAAATTTAGTTTTAGTTTTGGGAGTTTTGCAGTTGACTTTTTAGAAAAAAAACATTTTTTTTGCGAGGGTTTGAATTTTTAGGTTTGCTAAGGCAAAATCAATTTTTAAAAACAATTTGTACACCATTAGAGAGAGCACAAAACTCTCTACAAAACGGTGCCTCGCATTTTTTAAGATTTTTGATTAAGCTTTCAATAAATGGGAAAGAAATATAATTGCTAAACCGTATATTTATATATATAAATATATACACACACATATATATATATATATATACACAATTATAACTGGTGCAACTTACTTTATAACTGAGTAAACTAGGGTAAGAGTAAATCGAAAAAAAAAGTAAACAGGCCTGCTTTATCATCCTTAACTCAACCTTTTTCATCATTTTAATGCAAGTTCCTTCATCGGCAGAAGCAAACCTGCTTCTACCGATGAAGGAACTCTTTCTTTCAATTGATTAATAGTTATTTTTTCATATATTTGATTGAAAAAGTTTTTTGTATACTAAATTTCTAATTAGATCAGTTTTCGTTTTATTTTTAATTAATTTTGCTTGATTTTCTCAAAATCTTTATTTAGTTTTAATTTTTTGAATATCTTACAAAAATTAGTATTAAAAAAATAACTAGTTTAGCTCTCTCGAATTTTAAGGGAGAAAGTAAACGTTTTTTTTCCTTACAAAAATCAGTTTTTTTTTAACATTTTCTTAATACCTTTTTTAATTTTTATATATTTATAAAATGTAAAATATTCTCTTTCAAATAAATAAAAAAACAACAACATAAAATATATATTCTTTTAAAAAATATTTGAATCTAAGGCTAAACCGTTTACTCTTACCCCAGTTTACTCTCTCTCTTTCTCTCTCTCTCTTTTTCTCTCTCTTTATGTTTATGTATATATGTATATAAATATATATATATATATATATATATATATATATATATATATATATATATATATATATATATATATATATATATATATATATATATATATATATATATATATATACAGTCGTCCCCCGGTTAACGAACCCCCTGTTAGCGAACTTTCGGTTAACGAACCGAAAGTTTGCCCAAAATCCTCCCCCGGTTAACGAACCGGAACTCGGTTAACGAACCAATTTTCTTGTTGAATTTTCTTTCAAGTTCAATTTTCAATTTTTTGGTAAAAAATTTGACAAGGATTTTTCATGTTCAATTTTCAATTTTTTCGTAAAATTTTGACAAGCATTTTTCAAGTTCAATTCTCAATTTTTTGGTAAAAATTTGACAAGCAATTTTCTTGTTGAATTTTCAATTTTTGATAAGCAATGTTCATGTTCAGTTTTTAGTTTTTTCTAAAACTTTGACAAGCAATTTTCATGCACAATTTCAATTTGTTTCAATTTTTAAAAGTGCATAAATCTCAGGTTTCAATCATTTCACCTTTGCCTATTTTATTTATCAAGTTGGACAACTTTTTGAATTTTTTCCCCCGTTATTTCGGCAAAATCCACCAATTAAAAATTTTTTAATGGCGGCCTATGGGAAAACGCGTTTCGGTTAACGAACTTTTCGGATAACGAACTAGTTCGTACTCCGAATTAAGTTCGTTAACCGGGGGACGACTGTATATATATATATATATATATATATATATATATATATATATATATATATATATATATATATATATATATATATATATATATATATATATATATATATATATATATATATATATATATATATATATATATATATAAAGAAAACTTAAAAATAGCGCCAAAACTAACTTGGTCAATAATTAAACAAGTCCCCGCCTACAGCAACGTAGCGAAAAAATGCTTGCTTTGCCTTCATGAAAAACTTTGCATAATATCATACAAAGGTACGCAAAAATTATTAAATAAAAAAACAGAAATTATTTCTAAGTGCCGTCACGAAAACAAGTTCTTGCTTGACAACCACGAGCCCAAAGATTAAAAAACCTAACCACGCTCGCAAATAGTTATAGTTTTATAATTGTTTTTGAACGCGACGATGTTTATTAAGTATATTTTTTAACGAAAAAAACAATGTATTTTTTTACCTGATGATTGCTAAACGCATGAAACTTTTAGTAGTAAAAATCATGTAGTTATTTTTATTTAATCTCGTCAAAAAATCAATAATATATATATATATATATATATATATATATATATATATATATATATTATATATATATATATATATATATATATATATATATATATATATACAGTGGCGGCCGGTGACAATAAACTTTGGTGGGGCCAGGAAATATTAGCCAAAAAATATCGCAACGACTCACTTTCAGCGTAACTGATACTATGGTGTTTATGAGGAATTTTTTGGTCGCTAGCGTTTTTTGATTGGTTGAGAGAGTTAAGCGCTAGCATACTCCCAAAATAAAGCATAAGTATTTAATAGCATTGAATCTTTTAAACCTACGTAACACTATAATTTTCATAAAGGTATAATATATTTTGAAATAAAGAATGATGTTAAAAACAATGATTTAAGCATATTATTTATACAAATATTCTGCTCTTCTCTGTTTCATAAGAGAAAACATTTCAATTACTTTTTGATTAAACTGATCAATATCCTGTAAATAATCTTTATGTATTGATAGTACAGCTAATGCATTCAACCGATCTTGACCTGTGGAATTTCTCAAAAGTGTCTTAATTCTTTTTAAAGTACTAAAACACCGTTCAGCATTGGCTGTAGACACAGGTGTGACTAAAACAATCTCTATCAACTTCGATACTTCAGAAAATGTTTCAATCAAGTTATTTTCATGCATAAACTGGGATAGGGCATTAATGGTGCCAATATCACTAAAAACAGCATTTTCATATAAAACGGTTAGTTCGGACATCAACTTAACTTCACTCAGCATTGGATAGTTTGTTAGAATATTTTTTATATGATTCCGAGGAAAATGTTGTCTATTAAATTTGAAATTTTTCGGATCCAAAATTGAAAATGATTTAAATATTTCAATGCTTCTAAACCTGTTGCTAATTTCGTAAATAACTTTATCACAAGCATCTTTAGCATCTTCTATTAGTAGTTCGATTGATGTGTTTCGTTTCATTCGGTTTTCATGCATTTCTTCGCAATCGTTAAGAATCGATCCAGAAACATTATCAGTAATGCTATTTCGCACAAAATTTATAGATAACTCAAATTTTTCAAAAGTCTCCTTGATTGTAATAGTGTTGCTGTTACTTGATTGCAATATATTGTAAAGTACATCAACATGTTTTAAAATTGAATAAAAAAAAGATAAAAAAAAGTTGAACTCTAAATCTTCCAAACATTTTTTGAACCCAACAGATTGCCACACGCTTGTATCATCCCATCCTTCATCGTTTATAATTTTATCAAAACATTCCCCAATCTTTGTTTTGTTTTCTTTTATGCAAGTAACTATTTTTGAACGAAAATTCCATCGTGTTTCGCAAACTCTTGGTATCTGTTTAAAAGTAATTTCGCGAAGTAAATCATTTCGTTTTGGCGAGGATGTAAAGAACACGCTAAATCCACTTAAAGTAGAAAAAAATGTTCTTACTCGCTTATTCGACGAACAAACTTTTTTCAAAACTAAATTCAATTGGTGTGCATAGCAGTGAACATAATGGGCATTTGGGTAAACTTCTTTCATTAGACTTTGGACTCCATTCCTTGATCCGCTCATAACTGCTGCACCATCATAAGCCTGTGCAATTAATTTTTCCTTCAGACCAAAACAATTTAATTCTTCTTTTAATACATTTGTAAGACCCATAGCAGTTCTATCCTGAACATCAATAAATGCTATAAATCTTTCAACTGGTTGATAACCTTTTAAATAACGCAAAATAATGACGAACTGAGAACGATAAGATACATCAGTTGTTTCATCTGCTTGCAAGGAAACAAATCTTGCTTTATCTATCTCACGTTTAATTTCTTCTATGTATACTTTATACATACATTCTTGAACCTCATTTTGGTTTGTTTTTGAAGTATTTTATGTTATTTTTGAATCTTTAAGATGATCGCTAAACGCACTATCCAATGTAGCTGTGTATTAAACCATATCTAAAAATATCCCTCCATTATAACGACGAATAACGGCGAGTCATAATTGTAAATTTAAAGCAAAATCTGTGGTGCAGAAGTTACATATATCATATAAAGGATAGAAAGGATTTAATAAGAAGCAACAGAATCTATTTTTTGGCCTGGCGTAAAAAAAACAAATAATAGATTTAATCAAGTCGTAAAAACATGACTGGAATATTCTAAAAACTAAATTAAAGAAATAATGGTATCAAGGAAAAGACCGAGTCATGAATTTTAATTTGTACGAACTGATTTATTTCACTGTATTAATTAAGAAGTCATAATCGTGGTTGAATATTTTAGACGTTATTAAGAAATCCAAAAATTATATAGCATCTCTTATATCACATACAATATTAAAAGACCTAAGTATTCTTTTCCACTTTATAATTTTAAAACTAAATTTTCATATCTATACTATTTCACATGATTATTTCTAAACTAAATTTTATAAAGAAATTGCAAGTTACAATCACTTAAACTACGTTTATTCTGAACTTAACGTTAAACGTGAATTATGAATCTGTCTTTTTGAATTTATAATATCCTGTAAAAGTATAAGTTAATCTAAAGTTGAAGTGTTTGTTTGTAAAATTTTTCATAACCTTTAGATTAATCTTTTCTGATATTTAAGTAACAGTTTGCTAAAAACTATGTTTTGTTAAATAAAAGTTTAAACAACTTAATAAAATATAAACTATTATTCATGAATAGTAAAACATCTATAACTACTTTGACGTTTCTCTAATGTTAATATTTTTATTTTAAAAAAGTACATTATGCACAACCGTTTTGTTAAACAATTAAAGTTGGAAATTAATGGTAGTTGCTTACTTTAATTGTTAGTTTTTTAGAAAATAATTTTTTTTTTCATAATAACAAAATTGTTTGTTATTATAAAAAAAAAATTATTTGTATACCTTATTCTTAAAAGCTATTAAATTTAATGTTTACAGTTTAAGTTCAATTAAAATTTATGAAGACCAGTTTAACACAATTTAAAAAAGAACCTCAGGTAAAATAAAGATAGTAAAAAAACCATGTAGACTTTATTACTAATGCAAATAAATTTTTATAATTTCAATAAAACATTTTTTTTTGTGTAGTTTGCAAAATCCAGCTTGCTTTATTACTCAAGATAATGGTGTGTTATGGAATGGTAAATAGATTTTTTTTTTTTTGTATATTTTTCTAACATTTTTTTAAATATAACTTTAATTTAATTCTTTATCACTTTTACTATTAATTGTCATTTATTTATTTTTTTGAATAATTTGCTACTAATACAGTGTTGAATTACTGTTTTCTTCTTTATTGCAGTTGTTTCAAAAATACTGTCAAGATATAGTTAAATACAGTTTTATATAAGATATAATATACATTATTATGTATATTATATCTTATATAAAACTGTATATATATAATTGTGTATATATATAATATATATATAATATATATTATATATATACACAATATACATTATTAAAGACATAAATATTGAAATACTTTATATAGAGTAAAAGTACCACAAACCAGACAGTGCGCAGAAGCAGACACATTTAAAAAACTTTAAATAAAGATATTTGCAAAATTTCAAAAAGTTTTTAATTTTTAGTGCGTGGAAAATTTTAAAATTTCAAAAAAAATTATTCTGATGATTACTTTAATAAAATATTTAAGTTTAAACAAAATCTCACCTTAATAACCAAACTTTTTTTGAAAATTAGGTTCTTAATATAAAATATTTAAAAAGGTAGTTTAAAAACAAAGGAAGCTATTTTGTTAGAGATTTTTTGCCTAATTCGAAATTAGTTTTAGATTTTAATAATTTTACTCCTTTAAAAAATTATGACAAAAATAAAATTTTCTTCAGTTTTCACCTTAAACCGTACACAATAAATCCACCCTATAATCAATTAGATTTATTAGGTTAACCTAATAAATCTTAATTGATTATAGGTTTATTATTTTTTCATTCTAGTTGAGTTTTTTGAATATGTTAAAGTTAATTTATTTTACTATTTTCTCACACTTACTGAATTTTTCATTTGGGTCTTTTAAGTTTTCACACTTTCGTATAAATTAAATTTGTACTTTTGCACTTTTACTGTTGAATTTAAAGTGCTAATGTACACAAAGTAACCACAAAGTACATCGTTTCTTCAATTTAAAAATTCTGTAATTGAATTAAATTTATTAAACTTTTAATGGCAAAAAATAAAACAAACGAGAAGTCTTACACTAAGTAGACAATAAAAAACGCATTGAATAAGGTTAGAAATGGCAAGTTAAGCTTAAGAGGCGCAGCTCAATTATACTGCATACCAAAGTCAACGTTATCCAAACAAAAATCAAATAAGAATTTAGTAGTTGGTAGTGACAATACAACAAAATTAAGTTCTTTTATTGAATTAAACTTGGTTCATCTTCTTCAGATGCTTAGCGATTGGGACTTTGGTAGACAATTAGATCAAGTTCAAAGTTTAGTTAGAGATTATTTAATTGGAAATGATAAAACACGTTTATTCAAAAATATGTAACGCCTGGTCGCAAATGGTTCAAAGGGTTTATGAGTGGGTGGCACTCAGAACTCTTTAGTGAGCTGAAATTTTAATTTCAGACTTTGGTATATGGCCTCAGTATGGCAACTAGCTGGCGAAGGATAAACTACATTCCTATACAGCGGTGAAAATATACGGAATGAATAATCTAAAACCTAAAAAAATTTAATGAATCTTAAAAAGAAAATTGCTTGTTCAAGGCTTCGAACAATCAATGAATAACAGTTTTCATATTATTTACCAGACTGTTTCAGTTCTAGATTTTAACTCCTATTATTGGAGTTAAAACTAGAGGAATATGAGAGAGAGATGGTTCGTTTAAACTATGTTTCAATTTAGAATCTTAAATTCAAAGTCTATGGAAACGTTTGCAATGCAAATTTATAAACATATTTTACTGGCTTGCATGCCGCCATCATATTTTAGAGTTAATGCAATCAAAAAAAAAACTCCAATCAAATTCAGCAGAACTTTATAACAATTATATTAGTTTTCTTAACTGGTTTGCATTCTATTGAGTAAAGGAATTCGTTATTTTGTATTTTATAGGCTCTCACAACTGTACACATTCTATTAACTTTTAGGGTGGGCTTTTGTTAATTTAGCCCCCTCTACCCACTTTTTAAGTCTGTAAAAAAAATGTTTAAATTATTCATTTTGTTTTAAATAACGTCTTCAAGCCGCTAGAGGGTAATTAACGTTTTTGTATTTGAAACAAATACTAGACGTGTTTGCTTCGAATCACGTATTACAAACATCTGGCGAACAATAAGTGTTTCGTATTTGATATACTGACTTTTTATACATACATAAGCAGCATTTCACATAACTCACAATTCTTAATTTTACGACTGGTATTTCCTTATTTCAAAACATTAGATAACTGCGAGGAGTTATGGAAGAACCGTCAAATAAAAGTCAACAGAAACTAATTTTTTTCTTTGTACATAAAAAATCTTCTTTGAATACAACTGAATTAATGGAAAAAATTATATAAGAAAGTAATAACGGTGAAAAATAATTCCCTGTTTGTTTGTGCTGCGAGTGAAATATCGAAAAAACAAAAATAAGTTTTACCAATATTGAAGCAAGACTAAATTTGGCAAATATATTTGGCAAATATTTTATATTTTCTTTAAAAATGAGTTACAGAATTCCCTTGGATTCATCTATATCATTTCAAAAAAAAATTATGTTTCTAAATTTGCCTTAATGCTGTGAAGAAAAATCTGAAACACTCTTTCAAATGCAATAAAGAAAATATTTTGATAATTATTTATGACAATTAAAAAAAGCTGTAAAAAGCCAGACCTCAAATGATAAGTAAAATGCATAATAAAAAATCCGATAAGCATTAGGATTACCTAATTTACGTAATTTCTATATTGACATGTGTAAGTCAATAAGAAAAAGCTATTCGACGGAATGATGAAATTGAAAACAATCTTAAACAACTACTTTTAATGAGGATGAAGAATATGAACCTCTACCAAGCTGGCTGTCAAATAGTAAGTACATGTCTCAAAATATTATTAAGGAGATGACAAAAATAATGGCACATTACGTTCTATGAAATGAAGTTTGTGTTATTAAATCGAGATTTTTTTTCTATAAAATGTAAGAAAACTGGAGATTTTTCCGGTATTGATCAAATCTCAATTTGTAATTGATCTGTTTCTGAAAATTTTAATAAATACGAGTATATTTTTTGTCTCTATGCAGTTGATGCTACTGAAAGTAAATTGCATTTTTTTTCCAATATGTGATGTTTAAATGTGGGCTTGAAAAGAAAATGGTGCGTGGGCAAAGTTAAAACGGTTGCGCATCTCAGGGTATATCGGAGCATCTAAGTGATGTTGTCAAACTATTTAAAGATGATATCAAAGAAGCAATTCTTATAAACTTTTACGCACATCAGCTCAACCTTGTTCGTCAAAATGTTTTTTAAATCTAAAACTTAAAAAAAAACTAGTTAAATTTATGAATGAAAGACGAGTTGAAGGAGTTGAAGACGAGAAGAAAGGAGTTGTGTCATCTTTCGTGTAATTTAATTTATTGAGATTTAAAGTAATTGGTAAAGAAGTTTAAAAAACTAATGGTTTACAATATGGTTGCCAAGTAAAATGTAATAAGTGACTCTAGTTTAACTTAATTTACTGCCATGACAAAACCATATGGTTTAAATTTTACAATTTTAAGTAACTGTTTCAGAGCTTCAAGAAATTTCCGAATCAAATCATCCTAACAGAGCTAAAGCTAACCGTTTACTTGACAATTTCATTTCAATTATATTTTGGGTTTGGTCTGGCTTGTAATGTGTTTGCAACTGTCGAACAAATCTGTCAATATACGCAATCTGGTAAAATAGAAGCTTAAAAAATTCCTTCATTAATAATGTTATTAAAAGTTTGCATATTATCTATAGGTCAGATGAACACGTTTTAAATAATGTTTTGAATGTTATGTTATTAGAGGAGTTAATGAATTTCTTCACGCTTATTATTTACGCTGATAATACTCTGAAAAATTACAGACTTGGCATGATGGAATATTTACGTTCCCAATATTACAAGGAATAAGATGTTAAATGAAAGTTAATTAAATCACCGGTTTCCAGGAAGATTAATAAAGTTATTATTTGTTTTAAAAGAAAAAAAGCAAATCACCTTATTACTATTAAAGTAATTATTATTACAGGTTTTTTATTTTTTAAGCAACCAATCTAATAATATAAAAATGAGTATAAAAACGTAGCAAAAACTTTAGCTTTGTTAACGCTGCAGCGAACTCAAGAGAGATTACATCATTAACTTAAATTGTCATTTAGTTTTGAAAAAAATGCTTTATTATTAAGGCTTTATTAGTAATAAGAAGTATTTTAAGTTTTTTAATTAACATTTTTGTATGAAAACTAGCGAGTATATGAAACATAGTCCTTATATTCCTCAAATTCCAAATATGTATTAAATATAATTATAAACAACCACAAATGGGGCATAATGGAATATTACGAAGTATTAGATGTTATAAAAAGTCAATTAAATCAAAAAATTAGAGAAATTTAACCTTAAAGCAACCTTTTTATGCAGGACCTGCTTAAAAAAATACTTTAAAGTCAATGCTGCCTAAATAACTTTAAATTTTTTAAATATTATTTGCTTGAGAACCAGCTATATATTTTCATCTTTGAAATTATAATGAAAACAACATCGCATATTAGCACCCGCAGTAAATCATTTTTTAGAAAGCATAATTACTTCAAAATATTTGATGATTTACTTAAACATGTGTTTTTCTGACCTTTGTAGAGATAGTTTGAGAATACTCCCTCAATTTTTTTAAAAATAACCCAACTTGTTTTTAAGATACTTAATGAGGTCCCACTTTAGCCTGTTTTTAAACTGCATTTGACTATTTTTGGTTTTTAGAAGAACTTTTGTAAATAGAAACATTTGTTGGAGATAAACAATAAAAATATTGTTTTTATATCTTATAGCTTAAGTTACATTTTTAACTACATAATTTAAGTCTTAAATAATGACATGTTAAAGTTTGCATAGATTACGTTTAAATTAACAATTATACTGCAAAAATAAATTATTTCTTAATTGTAGCAATGGATCAAAGCATAGGAGCAGTTTTGGGTCATGACATTTCTACTGGAGAGTTATATGCCATACATAGAAACCAAAAGTTGTATTTAAAG
The DNA here is from genome assembly GCF_038396675.1 of Hydra vulgaris. NCBI lineage: Eukaryota > Metazoa > Cnidaria > Hydrozoa > Anthoathecata > Hydridae > Hydra > Hydra vulgaris. The sequence goes on from NC_088934.1 coordinate 40,657,195, forward strand.
TTTAATACTGTGTATAAAAAATGGTTAGCTGTATCAAACGATGAGTTTAAAAAAAAAATTTTCAACAATCTTAACTGGACACGGTTAAAAACATTTGATGGAAATTTTGATGAAACTGTTACTTTTGGAATAAACCAATGGATGGGTAGGAATCTAATATTTTACTAGTTTTCCTCTGTAATTTGTTTAAAAATTTGAAAACTTTTTTATTTGAAATGTTCATGAGTATTTTGAGGTGTATATTTTTTAAAGTTAACGGCGTCGGGCTATATTTTCGAAAACTCGGAGACAGTGTATGGATACAGAGATTAAAGTGGAAAGATTAACAGAAAAATTTATTAAAAGCATTTGATTACATATAGCAGTACTTTTTTTAAATGTTTTTTTCTTAGTTTTTAAAAGACATTGAATAAATTTATATTATATTTGTAAATAAATTTCTAGGAAACAGCTTTTAATCATGTGAAGACATTTTTTTATTTTATGACAACGGTTGTTTTTCTTTTTATTGAATAATGAACTTTTTTTATCATATTTATGCATGGCTAACTTAAGCAATCGAATATGAAAAAAGTAAACTTAAAGCTAAAAATAGATTAATAAAAACGTTCTCAAAGTTATCCTACGATGAGACCATTTCCAGTCAGCACCGGGACCTACAAAAAAAGTTCAATAAACGTTCAGGCAAAACGTCTCGGACACTTTCTAAATTTATTCCTGATTAGACGCTCAAAGACGTTTCTTCAGGACGTTCTAAAGAGGTCGTAAAAAGGCTCAAATAAGATGTTCCGTATCAATGCACCTATACAAAATCGGTCTAAAAAATTCGTCTTTTAAATATTTAAAAGATGTTCTGAAAGTCTTTTGTTCGTTTAAGAGACATTTGTTATGCAATGAGCGTATTTAAGTAATCACAGAGTTTGTAGTGCTTTAAAGACAAAAAATTAACATTCAGAAAACTTATCAGAAACGGAAACCAGTGGGCTTTGTTAAATGAAACAAATAAAATAAAAAATTGAAAGTATACACAAGATTAAAAAAAAATTTTAAAGTTACAAATCTAAAATATATTATAAAAACTGTTATCGTGGGTAGTTCATTTTTGGCATATTTTGGCATAGTCTCTCTTAAAAAAAAAAAATATTTATGGGAAATGAAATAAAGAAAATATAAAGGTTTAATCAAGTTAGCTTATATAAATATGAAGGCTGACTGAAGTATTATTATCATGTAATAAGTAATTCATTTTAAGAAAATAAAGACAACTCATTACTATGCATAACCTAATAGGTTGGTCATAACCGTGAAACCAATAAATCAATTAGTTTTATAGTCAGATTTTTAAAAATAAAAAGTCCATATTAATCGTTTAAAGATCATAATCAACCTTTTCATTTCAATATCATATTTAAAGATCTGAAAAATGTTGGTTTTTTCCCACATTTTATATACTGATACCTATTATTTATTTAAATATTAGAACAATTCATAGTTTTTTTGTTCTAAAAAAAAGACAAAAGAAATATCGATTTTCGTTATTGCGCATCCATTAGTAGAACAGTTTTTCATCAATTTTTCAAAATCAAATTAATCCGTGTTAGTAGGTTTTTTAAATAGGCTCCTCATATACAAATAAAAATCTTTTTCAGATTAGTATATGAAATTCGACATCTTTTTTGCAATTGCAGCAAAAAGTTAAAAAGTTTATGTATATATATATATAGAAAACAAAATTTATCCTATTCCATAAACCTAGTAAAGCCGAGAATATTCCTCTTAAACTACCCAATCTTTTAATCAATAAAAAAATAATTAAGAGGGAATTGACTACAAACTTTCTGGGAGTGCTCTTAGATGAAAAATTGCCATGGAAATTTCATATTAAATGTATTGAAGGTAAGATCTCAAAAAATGTTGCCATGTTATACCGAACAACACCTTTTCTTAATAAAGAGTCTTTAAAAAATTTATATTTTTTGTTTATACACAGTTATCTTTCATACTGTAACATTTCCTGGGGTAGCACTAATCAAACTAAACTCAAAAAAATTTATAGTAAACAAAAACATGCTTGCAGGAGAGTATTTGGGGCAAATAGAAAAACACAATGCGAACCTCTCTCAAACAGCTTGGAGCTTTAAATATTTATAAGCTTAATATTCATCAAGTAATGCTATTTATGTTTAAAGCAAAACTTGGGTTTTCTCCAGTAACATTTCAATCCTACTTACATGAAATCTCCCATAAATATCCAACTAAATTTTCAGTGAATAACTTTGTGGTTCCCATAAACCTTCTTAAATTAAGTTCGTACCAAATTCAATATCGGGGACCTTTAGTTTAAAAAAATTTCTTCCAATCTTTAGTAAAAAACAAAACTTCGTTTTAAACTGCACTTTGCAAAGTTTTAAGGATGATTCAAAACGGTATTTACTGAACATAGAATTCGATATATTAGATTTCAAATACCTTTCTTGAAAACAATTTAAAGGTTTGGACTGAATCGCTTGAAATTAAATCTTTATCACTTTCTTTAGCTTTTATAAAAATGGTTTCTAGCCATTAGTATAAAAGATAACGAAAATAAAATTGTCTTTTTCGTTCATATTTTTGATGATATTAAATAATCAGCCCAAATACTTATGTTTACATATATTGCTTTTTTTTTTTTTTTTTTTTTTTTTTTTTTTTTTATTAAACGACGCATTTTTTTTTGTGTTTTTATAACTTTCATGATTTTCTGTCGTTTTTCCTTTTTTATTTTTAAATTTATTCTGCTGGAAGATTGTTAGCAACAAATTATTTTATTGCTAAAGTATTTGATTTGTTTTTGCTTTTGTATTTATACTGTCTTTTTGTCTTTTATCATTTATTGTGCATGTAAATATTTGTGTGACGGGGCACGGTGATAAACAACCTGTCTTCTTCTAGCTCCGGCCAGGATTTTTCTTTTATTATAATCTCTTTTTTGTAATATTTATCAACGGCAAAATAAATAAATAATAAAAAAAAATATATATATATATACATATACATATACATATAAATATATATATATATATATATATATATATATATATATATATATATATATATATATATATATATATATATATATATATATATATATATATATATATATACCATTAACTCTAGATTTGGGGCAAATGTTAAAAAAACAACTCCCAAAAAATTTGAGCTCAACATGTCCAGTCTTTCCTTACCCACTTAGCTCTTTTTTAGAAAAAATTCTCAAAAACCATCAAAAACAGCCGATTTTGCAGGTCCAAGCGGATAGTTAAATAAAAAAAATTTGAAACTTTTTTTTCTGATATGTTTTTTTTTACCTATATATTTTAACAAAAGTAAATGGTATTGTAGTTTTATTTGAAAAAAAAAAATGTTTTGTATTTAAATTTGAAAATATTACAATATTTGATAACGTACATACCATATTTATGTTACTGACAAAGGATTATAACTGTATATCCAAAATATATACTTTTTACTTTTTTAGTTAGTTATGTAAATCTACATTAAAATTTAGTAATTTCTTTAAGGTGGAGTTTTGATGAGACCCAGCTTTAGTAGCTTAAAGAACAATTGAACTGTTCCATTTGTTGTAATAGTAAATTACTTTACAATAATTATTTTAAGTTTGATTTTTTAGGTCATTTAAAGTTAAATAGATTAATCTAAATATGTATGAAGAAGAAGAACGTGGTCAGAAAATAGGAGGTAAAAGAACACTAAGGTCTAAAAAAAATATTCGAAGAAACAAAGCCAGCCATTAAAGGTAATAATTAGCTATGGAATGAAACCCTTAAGGTAAAAAATTAAGCTAAACTTTTTATTTCTTATTTTTTGTAAAAAGGCTGTCAGCTTCCAACAAGGATGGAAACACTGCAGCCCTTAGCTTACAACCAATTATTTTCCCCAAGACTATCAAAAAAAGCCACTATTCTTGCTTGCCCTCCTCAGTAAAACTTTGAAAGATCTGCAAAGAAAAGTAAATGTGGTTGTATTTTAGCCAAGGTAAAAGAGTCATGGATTAAAGCTAGATTTTTTTTACTAAACGATCAAATTCTAATAAAAAAATTTTCAAATCTGGACAATAAATATTCAAAACTTAAGAACCACGAATAAAGGGGATCTGCTGGAGATTTAGCAAAGCAACAAAATTTTAAAGTTTACCGGAACAAATTATTCTGGGCTGGTTTTCCTTATTTTTGGAATATAATAAAAAATGACAAAAAAAGATCTGATTCAGACAAGTTTGAGGATTTGGAGTGTCTGGAGGACCAAGAAGGGGAAAGAAGACTTATGCTTGCATCAGAAGATAAGAACTACAGAAAAATAGTATGTATTTCTTTTTAACCAAATAAAAAAAAGTTGCTAGGCTTTCTAGCCAACTTACTTACAGTTTACATGCCAATTAAGACGGTTTAAAATAAAAATAGCTTAACAAAAAAAACAATGTTCACTCACTATTTCAATCTCTAGTATAATTGAATTAAAATTAAAAAGTAGTGAATTTTTTGTAACATTTTTAAGCAGTGGAGAGTAGCAGAAAGAGAAAGCAAGTGAAAAAACAATATAAAGAACTAGAGGGTACAACTAATGTTGAAAAAAATAAAGATACATGTGAGGACTCCTTGAGTGATACTGATTTGATCCTGGATAGTGGTTTAAAAAAAAACCTTTACAACAAAATTCCCATAAATGTTTTTGCTGGTAATGTAGCTCTTATGGCTGCAATCAGTGATATTTCTCTAATTGTTTTACATAAAGTTACAGGTGCAATTCTAACTCAATCCGAACCTGATCTGACAGATTTCATATGTAGCCAGTCTACAGCAGCTAGAAAAATGAAACATGGAAATCATAATATATGCATGATATCAAAAGAAGATGTTCAACAAGCAATGAATGAAACCCTATACCCATGCATAGTACATTTTGATGGCAAAACATTAATTGAACTAAAAAAAGGAAAAAGAGTTAAAGCTGATAGACTGACTTTACTCGTAAATATTGAAGGTGAGACACTTGTTTGGAGTACTTACTTTACTATTTTCCTCTGGTGAAGATCAATGCAATGGTATAATGGAGCTTCTTAAGGAGTACAACCTTGAATTCAAAGTAGGAAGATTATGTTTTGATACTACTGCAAGTAACACTGGGTTAAAGAAAGGTTCTTTAATTAGAATATCCAACAATTTAGGCAAACATCTTTTACTAATTGCATGGAGACATCATGTATGTGAATTAAGAATGGTTCATTTTTGTAATTCAGTATCAGATGAACATTCCACAGGACCAGATAATTCTATTTTTAAAAAACTAAAAACAAATTTTAAAAATCCTGATTTCAATTACAATCAAACAAAACTGATAAAGTTTGATTGGAAAGTAGGTAGGGGAATTATTCTTGAGAAAGCTGCGCAAGAGTCTTTGAACTTTTGCCAAGAATACATTACAAATGGAAAAGAAAATAAAGATTTTATCAGAGACGATAGAAAGGAGCTTGCAGAACTCGTCGTAATTTACCTTTCTTTGTATTTAGTAACAATAAGAAAACCTGGAGCAGTTCATCATGCTAGGTTCTTATCCAAAGCACTTTACTACCTAAAACTACAGCTTTTTTTCAGCCATCATGAGTTTGCAAACCAGAATAATAAACTCAAGACTGAAATCAGGCTAATAAGTGAATTTATAGTTTGCTTTTGAGCCAAATGGTATTTACAGGCTAATGACGCTATTAGAGCTTCCTTTCTTGATATAAAAGCAATGCATTAAAATGCCAATTACAGCATGGTACAATACTAAAAACAAACCAAAAATAGATATAAAAGATAAAACAGAAATGGAAAGCAAAATTAGTGAACATCCTTTTTCACTTGCTCTGTTGGTTAATTTTCATATCTTATGTTTGATAGAATTGTATAAGAGGAACAAAGGATAAAAGATTGGCTTTCGCTTTTCCCTGAGTTTTGGTTTACTCAATCTGCTTTTAAAAGCTTTCAAAAATATGCCAAATCTTTAATTTTAGTTAATGACCATTCAGAAGGATCTGTTGGAATGATGCAGCAATTTATTCATCGATACAATAATGAGGAAGATAAACAGAATACATTGCTAACTGTTAAAAAAGTTCGTTGTGCTTTCAGAACACCTGGAAGACGTTCAAACAAACTTTCTAAAAGTAAGTTTGCCGAAAGCTTATCTTCACTTGACAAAAAGAAGAAAGGTGTTGAAAATGAACATAAACACAACTGAAAATCTTTGCTTTTGAAACTTAATGCAATAACATGAAACTATTATCAAATATTGTAATTTTTTCAAATCTAAATACAAAAAAAAACTTTTTTTTTGAAAAAAACTACAATACCATGTATTTTTGCTAAAATATATAAGTGAAAATAAACATCCTAGAAAAAAAAACTTTTAAATTTTTTTCATTTAATTTTCCTCCTGGACCTGCAAAATCGGCTGTTTTTGATGATTTTTGAGAATTTTTTTTTGTAAAAAAGGGCTTAGTGGTATGGATAGAATGGACCTGTTGAGCTCAAATTTTTTGGGAGTTGTCTTTTTAACATTTGCCCCAATTCTTGAGTTTATGGTATTTTCGATTTGAAAGTTTCCTCAAACTGACTACCCCTAATATATATATATATATATATATATATATATATATATATATATATATATATATATATATATATATATATATATATATATATATATATATATGCATTTATTACAAATTTGGTTAATAACGTAATACAACAGATGTTGACCCGATTAAACATCTTGTTACTGTTATGATAATTTACAGCAATATAATGTTAAACATTTTTTATTACAGTAAAATAAATACAAAATAATAATGTTGACAAGAAACGGCAAAGTTTTAGAAACAGAGTGCAAGTCGACATGTTTACCAACCAGTTCAAGTCAGTCTTTAGATGTTTCTAACTTAACCTTGCCTCCATCCTCTATAGGAGGACCTACTACTTGTGCATCTGAGAACTTCTGGCTAATTTGACACCCATCACCATTAAATACTAGTTCCAAGTTGTTTGATTGCCAACAAGTTTAAAGAATTATTTTTTCAACGACGCGATGTAGAAAATGTTCGTAATCATACACCAAATGAAAAAATTGGGCATACAGTTATTGACAATGAGGTCACTTTTTGGAACATGGCACGCATCAAAACAAAAACAAGACAAAATTGTTTCTTACATGTTCTTGAACTTTGGAATGAGTAATACAAGAGCCTGTTTAACAACAAGAATCGCAAAGGAAATCCGGGTAGAAAACGTGGCAACGTCTTGGTCTAAATGGGTTGCCTTTTTGATATTCAATTACCTGACACTATTGAGGAAATTACGAAATCCAGACTCCTGTCGTCACAAAGAGAAGATAATGATATTGCTTTCTATTAAGATTAAAAAAGAGAATAAAAGGCAACCATGGATGGTCATGATAAAATTTTTGAGATCAAGGTACAATGAAAACAGTTAGATAAAATAGGAAATTGATAAAGTAAAAACACGAATTTCTTACTTTGGTAAGCGTTACTCTCTATTCTAGATATTCTTTAAGCTTTAGTCTGCTTGAATTTAAAATAATTTCATATAATGTTAAATTTTACTTAAATATGTTTATAGTGGAAAATATATATATATTTTATATTTATAATATATATATATATATATATATATATATATATATATATATATATATATATATATATATATATATATATATATATATATATATATATATATATATATATATATATATATATATATATATATATATATATATACATATATATACAAGAGTAAAGACACACATTAAATTTTTGAGGTCTACTATTCAGTAATATTTTTCAATGTACAGTTGCTAACAAATTTTTTTTTAAATTCATGTTATATTTCTTTTTTATTTATTTTTATAGCTTAAATTGTTCTTTTTACATTATATTATATTATTTGTTCTTTAATATTTAATACATATCGATAAAATTGGTTTTGTTAATTATGAGATCTTTTAGTTTTTTCTTCAGGGCAATAAGATTATCCAATTTAGTAAGTTCTATGTTTTGAAGTATTGTATTATTGTATAAATAGGGGCCACGGTATACAAATGAAAATCTCAAAAAAAAAAATTTTTTTATGGGCATGTAAAGTTTCCGGTTCCTCATGTGATATATCTGTTGGTGTTGGTTTGAAAAAAGTTATTAGTAAAATGAGTTTAGACAAGTCCGACCTTATATTTGAGCATAAATAAAACATTTTGGCAGATGTTAATTTGATAGATATTTAAAGCATTCAAGTTTTTAAGTAAAGGATCGGCATGAGTGAATTTATTTTTATTATAAATCAATCTTGATGCGTGTTTTTGGTGTCTATATAGAGAACTTAGTTTTGATATATTTGTACTTCCCCAGGCAATATTAGCATATGTTAGGTAACTTTGTATATATAAAAAGTAGAGAATTTTCAGATTCTCCTGGGAAAGTATAGTTTTGACTTTGTAAAGTATGCCGATACTTTTTGATATTTTTGTATTAAATATTTTTATATGGGCTTTCCAAGAAATCGTTTCGTCAATAATTATCCCAAGAAATTTAATAGTTTCATTTCTTTTGATGTTTTTGTTATCAATTTTTAGTAATGATAGCATGCTTGCTATTTTGTTTTTATGCTGGTTGGAATGAAACAAGATGTATTTTGTTTTTTCTTGATTTAAAGATAATTTATTTACTTTAAACCAAATGTTTAGACTCTCAAGGTCATCATTTGCAGATTCAAAGAGATTTTCAGTTAATGCTTATGAATAAAATAAATTTGTGTCATCAGCAAACAATATTGCATCGAGTTTTTTTAGTGATTATGGAAGATCGTTAATATAAATTAAAAATAAAAGAGGATCAAGAAAGGAACCTTGGGGAACTCCGCATTTTATTTTTAGTAAATTAGAATATTTATTATCGTTCGAAATAACACATTGTTGTCTGTTGCACAAATAATTTTTAAACCAATCTAGGCTAGTATTTTTTATTCCGTATTTTTCCATTTTTTTTAGTAAGATATCTTTAATAAGATATCTTACTAAAAAATATGATAAGATTAATTGTGTAAGATATGATTAATTGTGTCAAATGCTTTGGATAGGTCTATAAAAGTTCCTAATACAAATTGCTTTTTATTAAAGAATCACTTTTGCTATTAAATAACTCTAAAATTGCATGTTCTGTTGAGTGCTGTGCTTGAAAGCCGAGTTGTTTTTTATTTAAGAACTTGTTTTGAATTAGGTATTCATATAATCTATTGTAGATTATTCTTTCAAGTATTTTAGAAAAGGTTGGAAGTATTGAGATTGGTTTGTAATTGTTTATTAGAAATGTTTCAGCGGTTTTAAAAATAGGTACAATATTAGCTACTTTTAGTTTATCTGGTACAGTTCCTGTTATAATTGATTTAAATATTTCGAAAATAGGTTTGCGTATCTCCGAAAAGACATTGACGACGATATTACTGCAAATGTCATTTATACCTGGAGACTTGTTTGTTTTAAGAGAGTTTATTGCATTTTCGAGTTCATTAATTTTTAGTTCTTTAAATATTAACTCGTTGTTGACACTAGCTAGATAAGTTTTAATTGAGTTGTTTGGACAATTGACTTTTGAAGCTATATTTGGGCCTATGTTGACAAAAAAATTATTAAATTTTTCTGAAGTTGCATTATTATTGTCATACTCTTTATAATCTATGACAAATTGAACAGGTAAACAATTTATTTTGCAGGTTTTTATCCAAATTATTTTTTTCATGATATCCCAAGTTTTCCTTATATCACCATTTGTGTTTTTTATTTTATTTGAGTAATAGTTTTTCTTTGAATTTTTTTAAATTTTTTCAAACAAGTTTTTATACTGTTTGTAAACATATAGGTTTGCCTCATTTCTATTTTTTAAGTATTTAATATAAAGTTTTTTTTTTTGAGGATTTTTTATACCTTTGGTGATCCATGGACATTTTAAGTGTTTTTCTTTTATTAATTTTACTTTAATTGGGAAGTGCATATTATAGTTTTTTATGAAAATTTTTTTCGAAGTTATTATAAGCAGAGTTAGTGTGCTCAAGATTGCATTCATGGTATACCTTATCCCACTCATAGATTACGTTTAAACTAACAATTATACTGCAAAAATAAATTATTATTATTAAATTGTAGCAATGGATCAAAGCATAAAAGCAGTTTTGGGTCGTGTTATTTCCTCCGGAGAATTATATGCTATACACAGAAACCAAAGTTGCATTTAAAATTCAAGTTCTATTTAGAGATCAAGGTACAATGAAAACAGTAAGATAAAATAAGAAATTGATTCTGAGCGATAAAGAAAAGAAAGAGTAGAACATGAAGGCAGACTGTATGATCAGGATAATGAAGGCATGCAAGTTAACAATTAAAAACAAAATAGTGACCAGGATATTGCAATTGCTGTTATGAAAGTAGATGCAGGAATGAGGTATGATTTGAATTATAAAATGGATAGGCAATCAGGTTTTGTTATTCTTCACATATCCAAAATTATTATGCAATGTGAAGGAATTACATTAGCTAGTGACAGGACGAGGCTGTGGGATAACCAGACTACTATAATTGTTTCTGCGGTGGTTAAAAAAGCTGGTGGAAACTTGGACCATGTTGTTATTTCTAGATTTACATCTTTGAAGCATAATATTAAATCGACAGATTGCTGAGAGTGTTATAGATAGCGTCAGACTTAACCACCTCAATTTTTCGCCTTTCACTGGGATGGAAAACTGTTGACATAGTAGGTGAGCAGCATGAGCAGTCAATCGCGCTCATGTCTAGAACTCCGGTATATAGTGAGGGAAAGTTTCTGGGAGTTCCTGCTCTTTCTGTCTCAAAAGAAAAAACTGAAGCAACATCGGATCTCCTAAAAGCTTGGAATCTTCGCAACAATGTTGTGACATTAGTATTTGATACCACAGGCAGTAACAATGACATCCCAATGGCGCTGCTAAACCGATTGAAGAAAGCTTACGTAGAAAACTTCTTTACCTTGTTTTTCGACACCATAGCTGGAAATTTTTGTCGGAGCAGTTATGAAAAAATTATTAAGATATTTTTTTTAACCAGAAAATTAGTTCTTCGCTATTTTTAAAGCTTCTTGGCCAAAATTGGATAAAGAGATGCTAATTGAAACGGCTAGCCCTTATATATATATATATATATATATATATATATATATATATATATATATATATATATATATATATATATATATATATATATATATATATATATATATATATATATATATATATATATATATATATATATATATATATATAAGCAGACAGAGACTTTACCTAAGATTACGAAATTACGATGTTAAGTATTGTTTACAAACAAAATACAATACATGCGTGCTATAAAAAATGAAAAAATATAAATTTTATAAAACAGCGAAAAGTAGTTTACGAAGTATGCAAATCCAATAACTGAATTATTACAAAATTAAATTTTGAAAAATGCCATAGTTGTAAATTTTAGTAAAGTATTTTGTATTTATTATTTTAAATACTTTTATAAAAGTATTTGTATTTTAGATACTTTTATAAAGTATTTAACCCAGCACTGTATATATATATATATATATATATATATATATATATATATATATATATATATATATATATATATATATATATATATATATATATATATATATATATATATATATATATATATATATATATATATATATATATATATATATGTATGTATATATATACAGTGCTGGGTAAAATACCAAAATTTACAACTATGGCATTTTTCAAAATTTATTTTTGTCATTGCTCAAAAGGAATTTTCAGTCATTATACTACATTTATATAAAGTTATCATTCATTCAGCCGTCAACATTTGTTTATAGCAGTAGCAGTTTTTCGAACATCATATCACTTAGGCAGTTACGCCTTGGCGTTTGTATTTGTCTCGGTGTGGTAAACAGTTGTTCAACTGGAGCCGACGCGTTACAGTGGTATTGAATTTGAAAAACAGTGACGGAGCAGTCTAATATTTATTCAGAGTATTCAATCTTGTATCTTTATCATTCAAATACAACATGCTCTCTTGATGAGCACCATTTGTTGCACCAGCATTTGGAGTATCATCATTATGTACAACAAAATTTTCAGTTATGCTGTCAGTGGTCACATTGAGATTGTGGTCGCTGTCAACAGCTTCCTAGAAGTTTGTTTATTTTTGCTGTTAACCGCAGCCATCTTTAATTTAAACTAATTCCCGCAATATAATTTAATAATTACCCTAATGAAACCAAGGTTGATATATAAAACAAGAAATAATTCAGAATAAATAGTGGCTAAGTGGCACTTCAGAATAAACGGTGACAAAGTGAACAATGTGCATTGTAAATGCTTTAAGAAGTAATTGAATTAGAAGTTTTTCCAATGAATATAAAATGCAAAATACTAACAAAAAGTATTTTAAGTACAAATACTAAATACTTCCAACAAAAGTATTTAAAATACAAGTACAAATATAGTGAAAGTATTTAAAATAGTATTTTAAATACTTGGTATTTAAAATACTCCCAGCACTGTATATTTATAATTTACATCCGGTAAATCAAATCAATGTAGTTAGGTTTTTGGAATATAGAGTAACTTAGCAACAGCTTACAAAAAGTTAATGTTGAAAAATAATCTGTTAATCTTAAAAAAAATGTAATGCTGTTATGAATAAACAATATTCTAAAAAAAATAATAATAATTTCCTCTCTCTGAAGAGGTCCAAAATAACAATTTTCGATTCGGACTATAAACAAAACACACTAAAGTAGCTATTGCTGAAGTTATATTTTACTAGCAGTCAGCTAGTAATGTATAATAACCCCTAATATGGGTAATTAGTAATTAAATCATTTATAACAATAAAAGCTCATTAACAACTTGATATACTATCTAAAAAATTATAGTTAAATAATATTATTCTATAAACAATATTTTAAATTTGACTCCCTATCAGCAATATCGTTGCTTATAGTTAACGACATAAAGACAGCATTAACATCAGTGAAGTTATATTTTAAATCTGTCACCGCACAGCAGGTACCGGTAAAAGAAAGTCTTGTAAAGCCTGAAAATGCCTTAAAAAATAACAAAATAACTACAATTTTTATTTACCAAAGTATTTTTTGCATTTTATTGTTTGTATATTACGATAATAACATAACAGAAAATAAAAAGAATAACAAAATAGCTATAATATAATACCTAGTTCTATTAACTCAAAACGCAGTAACAATAGCGCATGACATAAGATATTTGTAAGCACACATTTCTATGTGTCTCCATAAAAGTTAAAAAAAAAAAGATTATAAAAATGATAAACAACACAACGTAATAACACTACGACTTGATAAGATAATTTATTAACTAAAATACTTAAACTAAGAAGCTTTTATTTATTACAATATTTGAACAATCGAAAGTCAATTATAGTTAAACAATTTTTATTATAAAATAGCAAGCAACTTGTATGGTATTTCTTATAAATGATTATTATCAATCGTGGAATTAAGAAATACGTAAGAGCATAGTAAATACATAAGTTTTATTATTTCTTCCTCTCATCAAAGAGAGAGGCAGAGTAAGAAAATGTTAAAGCAACATGTTAAAAGAAATAAAAAAATACCCAATTTATAATAGTAACTGGTTTTATTATGTTACCAGTTATTAAAATTGGTTTTACCTTGATTGAATGATAAACTTCCAGCATTTCTAAATTAAGTTTCGCCTTCTCTCTAACTGTTGACTTGTGATTAATAGAGTAAACTTCCTATCATATTAAATTTACAAAATAAAAACCATGTTTTATCAGAAGACAAACTAATCAAGTGATAACAAGGGCAACAAAAAAAAAAGAAAAAAAATAACATAATATTATTTGAAAATAAAAAATAACTTAAAATCATTTATATTTAAAACTGTTTTTAGTTGTTACTATAAATAGTAAAATTAATGTTTTGCTTTGTTCTCAAGTTCTAAAGTAAAATCAAATTAACAGACATTACAACTGCTTGACACTGAATTCTTGCAGGTAAGTTTTCTGCTTGCTGAGCAGCATTTCTTACATTTCAACAACGATTAATTTTACCCTACCTAGAGATACCTCATTATAATCCAAGACTATTTTTTAACTTAAGATTTATTAAAACCCATATCATTTTATATGTTTATATGTATATGTATGTCATTAATCAAAATTATAAAACAATATTTATTTATATAAATATTTTTAACTTAACAAAGAATCTAGACAACAATGTACAAAATTATTTTTACCTTAATGCGCAAAAAAATACATGAATAAAAAAATCTTGTTATAAAAAGTATAAAAAGTACATATACATACATACATATATATATATATATATATATATATATATATATATATATATATATATATATATATATATATATATATATATATATACATATATATATATATATATATATATATATATATATATATATATATATATATATATATATAAATTTACATACCTTTAAAAAGTAGCATAACACTTTAAACAATGAAATATGGAAAAGCATATTCATAGTTTTTTTAACAACTTCCAGCAGGTGATTATTTATTATTTTTAATCTGTTATTTTTTTTAAGAAAGAATATTTATATAGATACAGAGAAATATAAAATATACTGAAAGATAGGCACAATTGTGTTTATAAACTTTCGAGTTATTTAAGTGTCAAACAAAGATTTATTTTTTGTAACTAATATATTTAAAAAATTAAATTAAACAAAGAACAACATAAAATCTCCTTAGAGGCTAAAAAAAATTTTACAGCCCAAATTTGCTTGAAGACCTTGGTTGTAAAATCACGTAAATAAAAAACACATTTAGAAAAGCCTAAAAACTACATAAAAATGACAAATGCAACGTTGAAGTTTGAAAGTAGACAGGAATAATATTATTAGATGTTTTTAAAAAGTTCATAAAAATTTAGTAATTTTTTTTTATATTGCATAAATTCAATAATAAACACATAAATAAATATAATAAATCTGAAATAAAAAACTTAACGAATAAGTCAATACAAAAACAAACATTGTAAATGAATTAAAAATTAATGTACATGATAGAGATAAGATGTCGTAATATCAGAGGAGAAGGTTAGCTTTTAGAAAAGAATTCATATGGGTACATTATGGTTCTAAAATAATCAAACTGAGGCATAAACAAAATGTATGTATGGCAAAATGGTTTTTCTAGAATGGCTTTTAGTAAATGATTAAAAGCATTGAGTTTGCATCAAGGCTATTGAGTCGGAGTCGTGGAGTCACGTCATTTTTAGCGGAGTCGCTAAACAAAATACTGACTCCGACTCCAACAGTAACACTTCTCGGTATTGCACGTGCATAAAGAAATTATTCAATTAACCATATATTCATATTAAACCTTCAAAGAACTTTACATAAACAGGGCAAAAAAATTTTTTTTTTATTATTGCGTAATAATTTTTTAAAAACTCAAAGAATTTTTCAAAAATTTTGTATTGGAGTCGGAGTCGTACTCTGAAAATTTCAACAATTGGAGTCAGAGTTGGTGCTTTTTTGACGACTTCACATTTCTGGTTCCAATAATGAAACCACCTAATATTTATTTTTAGCAATAGACACTAACATAAGGTTAACCAAATGTAACAACATTAGTAACATAAGTAACAACATTACGCAAAATATTATTAAAAAATATTATAATGTGTTTCTAGAAAAAATAATAATGAAGGCTAGACGACACCTTGACCTAAAGCACAAACAGCGCATAACTGGCAAGGTTGAAAAATCTTGCTCCATGCGTTTGCCAAGTCACATCAATTTTGGCAGAAGTATTGCTGCATCAATCAGTTTTGGGTCTTGCCTCATTTTACCAAAACGGTTTTTGGACAATATCCTGAATTTCTTTAATAAAGGGCAGACACATTTTGGAGGATATCTCAAGGCAGCTGAATTTTATTTGTAACTGAAAGATCACTTAAAGAAGCCATCTCAGAAACATGTTCATCTGGATTCAACTTGTTGGACCAACAACAAATGCAAATTTACTTTTTTTGCACAAAAGGGTGAGAAATAAATATTTTAAAAATATGAAAAGAGAAACTTCAAGTAATTATTTCGATTAGTATGACTTTATACTTATTTGATTACACTTATTAAGTTATATGAAAAATATTTTTACTTTGATTTTTTCACATATATTTCTGATAGCTTCGGGGCCTTTTTCTTGTATGATCAATAAGATTCTCTCCACAGCCATGTATTTCGAGTTCCACCTAGTCTGATTTAGCCTGATGACCTGGAGCTTACATTTCTCTTTAACAGTTTCTGCTGCAAAGTATGACAGACCTGTCTTGTTGAACTGTCTTGGCATTTCCCAAAGGCAGCTCGTGATTGCCTTTTTATGTATCATTGTTTTTTTTGCCAAGGCAGCATCAGTTGTAGCAATCAAATCTTTGATGTGGAGGAAGCTGGTACTCTAGACCACAGCTTTTTTTCATGTCAATGCGGTAGTGGTGTATTGGTAGAACGCTCGCTTCATAAGCGAGAGGTTCCGAGTTCGATCCCCACCACGTCCCTGGTACTACCGCGCTCAACTTGTTTCTCCGAGCAGCGGCCTTGTTCGTCAAGGTTCGTGTTTCGGAGTTATAGAGTTGAGAGAGGGTTATAACCACAATTAAGTAGCCTCCTCATCTGTAGTGGCCTTCTGGGCCTTGGGGAGGTGAAATAACAAAAAAAAAAAATGTCAAACGCGTCAAGGTAATGAGATTCCGACTCTTGACAAGAATTTTGCTCTGATTCTGACTCTGCTTCCTGATTTTGGTTTTTCTCAATAAAAACTTTAAATACTTTAATAAAGTTTGAGCCGCTGTCTGATGTGGTTCTCACTACTTTCCCCTTATTCTGTATTTACAATAAATGTCATCAAGAGTGCCTGTCAGGACAAAAAAGGTGTTTGACCCCCTCAATCTCTGGCCACCAAGTGCGGCGGACCTCTTTTCCAAGCTTTCTTTATCAATCCAAAGGCTGTCACCCCTATGAAACTTTGCTGGTGTGCATACCAGCAATCAGTAGTTGTTGCAACATACCTGGCTTTACTGAGGATCAAGAGCTATGTCTTCGTTAACTAAATGGCAGCATCTCTTTAATTCTGATCCAAAGAGACGATCTGGATATAACTTTGCAATGCAAATTTAGTGCATGTAAAAAGTTTTTTAAAGCAAGTTGTTCAGCCAAAGAAAATGAAAGACCGTCACAAATAAAATAGATCATAAGTTTGTTAACCTTTTCCTGTGACAAATGCTTGATTGTACCCATAGCAAACATGTCACTTGTTTTTCCTTGCCTTGCTAGGATTTCCGGTGGTTTAAGGTTTTTTGCTTCCTTGTTGATGCAAGTTCACCAAAGGCCTTCATCTTTTCGATGGATAATTTTTCTGTAAAAAAATACTTGTCATCATTTTAACCAACATCATACTCATTTAATATGCTAAATTTAACATGTTTGCGTTAAATCTTTTAACACCAAATATTTTTGAGTGTTAAAAGTGTTAAAATATTGTAAAAGTATACAATTAATAATAAATTACCACAACATGCTTGCGGAGGTTTGAATTAGAGCTTTTATATGCTGATATTTCTGCCAACTTGGCCAAACACAGTTTACACTGCATGATAAAACTGTCGCCTTTCTTGCACTTGAAATCAAAGTGATCGCCTAAATATGGCAACGGTTTGCTTCAAATAAAGTTGGTTGCACTTCCAATTTAGCTTGATTTGCATCTGATTTGTCCTACTCTGTTATTTATTTACTCATTACTTCAAATTGACAGAAAACGAACGTCAAGTTTGTTGACTTTTTTAAATAAAAAATTGATGTTTGATTAATGATTTAAAAATTTTCTTTTGCAATGAAAATTGGTTTATGGTTGTAAAAAGTGAAAAGAGTCCAGGCTAAAACAGTTAAAAGTCGTTATGCTGTGGGGAATTATTAAACGTTTTCTAGTAACACTAATGAATTCACTCTTTTATTTATAGCTGTTCTATTAGCATATGACTGCGAATCTATTATTTACAAATACAAATATCATCCATTTTATCTAAAATTTAGAAGCACAAAGTATTATAATAATAACTATAAATACATGTAACTACGTTGGCGTAAACGTATAAAGGTATTTTGCAAAGGTATTTAAAAAAAAATAGAAACATCGTATTACAATTAGTAATAACAAACTTAACGTTATGAATGTTACCAAGTTTGCTCACATCTTCATGTAAGACATCATATCACATGCTTCTCAGTTTGCTTTGTTTATTTCTTTTAAAGCAAAACACTGCTCTTTAACCAGCAGCATATTGCTAAAGTAGCTTCTCGCCATAAATTATTGAACAGTTGATTTGTCTTACTGAAGGTTCATAATTGTAAAACTACGATTTCTTTCCAATGTTGCATGTTCAAGATTGCGCACCAATTATGCCGTCTCTTGGGAAAAAATAAAAAATAAACCGTAGGATTTAAGTTAGCTGACATATAACTTTTAAATAATCTTTTGGGTAAATAACTTTCCTGGAAGCAGGTGCAGCATCATCTCCAACAAATACAACTGCAACTTTACTAACTATAGTTTGCAAATAAAACATTAAATTACGCAAGCAAAGTTGATTGCGACGTTATTGCTTTCTAAAATTTGCTGCTGCAAGTGGATCAAAGATATACAGTTGATAATGTTGAGGGAATATCTTGATCTGGCTAATGATTACCTAAACAAACTTAAACACATTTTAGAACATGGCGGCCTATGATTTATTGGTTAAACTACATTATCAGTAAATAAAGCAAAATAAAGACAAGCATATAAAATTTTTTATATATTTTAAAAATTGATATTAGAATTATGATGTATATCTAACTTATGTAGTATCTTATATATAAGAAATAGTGAAAATGGAAGCAAAACTACCTTTCTATTAGCACAGTAATGCTGACAGATCTGGTTCATTTTTTCTGAATAACTATAATATAGAATAGTACATTCTTTTTGTCTAACAACATTTCGTTCATTTTGAGAATGATTAATCTTGTCTATACCCATTTTTTTCATTTATGGGATAATTACTCTCAACTCGTCTTACCATGATTTTTAATTTAGGCAAAAAACTTCTTTTTGCCAAGCAGCATTTTTTATACTTCGACAACTACTTTTTTCAGGCAGTCTAGTTTTGTTCATTTTACTAAATTATCAATTAATTTTAGGTTGATAGTAATTCTTCTAATAACTCATTTAAGCCTAATATCATCCATTTCAATTTCACTATTCTTAATAAACATATTAACAGCAGTATTACTACGGTAGTAACAAATAAACGCAAAAGAATTTAAGAACTATGATCTTTCCAATAAAAATATTTACTACTATTCTATGTGAACATAAGAATAAAATAAACATTTTTAATAAATTGCCCTTATTTAAAATAAGAAAAGAAAAGAAAAGGAAAAGAAGTTAATTAAAAGTATCATAATATTAATTCTCAAAATTAGTAAGCATATCTACAAAGAGATAAATAATAATGTTCAGCTAAAAATCAACAAAAACCTGCAACTCTAATAACAAAGATGTTATTTCATAATAATAACACTTGTTGTACTTGGTTTCTAATTTATAAGATAATTTTGTTCAACTATATAAAAGAAAAAAAAAAAATCAAAATGCTTTATGTAAAGTAACATATTAAAAAAAAATTTTAATGCAATGGCTTTAGAATATATATATATATGATATATGAACCTTTACAATTTAACTCATTAGATTAACCACTGGTTTACCATTGAGGTCAAAAATTGTCAAACAAAAACTAAAATAATTTATTATTATTCAAAATATCAATTTTTAAAATAAAAACATATAACAATTTAATTGAAATCTGTATTTCTATGGCAATGTCAGTCAGTATATCTAAAGTAATAAAAAAGATGAAACTGTTTAAGAACAAACTTAAAAATCTCTCTCCATATATATTCAGATAGCTTAAAAAAAAAGCATAACACAGCATTCTTTTGTCAACAGAATTTTTTTTGTCTTTTTCTATACCTTATAATTTCATGTAAGAGAAAATATACATATAGATACAGAAAAAAATAAAGCATACTGAAATATACGCCAATTTAAGTTAATTCACTTACATGTCCGCAAATAACAGTCCTAGTTTAGTTAAATAAAAGGAAACAGGTTATTTAAAATTAGAAAAATACAACAATCAACAACAAACAAACATTTGTTTAAATTTTTATTGTAAAACTAAACAATGATCAACATCAATTCTTCTTGAAACTGAAAATTTATCTGCTCTAATTTACTGGCAGACCTTGCTTAAAAGTCTGCGTGGAATATACTTAGTGGGCACAAGTACGTTTTTCAAACGTTTGGAAAACGTTTAAAGGTCGCTTGGAAGACGTTTGTAAAAGTAAAACGTTTAAAAAGCGTTCAAAAAACGTTTTAATAGGAACTTTTTTATCTTTTGATTAAATATTTTACGGGACTTAAAAAAAACCTTTTAAAAACGTTTTCTCCAAGATAAAAACGGGAACTGCGCACATGCAACTTTACAAGTTTTTCAATGACTGTAAAGAAACTTTTTTTAAATAATACATTCATAAGTTCTCACTAAGTTGTATAGTCATATATAAATGCAATATATATATATATATATATATATATATATATATATATATATATATATATATATATATATATATATATATATATATATACATATATATATATATATATATATATATATATATATATATATATATATATATATATATATATATATATATATATATATATATACTGTTCAAAAAAACATTATAGTTTAATTTATTTTTCTAAGTTCTAAAGAAAAAAATATTAACAGCATCGCTAAAATGTCAAAAATATAATATGCAACGCGACAATAATAAGCAAATAAAGAGGATGTTGTACATAAAGTATTTCAATTTACCAAAGATTATCCATTTTCATTTTTTGTTTATTACTTACTTGTAATACTTTTAAACATTTATATTAGATTAAAATCAGAACAATAAATTTATTAAACTTTACATAAGTTATATGTTGTGTAAAGCTTTAATAAATGTAATGTTCTGAATCTAATCTAATATAAATATTGATTATTAATATCAAATTCTGATCATTTCTATTTCATAGAAGCAGTTATAAACACTAAATTATTAAATTTGAAATGATCAAAGAAAAAAAATCTGCTGGAAATCAACAAACTTGTTGAAAATGTAAAAAAGACCAATCAACAAAAACAAAGTATAAAAAAAGTCAATTTATTTAAAATGAAAATCGATTTAAAGAAAAAAAAAATTGTTTTCAATTTTACGCTAATTAAAATGTTGCAAATAAATAATTTTGATTCATTAACCTACAAATTTTCAGAAACTAGATATATCTCATTGAAAAAAAATCATTGACCCAGACAAAATTTAGGTAACTTCATTAGAGAGGCAAAATAATAAACGCGGTCGTGAAGTTCTTAACTATATAAATGAAAGTATAAGTATTAAAATTTTAAACAATTATGGAGGAAATATTTTATTAAGCTGTTGATATTGACCACCTGACGAAGTAAGTGAAAACTTGAGCATTTATTTTTCAACACAACCATCTTAAGAAAGGAATAAAAAAAAAAAGGAGATTTTTTTATCAGAGAATTTAATATGAACTGTTTACTCTTTAACAACGACTTAAAAATTAAAAATTTATATAATTTTTAAAGCAGGAGCTGAACCCTTGATCAATCGCCCTACTAGATTGGCAGTAAACTAAGTGACTCTGCTAGATAACATCACCACAGCAAATATCTTTTACAATGATATTCAAAAATAAATTTTAAAAGCAAATCTGAACATTTTCCAATTTTCGTTATTGCATTGGAAGCAAACAGACTTTTACAGCCGTGCAAACAATATTTATGAATTCTTTTTTTTTTTTTTAATATAAATGTGTTTCGCCGTTTGATAATAATTACAATAACAAAATAAATCAATAAAATCTTACATGACAGACGCAAAAAAGTTGACATTTGATTTTTTTTTTTTAATATATATATATATATATAAAACTAATAAATATATTCAAAATTATAAAAATCAAATGAAACCCAGTAGGCACGCAAGGATTATTCATGTTTCAACCACGTGTATTTTAAGTGAACTCGCCCAGGTAACTATTTTACGCGAAAAAAGCGTGAAAGTTACGATTCCGAAATGTTTTTTAAAATATTTTAAAACTGAAAATTAAATTATTATAATAAAATTTGAATTTGTAATTTAAATTATTATAACAATGTGCCTTTTGGGACGTTTTTTTATTAGCAGTATAAACGAATTACTTTTGAAGCGTTTGTGTTTACAAACGTGGAAAATAATTTTTGTTGTATTTAATATTTTTTATGTTATAGTTTTTATATTTATTTTATTATTTTATATTTATTTTAGTTTTATCATATTATAATAATTTTATATTGCAGTTTTAAAATAATTTAAAAATAAATTACTATTTAGTATACATGTATCCCTTATAATGTAGCAATCCTAATTAGATTAAAAGATAACGTACATATTTTAAAACTCAATACACAAATTTAAAGAAACAGTTGAAACAATTGCAGTTAAACTCTTCAAAATTTTAGATCCAATTGGATTCTGTTATTGCAGATGATTCTCGGATTGTCACACAAAAAAGGTCAAACCCTAGTACAAATTGTGCTTTCATTCTACTTGATGATATATCATTTTAGACTTTCTAATTTGTCAATATTAGTAGTAAATCATTCTTTGGAGCTTATTGATTTCTCTATATGTTTGTATTTATTATCCAATTTAAATATTTTTTATGTTTTATCATATGTTATATATATCACTTTGGTATATACGTATATTAGGCCTGAACAGATATAGATATTTTGTAATACATATATTTTAAATTTTATGATTATTATACTATATATAGTTATAGAACTAAAATTGTATTAACAAAGTATTGTCAAATTAGGTAAGAAGTAAATACTTTGTTTTAAAGGTATTTATTTGTAAATTTGAATTGTAAGATTCTGAGTTATCTTACAAATTACTGTAAGATAACTCAGAACCCAGTTGCATAATCCAACAAGATATTAATAGAATAAAATTGTTGCCACATGGTGGTTTAGTATTTCCACAACGTCCAAGAAAAACAATTCCAAATTTTGGCATTAAAGTGGTGATTTTATATCAGTTTCCCTTTTCTTAGGTGAGATGCTTTTATCACTACTAAGGAGCCACACTGAGGCTCCTTAGCCAAATAAATCTGTTATGGTACGCGGTAACGATTACATTATTTGCAAATATACTTTTTTTTCTTTCAATATTTTTGTGTGCATTTGACAAAAATGACAGCTAATGTAGTTTAACATTTTCAAGATCAGCTTTTTAAAGCCGCTCGGTGGATAGTCACCTTTGCACCTATTAAGTTGATAAATGATCAAGTTAATCCAAAAAAATAAAACAAATTTCAACAATTTTTAAAGTATGTTTGATTTTCAATAAAACCTTGAAACTGATTAACCAGTTCTAGGGTTTGTAAAAAAAAACATTTTTTAAGACAATTATTTAATGAATAATAATAATATTTATTAATTTGGTTTGATTCATGACTTTTTTGCTACACTTGGAACTTTCTTTATTCGCAATAAAAATCTGTGAATAGTATTAGTAGCTTTAGTCCAATACCTAATATATTATACATAATTTTGGTTAGGTAAAGGTTTCTGCAAAAAAACGATCCCCAAGGTAAAAATATCACTAAGGAGAAGGAAAACTATAATATAAAATCCCCACTATAATGTAGTGTGCTTATGTGGTAACAATAACATTATTTGCAAATTGCTTTATTTTTCTTTGAAAATTTTTGTGAGTAATCCAAAATGACAGTTAATGTAGTTCAAAACTTTGTGGGTTAGTCGTTTAAAATAACTTGGTAGGCAGCTTCGTAGGTAAGCAATTTAAAGTCACCTTTGCACCTAGTGAGTTAATGTATAAAACATGTGCAAGTATAAGAAGATGGAAAACAAAGGAAACAAATCGTTTAATCAGAATTCATCATAAAGTGATTCCAGGTATGCTTTTTTTCTAATATTGGTCAGACATCCACACGCATCAGTTATTTACTTTTGAAATGTTGAACCTGAAATGAAATTTGAAATGAAACTTTGAACCTTTTACTTATTTGATATAAGGTTGATATTTGAAAAATAATACAGCATTTATTACAAATATAAAATGTTTGTTTAGAACTAATTTACTGACTTTTGTGACCATGTAATTTAATACGTATGAAATATTTCCTCGACGTTGAATTTTTCTACTTTAAACGAATCCAAAAGCTCGCAAATTTAAAGCATAATTTTTGCAATCAAAAATATTTTTGGTCCCTTTGAAAATTATTGAGACCAAAAAGTCACCTAAATGTCACGTGCCAAATGTAACGTGAAATACACATTTTTGTCACGTCGCTGTGCCTGCTGGGTATAAGTATTAGGAGTATTTAACGCCTAAGAAGAAATTGAATTCATTGTCGTTTAGTAGAAGAATTTGCCTAAGTTATGTTTTAGGTTGGTTAGGCGGAGAGAGTGTTTTAAGATCATCATTTAAAAGTGTATTCCATAATTTAGGTCCACATTTTGTGATTTCATGATTTTGTCCTTAATTTATGGTTTAAAACAGTTTATTTGGTTTATGATGCTAATTTTCTAATTTGCAAAAAGACTTTAAGCCATGAAAACTTAAATTTACTTTGGATTAGGGGAAAGAGGGCTAAATAGTACCCCCTAAGGAAAAAAATTAATAAAAATAAAACTAAATATAGGAAAAAGTTTATTTTTAGATAAAAACAAGCATTGATGAAACTAAAACAAAAAATCATGATTTCAAGATGTAAATATTAAAATAAAGAGCACACTAATAAAAACTAAAAATAAACAAGATTTTTACCCACAAGAAGATTCAAATAGTACCACTAGTGAGGCTAATAAGTACCAAAGGGTATGAAGAAAAAAAAAGCTCAGCACTAATAATAAGTAATAAATAAAACAATAACTGGTTCATTCTACACTTGTAAAATATATTTATTAACATAATTCACATATATAACTATCATGTGACCCATTTTCAGACTCAGATAATGAGCATGCAACATGTACCCATGCTCCAGAAATTAAACACTGGATCATATCCTCCTCAATGTCCTCATCACACATGAAGCAGTACCAACGCTGCCCTTTGTTATCTTTAAAGGTTGGGCAATTCTGTTTTTGCTGCCCCTTCAACCTACTTGTATTAGTGGTACATTTATTTTTTTAATTAGTACCACAGGTACGATTAACCCCACCATCACAGGTACGATTTACCGGACTATGACTAAACATTTTTAAACACTGAAGTTTTCTACTTCAGTGTTTTAATGGGCAAAGTAAATCGAAAAAAAACGTATTTATTAATGAAGAGGAATGGATGGGCTAACACCATAAAAAAATATAAATAAGTTACGTATATCCACGCCTGCAAGGTACGACTAGTAGGACAGTGTAATTATTACATCAAATAGTGTAAAAAAAGGGAAACAGACTTACCTCCTTTCTTTAACGTTCGATTCCGCCATTTTTTGGTCAGTATACATATTTCATCTGCTGGCTTGATTTTATCGTGTTTCCGCCAATTTCAACGAATCAGAAAAAGAACAATGACGCTGGTACGAATTGCACAGCGGTACTAATTACCCCCCTTTCCCCAACTAAGTGATTTAAAAAATCATCTAAAGTCTAACAAAAGAAAGTATAAAATATTAAAATATTCTTGCCACAGTCAAGCAAAGTTATTAAATATTGATATCTTATAAAGCAACGTTTAAATTTTTTTTTTAAATTCTATTTATAACAATATTTGTTTAAATTTACGAGATAATTTTTTCACTTCAGTTTGTATATATATTGTTAAACTTGTTAGGTATACATAAATAAATATATATAGCTGAACAGCAACAAGCTAATGTGAGACAAGTGTAACATATTGTTATAAAATTAAAAATTAAACATGTATTTTAACTATATTTTTGCAACAATGTCAAAATCAGTAAGTCAACTGGAAGAACCTCGAGATTTCTCAGCATTAAGTCTAATATGCGAATTTACAAATAAAAAGCCATTTGTACAAACAAAAACCTAAAATTAACATAAAAATAGTGCAAAAAAGGTGAATAAAAGTACTTAAAAACAGTTGCAATGTGCGTTGCTAGGGGAATAATAATAACAAATATCTAAATCATGAAACTTTGATCAATATCAGTATCTATTTTGGACAAATAAATTTCAGTAGCAGTTCTACAATAAATTTGAGGTATGTTAATTGTATTCTTTAAAAAAAAAATTTTTTAATAGTTTACACGTTTTAATGAAGTTGTGTCCTTCATAAGTTAAATGCTTTACTAATATTTACTATTCGCTTAATAATTAGTGTCGAATTAAAATGGCATCAAAGTTGATACACAACATGTTTAATTCAAACATCAAATTTTCATATTCAGCCTAAAATCACTGTTAAACGGTAAAAACGGCAAATAAAACTTTTAAAACAGGGGCTGGCGGGGTAAAACTTCTCAAAAAACTTTTCAAAAAACTTTTAAAACAGGGGCTGGCGAGGTAAAATTTTTCAAAAAGCTTTTTCTTTTTTGTTAATGGACAAAATGGCTCACATAACTGCCTGAAAAAATTTTTTTTCGGGACACTCTTATGTTCTTTTTAAATTCATGTCTTTGAAACTGATTTTAAATTAGTTAAGGATAGCGCGTGACAAGTTCAATTTGTAAGCTTGCTTTTTTAAAATTATTTATTACAAATTACATGTTATATATCCCCTTTTAGTTTCACGAACTCAACTATGTTGTAAAAAACTTTAATTTAAAACTGACCTCTAAATCAAAAGTTACAAGTCAGACTCTTTCTCGTCATTCAATCAGGTTTAATGGCTGCCGCAAGTTCTGTGAAAACGCGAACAAATAAACATTAACAACATTACTACAATTTGGCTCAATATATAATAAAATAACAATGTTGAATATTCTTAAAATTGGTTTTAAGAATAGTTTAAAATAAAAACAAGAAAATATTTACTAGTAAAGTGTATTTTTTATTATTCCATAAGAGAATGAACCTTTCGGCTTTTTTTTTTAAATAAGTTTCAAAAGGCTCTCTTATAGCCTTACTAAATAGAGTTTCCACATTCTTCCACAGAAATTGCTAAAGTTTATGTTAAGTTACAACTCTTATAGATTTTTATTAAACAATTTAAATTATCAAACAAATCACTATTTAAATTGCAAACCACGCAATCGCCACCAAGTGTTCTCGAGCTTTCCAGTATTATAATAAAAATAGTTTAGCTCACTTGTCTTCCGTGTGAATAAATAAAAGATGGAGTATAACATAATCAGAGTTTTTATATTTGCATCATTCTTGAAAACTTGCTAACTACTTACTAACATGCATTGCAAAACAAAAAAACTGCGTTTTGCGTTTGTGTTCTAAAATAAAATCTCAAACGCAATTTCAAACGCATTTAACGCAAGTTGTTGCGTTTACTTACGAAAACGTAAACGCAATTTACGCAAATGATCTAGCTTACGCACGCATTTAATACGCAACATACGCATACAAATTAGGTTCATAAACTTTACTCAAACGCAACTTACGCGTGTAAATGCGTTAGCGAACATGACTCAAATCTTATCTATTGTAAAAAATGTATCATTTTAAGAAAACACAAATCATTGAGTAGTTACTTTTTCTTTTTCAATTTAACGATACATTACAATTTTTTATTCAAATCATTGTGTTATTATTAAAATATTGTTAAATATTGCATTATATAATCATTTTGCTTTGTGCTTTTCAACTCAAAAAATATATCATCTTTATATTATAAGTTTACATTTCACTATTTGAGTCATCGTCGTCTGAAAAAACATGAACATTAAACTAGCCAAAATTTCCGAATGGTTTAGATTAAACAAACTATCATTAAATATTGATAAAACTAAATGGATTCTTTTTCATCCTTATGGTAAAAAGCACCACCTGCATAGCAATTTACCCTTTCTTTTATCGATAGCATAATTATTAAAAGAGTTCTAGTGACAAGATTTTTAGGCCTATATAACGATGAAAATCCTTATTGGAAAAGTCACATTGCTAACTTGTGCAATAAAATTTGTACATGTATATATTTAATGTATATTATTTTTGTTTGTTTGTTTGTTTGTTTTTTATCCACAAGCAATTAGCGGTTACTCTGTGACAAGACCTGAAGGTCATCTTTGAGTATTCGCGTTCTTTATATTTGTTTTTATTATTTATTTCTTAACGATATCTTGACTTGTAAACTTTTATTATTGTAATAAAGTTTTGTTTATTTAAATTGTAATAAATATTGTTATAAAGAAAAAAATTGCGGTTGTTGCAATGTTCCCAATTCAATTTCAAGATCTTTAATAACCTCCCTTAGCACTATGAAGATCGTATTCATTTTTTTCGTTATAGCCATAAGTGACATTTACTTCCTCAGCTGTTTTGGCTAACTGAATAACATTTGTAAAATAAAGTTTCCTTGATTCAGTTAATAGCACTTCAAGAAGTTCATCAGAGGTTTGAATTTCAATATTTAAGACATCAACTTCATCGATTTTTAGCTGCTCATTATATGCTTCTTCAATAAAGGGCAACCACTTGGTCCAGCAATGGATCATCTTCATATGGACTATTGCCACCTATTGTCTCTTGATGGCTTTCTTCTTGAGACTTTTCAGATAACTGCTTGAACAGTCTGAAGAATGAGCTCCCTTCATAACACGTAATAGCTTTTAAATAAAATATAACTTAAATAATCAACAACTTCATTGTGATTACAGTAATTAAACCTATAAAGTTAAAGAAAAGTACCATTCATTTTGGATTTATTAAAGGTAAAAGTTTTGATAATCTTTTTAACTCATTTTTAAATCACTGTTTGTCAATGTTACAATAAAATCCAACATTTCAAGAGATGTCCATATATCACTAAATAAACAAGACAACCAAGGCATTGTCTATTTTTTCGTAACTATGTTCGATAATTTTGCCATCGTTTCTAGTATCAAGCTTTCTCTAATACTTTTTGCACTAGGAAGTAGAACTTTGACTATTTTCCTTAAAAAAGGATCATTAAAAAAGCGTTTTGATGTAATAAAAAAGTATTGGCAACAAGCAAGTTTTCCTTTTTATTTAATTTGTTTAGTGTGTCATATGAGTCAAATCACTTACCCAAAAGGTCGTGATGCTTTTGTTTGTAAATATTTCTTAATGTTGGATATTGTAAAAATACGAACTTTGAATTTTTGATTAGATAATATGCAGAAAAACTTGACTTCATCTTGTGATTTATTTATTCGAGTATCAGATGTAGTGAAATGAAGATATGAGGTATACTTCTAAAATAGATAAAAATCATAATGAGTCATATTAGATTAGATATTTATAAAAAGATAAGGTAAAACGTGGTTTTGTTCCGAAAATAATTTTTTCTTATACTATATATGTATATGTTGCATATCTTTATATCATAAGGAAATCATATAGGAACTGCCTTATGTTATAAGGAAATGCCATCAGACATATCATTTAAAACAAATTATTACGTGATTTTTAATATGTTTTTAGATCATTTTATAACGAACTAAAAAATAATTTTTGATTAAATTTGTTAAAAATGATACTTAATTTCTCTTTATAATGTCTTCTTTTAAAATGAGTGTATTATGAGTTTAAATTGAATGAATATAGTCAGTTTTATTATAATAATTAAATTTGCTTACTAATTCAAGGTATTAAGTTGTACTTTTTTCTAAAAATAGTTTGGGTTAAAATGATAGTACCGTATACAACTGAACATTATTGTATTGAATAAGTGAGCAGAAAATAAGTTTTTCCTTTGTTTTAAGCAGCTTTTATAGTGTGCGTGTGAGTTGACCAATTACATAGTGTTTTTGTGGTTGATTGCCCGTTTTAAGCAATCTTTTTTATATGTAAAAAGTTATCTTAAAGCGGTTGACGCTCACACGAACTTTATGCATAAAGGACCCGCGTGCGTTCACCGCTCCTAGAAATAAATTTAAAATGTTAAAATATGAATTAACTCTTATATTACGTGGGGTAACAAGTTTATGATATTTAGAGAAAGTAGTGGAAAATTTGTGACGTCACAGCTGATTTGATCAAATTCTTTAACTATTTATAGCTCTAAATTATGTCAAGCTTAGTTTTACGTTTGCATTGTTAATATAGTGGCATTGCACTGCATTGCAAGTTTTAAAAAAATGAACTAGTAAATAATATACGGATAAGTAAAAAAAAGGAAAACAAACAAAATTTTTTAAAGCGGAAAAAAAAGACAAATGAAAGAGACTTGGTTTTAATCAAGTTATAACTTTTTAAAGGATTTTGTAAGTAAATTACTGAAAAAGTTAAAACTTTGTATATAAGGAATTAAACAATGTCAATCTACCTAGGTTTCACTAGGTGTGGCAAATCGTCCAGTGGTTAGTTTAATTCTTTCAAAATAATACATAAAAGTTAAAACAAGATATTTACAGGGCGTTTTACCCGACACATAAAAAGACATTTTTACCTTTTTACTAAATAATATGTAATTCTATTTACAAATTTTTGTTTTTGAGATTTTATTATTTTTGTTGATCTTTTCCCTGCCACGGGCATTTAATTCTTTTGCATAATTGTAACATTATATGTTTTTTCGTTTTTTTAATTTATTGAAGATAATAAACTAGTCTTTTATATTTAATGTTCTCTCATAAAAGTAAATATTGATACTATAAAAAAAACATTTAAGTAGGAAAATTATTAGTTGTGCTAAATGATGCTTTTCAAGGAAAATAGGCATCATGCCCATAATACACTATTTTTAATTAATATATATATATATATATATATATAAATAATATATATATATATATATATATATATATATATATATATATATATATATATATATATAAATGCGTACGTTCCCTTTCAGTTACGTTTGTAAACGCACTTATACGCGTAAATTGCGTTTGAGTTACGTTTATAAATGCATTTATATGTTTAAGTTGCGTTTGAGTTACTTTCGTAAACGCTTAGGTTGCGTATTAAATACATGAGTAAAAGCGGGTATTTGCGTAAAATGTATTTACATTTATGTAAGTAAACGCATTAATAGCGTCTTATGCGTTTTGAGTTTGCGTGTCAGTTTTTATGTTTGGACGCAAAAAAAAAACGCAGTTTTTTGCGTTTCAATATATGCTTAGTAAGTACTTTGTTTATTCCTGATAAGTAAAAGATATAATAGCTGGAGGGAGAACAAAGCCGAAATTGATTTCATATTCGATATAGTCTGTGTTGTATAATTATTCCAGCGGCAAGTCGAAATGGCGATTTTGCGAAAAAGTGAAAAATTTTGAAATGCAATTGGTAAGCTTTGAAAGCTGAATCGAATTGGATTAATCTCTTAAAAGTTTATTGGATATATTTTTAAAAACAATTCGATTAATTAAGAAGTTAATTACCACAAAAATCACGATTAAGGTGAAGTAATCGTTTCTTGCATTTATAGGTATAATTATCAATTTTTAGTTAATCTTTACCACCTGTTTGAACCATATTTTTTGCTTGCCTGTTCAGATCTAGATTTTTTACATTCTTTAAGAATTTTCTTTTGGCTAGGTACTTTTTAAATTCCTCCAGACTTTTATTTTGTGTTGGATTATTTTTCCTGACTATTTAAAAGCAAATAGCTATTCTCTAAATATAGAGATATAAAATTGCTTTTTGTAAATCCGGCAAAAATAATACCAATTCTTATTTTGACTTCAATAAATTAAATTCAAATCTAGAATCTTATTATTATTCGTTCAAAAACCACAACAACAAAATAACAATAAGCTAAGTCTAAATATTGTTTACAAACTTCCATCTTTCCCATTAGTATTGGAATAAACGTGGAATAGGATTGGTTACCCTACAGGCATTTGTTTTTCAAAGTTACGTACTAAATGTCTTTTAAACGTGTTTTAAACGTCTTTTAAACGTTCTTCACGTAAGAATATTTAGAAGACGATTAAAATACATTTAGAATGTAACCTTGGGTAGCATATAAAAAAGTTAAAATTTAATTTTTCTTTAAATATAGTTTGTTTGTATAATTTGATCCAAAATCTAGTCTCTACCTCAGTGTTTACTAATGATAAACGCTTAACTGTAACAGCAGCAAAGAAAACATACCAGTATTGGCAATGAGGAAACTAACCTCATGAGCTAAATCTAAGAATAAACTTGAAAAAAAACAGTTGAACATTAGACTTCTGATATTGATAAGAATATCTAAAAATTAACTAAATCCTAACTAACTATCTGCTCTTTTATTACATACCAAAAATATATTTAGAGGTTTAGACCCAACCTAGTAATTTAATTTCACTTATAATGCAACGTTTTTAAAATAAATTAATTTTTATTTTTTTGGTCATTGAATTTCAGTTGAACTGGTGAAATTACACAAGTTTAAATGTAATCACGAGAAATTTATGCCGCCTGTTTCTGTAGGAGCACCTTTTTGTGGCCAGAGATTTAGATAAAGGCTACTTTTTAAGATTTTAATAAATAATCTTTCTCAGAATTCAAAAGTATCTATGAAAAACAATTGTCATGTGGTAACAATATTAAAAATGATTCAAACCGTTTTTTTTTTTAATTTTGTTACCATTCAATATTGAAACCGTAATTCTTTTGAATAAAACATTTTTATTTTAAATGTATTGCACAATCAAAAAAGTTGTTAATAACAATTCAAAATTTTAAATACAGCAATTTTTTTGGTGTCAGTCGGCTGCAAATTAATATAAAAATGTTTGTTAAAAACAACATTTTTTTGGTAAGGATATACTAATAAATATTTTTTTTATAATAAATACACTAATATAGAATTTTTGGGGAAAGCGGAGCAACATGGCGAACGTTTAAAAAGCCCTGAGTTACTGTAAAACTATCAGTCATGAAGCAATAATACTTTCTCAGTATGTTAATGCTATTAAATTGATTCACTGGCATCATGAATTTTTAGTTTGCAAATATAACAATTTGAAATAAATATTAAAGTAAAAAGTTTATAAATTTGTTATCTGGTCACGTGACCGGGGCAAGATGACTTTTTTTGTTTTTGTTTTGTTCT
Organism: Hydra vulgaris; assembly: GCF_038396675.1. NCBI lineage: Eukaryota > Metazoa > Cnidaria > Hydrozoa > Anthoathecata > Hydridae > Hydra > Hydra vulgaris. The sequence goes on from NC_088934.1 coordinate 40,690,707, forward strand.
TTTTATTACATTTTAAATATGCATTTCATTACAATATTTAAAATACAAATATATAATAATAAAAACAGTATACATATATCGTTATTAAATAATAAAAGAACGCGTTAACTGGTAGAAGACCATACGGTCTTGTCGTCGAGTACTGCTAAGATATTTGCTAGATAAAAAATAAGAAGTAAGAAATTTAAAATATTTCGTTACAAACACAAGATACATTATTTCGTTTTACAGTTGGTAGGGGTACATATATAATTATTATAAATTAATGGTTAAATAGAGGTTAAAAAAGATCACTAAAAAAAAAAAAAATCAAAAGTATATTTTTACATCTTCTATTGTAAAAATGAGTTCTTTAAGCTTTCCTTTGAAAGAAAAGTAGTTACTTTGATGAATAAAATCCTCAGTAAAATTTTTTAAAACTATTTCATTCCATAAGATTGGTCCGCGATAATCGATACAAAATTTAAAAAGATTTGTTTGGAAAATGGGCTGCTTAATAAAATTATCATTGCGTAAAATGTATTTATTTTTATCTTTCAATGAATACAAATTATGGACAGAAATAGGGGATGAATCAGTTTTATATTTAAACATAAAACAAAGAATATTTAAAATGTTCAACTCATATATATATTGAAAACTTTCATTTCAAATAATTGAGGCTTGGCATGAGTATAAAGGTCTTTAAAATACATGAGACGTGCTACCCAGTGGACACAGGACGTAAAAAAGACGTCTTTTAAACGTCTTTTGAAAGTTTTGGACGTCTTTTGAACGTTCAAAAGACGTCTTATTTAGGTCCTGTGCCCACTGGGTACATACTTATGCTGATAATAAAGAGGTTTAAGTTTATTTTTTGTTTGTACTACCCCAAGCAATGTTTGTATAGTTTATGTGAAAATTAATAAATGAGTGATATTATTGTACTAAAGTATTTTTGTTTAAAACATTTTTTGCTTTGTACAATATTTCCATACATTTTGAAATTTTACATGATAAGTTTTTAATGTGACTTTTTCATGTAAAATTTTCATTTATACTAACACCTAGAAAGTTTGTTACTGTTGCTTGTTTAATTTGTATATTGTCAATAACAAAATGAGGCATCTTAATTGGCAGTTTATATTTTTTGCTAAGAGGGTGGAAAAGAATCCATTCAGTTTTATCAATGCTAAGAGATAGGCTGTTAGTCTTAAACCAGTCAGATATTTTGATTAACTCGATGTTCACGCAATTAAATAAAGTAGGAATGCTTTTGTGTGACATAAATAAATTCGTGTCATCAGCAAACATAATTGTTATTAAATCCGTGGCTTTGTATAGATCATTAATATAAATAAGGAAAAGAAGAGGTCCTAATATGGATCTTTGAGGTACTCCACATGTAATATTTAACAAATTTGATGAAAATATTTCATTGGCGTAAACAAATTGTTTACAATTGATAACTTTTTAACAATTTTAAAACATTGCCCGTTATACCATAATATTTTAATTTTTAAGCAAGAGTTTTATGATCAATGGTATCAAACGCTTTCGCTAAACCAATAAATATTCCCAATGTGAATAAAGAATTATTAAATGAGTCTGATATACTTCTTGTAAGCTGAATAAAAGCATGCTCTGTTGAACTATTTTTTTTAAATCCATATTGCATGTTATATAATAATTTGTTCGATAAAAGGTGATTGTACATTCTGTTCTGCAAAGTTCTTTCTAAAATTTTAGAAAAAACAGAGAGGATAGAAATGGGATGATAGTGTTTTACATTAGTTTTTTCTCCTTCTTTAAATATAGGAATAATTTTTGCTGTTTTTAAATCATCAGAAAAAACTCCCTGGTTAATAGAGCATTTAAAAATTTAGAAAAGTATGTCTTTTAAAACGTCAAAATAGTTTATAATAACACTCCCATTGACATCTTCAGGACCAACAGCTTTATTTGACTTTAACAAGTTAAAAGTGCTTTTAAACTCTTCAAAAGACAAATCAAAAAAATTTAGATACGAGTTTAGAGGGTCATATGTTGCCTTTATTAACTTTTTAGGGTATGGAATTTTTTCGGCTAGGTTTGATCCTACAGGTACAAAATATTTATTAAATTCGGAAGCAATTGTTTTTTGATCAAGAAAAAATTTATTATCTACTTTAATAACTCAGGGCAAAGTATGTGATATTTTTTTAGTGATACCAGTAATTTCGTTTAATATTTGCCAAGCGCCTTTTGAGTTTAAGTCGTATTTTTCAAGTAAATTAGTGTAGTATACTGATTTTGAATTTTTCCCTTGCGTTCAAATAGTCTAACATAATTTTTATAAATGGTCTTACTCTCAGTTGTTTTTGATTTAAATATTTATTAAAAAGTTTTTGTTTAATTTTAGAAGATGTTAAAATACCCTTGGTAATCCACGGCAATTGACTTTTTATATTTGTAATTTATTTCAACTTTGGGAAAATTGATGTCATAAATTTCATTAAAAAAATTGAAAAAAAGGATTTGTATATTAAAGTAATGTCTTCAGAAAAGTGTTTAAATGTCCCAATTAACTAAAGAAAGTTGATATTCAAAAGATTATAGGTTTTTATTATGAAAAATTTGTTTTTTTAATGATTTTTTTTCATTATATAAAATTTTTGCATAAATACCTATTGAAAAGAAAATAGGGAAATGATCAGATATGTCACTTTTTATAATGCCTTTTTTAGGCGAATTGTTAAAAATATCGTTGGTTATTATGTTATCAATTAAGGAAGTTGTTGTTTGAGTAATTCTAGTTGGTTTGTTTATTAGAGGACTGCTCCATTTTCTAATTGGCCATTATAAAACCCATTTATGTACTTTTTGACGTGATACTCAAAGCAATTTAAATTCAGATCACCTAATATGTAAAGTATTTCTTTTCGTGGTTGCTTTTATTTATAAGATCATCTGGTAAAAATGTACTAAATGTTTTAATTTCGTCAGTAGGTAGGCAATAACAACAGCTAATTACAATGTTTCTAGTTTTATTGATCAATATTTCAATCGTTAAAACCTCTTTATTGACGTCAGAAATACTCATGTCATGCCTAATATAATACCGTAGGTTTTCTTTTACCTAAATAATTAAACCACCACCGCGTTTATTTGTTTTCCGCCCTAATGAAATCAAATTATATCCAAGTATTTTATATTTAAATTTGAGTCATCAGAACTACACCAAGTTTCAGTAAGGCAAATTACACTAAAAATAGTTAGATTTTCCTCAAAACTATTGCAAAGATTTTCAAAATTTTTTAAACTTCTTATATTTATATGAATTGCATTAAATTCATCAAGCTCAAGGAATTCTTTCATTCCGAAATTATAACAATAGCTGCAGTTGCTTTGTAAAGCATCTGTTTCACTAAAATAACTTTGTTCCGGATCGGACTCTTCGTTAAGTATAAAACCATTAAATTTAAAAATATTAAAATTCTTAGAGCGATTTGACTTATTATGCAGCTTTAGCCTCCAATTATATATAATTTTAAAAACTACCCAGAACTCTAACTGAAGTAGCACAAAATAATCACACGTTGCAAACAATTGCTTTTAAAGAGTTACACTTGAAGAACACCATCCATTATGAGAAACCGAAACCGAGGTATTTTTTTATAAACGCACAAAGTAAACTTATGCATATAAATTTGCGTTAATAATATTTAAAAAAACCAATTGGTGTTTTAAAATACAAGATGCAAATACAGTTTTGTTTTCACCCAATTTTAAGATTTTTTGTTGAGTTGTTATATGAAAACTCATCTTGCTCCACTCGCCATGTTGTCCCGCTTTCCCCTGTTATTACTTTTTGATATTGATTTAAGTGTTTAAGCCCCGATAGAAAAATTAATGCGAGTTTTATTAAACTAATTCAAATATTGACTATTTTTAAAAACGAGTTCTTAAAATTATACAAATAACTTGAAGCAAAATAGTTTTAAGATTTTTTAAATTTCTTATTTTACTTCACGAACTATACTTCTTGGACTTAAAAAAAATTCTAAGTAACTGCGAGCCCATTGAAGAATGTTATATATAATGTGTCATTAGCAAATAAAAGTAATGATGCCATGGTAGTGTTATTAAAAAGATTTAAGTGAAAAATCGAAACAGATTATAATCTTTAAATTTTGTTCGAAAATAATTTTCTAAATTTTGTCTTGTTAGACAATTACATTTGCGGAAACCTTTTTCAGAAAACAAAAAATTGACAGGTTCATATAAACCCCTTTTTATATACTTTTTATATATCTTTTCCTTGCTTTAATTTTTTTGTTATTTTAAGCTTTTTTATTTTGCGTCCATAAACTTTAATAAATCCAAGTTTTTTCACTAATTAGTTATTATATTACATATTAGCTAAATTAATTTACTTTCGTAAACTAAGAATATAAACATTTGTTTCTTTTTTTATTTAACTATTTATTTGCTATTTTAGGTTTAATTTGTTATATTAAGATTTTAAATACGGATATACCAAAGTTTAACTCATTTGTACCGTAGCTACTAGTTACGGTACTAAAAATTTTAATTTTAGGCAAATTTACAATATATTGTGAACTCAACTTTTTGGCCAAAATATTGCCTTTGTTCGGCAAAACCGATCAGCTGAACATTCAGTTTTGCTGGAAGTTGTACGCGCCCTTACAAAATAGCAATATTACAACAATTTCGCCATCATTAAACTTTATGATAGCTGATCTTATTCTTTTGATGGACACAAATTTCGTGGGTTTTGTCCAAATCTTGACATCAAATGATTTATTTAGGTTCTGTGTTTCACTATTTCACTATCGAGGCATATTTCTAATACTTTTAATTAGAAAAACAGATATAATAATATGACAGACAACTTCCAGATGTGCATACTGTTTTTATAAGTCGAAGTTTGATTATTTTATTGTTTTTTAAACGTGCATCTTGAAATACTAGAATAGGAACAATACTTATGTTGTTTTTCATTGCTTTTTTTCCAAAAAAGCGATGAATTACACCTACTATCTTTTCTTCATGCGATACGTAGTGGCTTTGATTTGTTGTATGCTAATAACGTAAAGAGAATAATAGTGAATATACAACTTTATCTTCAATTTGACCTTACCGTTAAGCTTATTGACAACCTTTTTCAGTTTGATGCCCTGAGTAAACATTCTTACTGTTTGCAATCTAAACTTAAATACTTGCATATCTTAAGAAGTGTCTAATGCGCCTAGATTAAACTTTGTTTGTCTGTCTATTTTTACAATCCTGAGCAAATAACGACAATTTATTTATAGCCATAACTTTTGGAAAAAGTGTTAACGTAAGTCAAAGCATTTCCCATTACTTATAGCTCTAATTACTTCGTGGGCTATGATATAAAAATAATACTCTAATACTTAAAGTTACAATATTTTAATCAGGGTTACCAATATTTTAACTTGAATCAAACTTTAAATAATTGAATTAAATGTAATCCAACATTCAGAATTTCGGGAATTCCTATCTTAACAAATACTTGCAGCATCAGTAACAGTCAGGTTTTTTTAACAGAAGATACTACTGGCTTGTTTGATAAAATCTGAGTTTGAAGTGGTTGCTTATTTTTTTGAACTTGAAGCATTATAAGCAAGTCTCAAGTCAATTTTATTTGCAATCTATATCATTTACATTTTTACTTTTAAATCTAATTCCATACCTTTCCAAACTCATGTTGATACCAAATATTTGTTCATGTTAATAAAAAATCTAATTAGAATTGCCATATTTTTTTTCACATCTATTGCAATTCTTTTTTTGTCTTATCACTTTTGTTGTTTCTTCATATTTAATTGTTATATAATTATCTTTTTTATCTATATTGCCAGATGCTTTTAGTATAATTTTAGCGTATCCCATACGACTGCATACATTATTGCTGTTTCCGCGAGAAAATATTTTTGCTTCTGGAACATGTCTGAGCTATTTATAATATAATGATAATAATAATAATAGTAATATTAATAATAATAATAACAATAATAATAATGATATTTATTACGATTCATTTTTTTAGCTCTTTTATCTATACCTTAAATATAAAATTAAAAAAATCAAAAAACGTAACACTCGTAGCACACACGTAACAAAATATAAAACGTTTTTCATAAAACATTATTAATAAAAATCATAGGTTCTAATTTCCTACTTTACCTTCCTTTTTTTATCGCTTAAGATATACTGTGAATGCTTAGATAAAATATTTAGTTCAATAAAAATTGTATAATTAAAAACATACAGGCACTCATAATCCTAAAGCGTTCTTTTTACATCATTCATTATCTTATATATCAAGAGTTGAAGCAACAACTAGTGACATAATTCTTTCTAAGATCGTCAAATAAATAACGACAAACCTCTAGATATTAAGTAAGTTTATCAGTTGCAACCACTAATACTTTAATAGAATTCTGAACGCCTCGTTGTTCAATTTTTGCCTTTGTTTGTTCTGAAACTCATTTAGCGTTGCGGTTGTTTTAAGTTCATTAATTAATATTTTATTCCATAATTTTGGCCCTCTATTAGAAAGTGAAACTTCATTCATTAAATTCCATTTAACAAATAATGCTCGGGAATGTGTAAAACGGCCGACATTAGAAACGATTCTGATTGCGTGCTTTTGTTTATTAAATACTTTTTTATTTTATTTTGCACTAAGCAATATTTGTGTAATTATAGAGGCAATAAACAAACAGGAAATATAAAAGTGTTAAGCAAATTGGATCTAAAAGAGGTTTTGCATTACAAAGTAGGCTAATGTTCTGAGATTTATATTTTTTGTATAATGTATGTGATCTCATTAAGTCACATTTTCTTCATTTCACTTTTGATGTCTTGATTGGCAATACAAAGATTCGGAAGTTTTAAAGTAATTTTATCTCGGTCATGAAAACGATGGAAAAAAGTATATTTAATTTTAATCAAACTTAGTGACAATTTGTTTGCATTAAACCATTCAGTATTTCAGTTTTTAAACCATTTCAGTATTATTATAGTTCAATTTGTTAGCTTTAAATCATTCAAACCATTCAAGATTTAATAGTTCTTTAATTACTGACTTAAATACAGTTAAGTGCATAAAATAGATTTGTGTCATCTGCAAATAAAATTGTAAATAAATAAGAAAGAAGAGTTGTCACTTTATTAATCCCTGAGGAGTCCTACAAGAAATATTCATACAGTTCGTTTTACCTTCATTATTAGAAAGGTATTGCTTTTTATTTGATAAATAGCTTTTAAACCACAAAATATTTATTTTTTATTCTATTTTTTTCTAATTTTGTAAAATGTAATCATCAACAGTACCAAAAGTACCTTTTAACTTGCTTGTTAAATGGTTTTTCATTAAAAAAAGAGATCCTATAAAAGACGTGTACAACTGCGTTTTTGCAAGTTTTGCTATTAACCTCAATTGATGATAGTTCAAAATCATGATGGGATGTCGTTTTTTTGCTTTTTAAGCATTTCAGAGAAGAATTTTCCGATACTTTTTTATCCATTCCAATAATTTGAACGATACCAATAATTATCAGAAAGCAGAGAAAAAATTAATAGCAACAATAATATTATTTAAAAAAGTAAATAAAAAGTAGTGAAAAACTTCTTTTTTACTACTTTTTATTTAAAGCTCTTATAAATTTAAAGCTCTTATAAACTTAAAGCTTTTATAAATTTTATGATGTTTGACATTCAACGAGAGCAGACGTGTTTTAAAGCTCTTTAAAAAGAGTTTTAAAACACGTCCGCTCTCGTTGAATGTCAAACATCAAAAAATTTGTCAAAAGATAAACAAGTTTTCTTTAACCTACCAATAAGGTTTAATAATTTGAAATCTATTTTTTGGGAAAAAAAAGGCAAAAAAAAAAATGATTTGGGATATTGTGTAAAGCCATGTTTAAAACGCTTTAGGTAATGAGCTTTTTTAAGTAAGAGAAAACAATATAAAAAAAAAAAAAAAGCAAAAAAAAAGTTCTAAAAGTTAAACAATAACGTTTCTCATATCAAAAGTCTTTTTAATTTAAAACACGAAGGTTTGGAATAGAACTTAGATTTATAGAAAAAAGAACCATAATGAAGTTTAAAACAACAAGAATAATAAAGCAACAACATGATGAACATCAAAAGAGACGCTATGTTGTTTATGTTGTTTCATTCAAAACTGTTAAACAAGACTTGAATAATAGCAATATAATCAATAAAAATTAGTTTTGAAAAAAGATTTTAGTTTTCTACTGATTATCAATTTTGAAAGGACACTTGTTTATAGTAGTTTATATTAACTTTTTAGTAGCTAATAGCATGGGAATTAAAGGCGTTGTTTAAAGAGATTTTCAAGCTTTTAGTGTAACTTAGTATTTGTCAAAAAGATAAAGAATTTATTCCTTTAGCTGCTTATTAAGTTTATGAAAACCAAAAATTAAAGAAAAGAAATTTGTATTTATTATTATCGTTTGAATCAATATCTCGTCTCCGTACGAATGCTTTTTCTTGAGTATTCGGTATGTATATTCAAAACATATTTAGGAGCGATAAAGAAGGTAAACTTGCATTAGCACGAGTTTACTAATTATGTAGTAATACTTTCTGTACGCAACATTTGAAATCTATTTTTTGGGAAAAAAAAGGCAAAAAAAAAAATCATTTGGGATATTGTGTAAAGCCATGTTTAAAACGCTTTAGGTAATGAGCTTTTTTAAGTAAGAGAAAACAATATAAAAAAAAAAAAAAGCAAAAAAAAAGTTCTAAAAGTTAAACAATAACGTTTCTCATATCAAAAGTCTTTTTAATTTAAAACACGAAGAGCAGCCGTGGCGCAGTGGTTAGAGTTCTGGCTCAGAACCCAGAGGTCCGAGGTTCGATGCCAGCTCTAGCCAAATAAGCGACATTGGTACGGAAGGAGGCGTGAACTTCTTGTTAAATGCTCTCCCGCGGTGCTCTGTGATAAGACCGTAAGGACTTCTGGGAGCACCTTAAATAACTAAAAAAAAAAAAAAAAAAAAAAACATCTTGAGTTGTTTATGTTTTTAAAAAGTTCAGACTTGTAAAAACCGTTTGGTGGTAAACGATAACAGAATCTCTTTTTTAAATGTATAACTCCTTTTTACCCAATTTTAAAATAAAACAAACAGCATCAGCTTTAGGGGTGGCAAGATCGTGCGCTGCACGACGGCGGCAAGTAAACTGAGACGGAAAATTTATTATTTTACATGTTGTAATTTATTAACTTGTTAACTAAAAGAAAAAATTTAGGTAAACAACACGTACCTTTTTATATTGTATATAAATTAACTTTCAATGTAAGATATTATTTTCCAATATGGTTTGTTATTGTTTTCTGTATAAATTACTAGCAAAGTTATAAATTTGTCAAGAGTGGCCGGAATATTTTGCACATGTTGAAAATAAAGGTCTGCTTTGGATCAAAAACCAATAACTATTTTGTAACTGAAGATTAAGGGTTAAAATTTTGCACAAATGTAAAGTAGTATATGACGCTTCTAAGGATATATAATTTACACACAAAAAAAAATTAATATAAAATATGACCAAAATCCTCAAACTGTCATTTTTATTTTACTTTTAATTAAACATGTTCTTTTTAATTATGCGAAAATCTTTGAAAGTATTCGAAACAGCAAAAAATACATAAAATGCTTATTTAACTGGAAAATATATTCATATTAAATTTATATATAAATAAAAGATTTATTCGAGCTTTCCGCTAAACTCTAGACAAAAAAGCTTATTAATTATGTATCACTAAAATCTCTGAAAATTTTGAAGTTTTATACTAACCTCAAATTTATCTCAATCAGAAATATTTAACACAACTTTATTTCTCATTTATTCGCTGCTAGATGAACTAAGCTAATATTGCCTGGGGAAGTACTGAAAAAAGTAAATTACATCGCCTTTATTGCTGTCACAAAAGAGCAATACGCGTTATTATTTTTGCTGATCGTTTTAAATAGAAAGTAGAATATATATATATATATATATATAAATATATCTATATATATATATATATATATATATTTAATTATTACATGTATGTATATTTAAAAGAGTGTTTTTATAACTTTTTATTTGGTCATTTTATATTTTAATAATAAGTTATTCTTGCGTTCATGAACTGAGGATCGTTTTAAATAATTATTTTAGATGAGAATAATGATGTCTGTTTTGTTTTACAAATATATTCAGGTTTACGGTATGTCATATTTATTTCTAATTATAACTATTATTCAGTTTTAACGAAAAATTAGTTTCTTGTTTACTGCAAATAGTGGATGTATGAAAACATAAAATGAGGTATATCTCAATCCTCATTTAAAAAGAAATGAATAGTTTATTTTATAAATTTGAAGCATTGAAGCTAGCTAAAAAAATATAACAAATTTGTTGCTAGTTGACGACTTTAATCGCACTTAGTAGCAAGCAATATAATTTTTGGTGATATAAATAGAAATCTGACAGTTTTAAGCAATAACGCGCGTTGAGTCAAGTTGGTTTGCAAAGTTGTCTGCATTTATCGTAAGTAAACAAGTTTAATTATATTTAATGACATGTAACAATAATTTGAAATACTAAATGTTATAAGTTTCAACTATTTTTTCAGACTTTTCAAGGTTAAGACTATTTTTTTTGTTGCATATTACTTAACATTTTACAATTGCGATACTATATGCGTATGCTTTATGCTTAATTGATTTGATTGAATTGTTTTTGCTAGAAAATTTAAAATATATAAGCTTACAAACATTAGCTCCGTTGTAATTTCCAATAGTTACTAGTAACAAGATAAACGGTATCGAATCTTTGTTATCGTTTGGTTATAATACAACACCTAACAGAATCGCTATCGAGCGATACCGGTGTTGTTCGGTATTGATATGATGTCGTTAGTCTCATTGTATTGATATGATGTCGTTAGTCTCATTTAGTATCGCAGCTCGGTTCTTTGCAAATAATTTTAGAATAATTTTAAAGATTTTTATATCGAGTAAATTTATTATTAATAACTGTGTAGTACTGCTTGCGTATTTTAATTTCTTATCTTGTATCATATATCAAAATTAAAGAACAAAACAATAAACTATAGCGAAGATAGTGTTATTACTCTTGTAGTTGTAAGTCTTTCGTTTTGTTTTGGTTTTTATAACTTTTGGCTAATAAATTTGAGTTGATTTATCCCATGAAACAAATTGTAACGCTATTATAACTGCGTCATAAAAGTAACATCACTCTAATAGTGTCATTACTTTATAAAGCACTAAAGCACTTATAACTTATATGATTTGTTTTTTCCTAAAACAATATTTAATTAAGATAACGTAGATAAAAAAATATTTTCAATATGTAACCCCAGTTTTTAATAAAAGTAGAAATACATCTTGAAAAGATAAAATGGATATTTAAATAATATTAAAAAGTTCAGGAATTTTTACATGTGCGAAATTCATAGTTTAGCTTCTCTGAATGTTACTAGTGCTCCTGAATAACGCGCTTTACTTTTTAAATCAACCAGTATAAAATTTTTAATGGTGATTTTAAAGTTAACGCGCGGTTTATTATTATTTTTATAAACAATGATTTTTTAATAGCTATTAGTTACCTATCTGTTAGGTAACTAGTTATTCTTAAAATATCATTGCTTCAGTAATTTTTTTTTTTTTTTTTGCGTTGTAATTTTAATTGAATCTAGTATCGCAATTATCATCTGACAGAGCCGACACACCAGTAGGTGGAGGTGTGGGCTCGAAGCACGAAAAATTATGCTTTTAATTCATCAAATTTAAGAGGTTTAAATTTTTAATTATTACAATGACTGCACTTTTCAGATCTAGTTTTTTTTATATAGACACTCATTTAGTGTGTCGCTAGATAGTTAGACGGTGTATAAGCAAAATAATCTAAAACGAAGCAAGCAAGTTTTTAATAGAATATTAATAAGTGAGACTCAATTTTACAGGCTACTAAATTCATTGTAACTCATTGTGTAGATTGAAATATTTAAATGGTGCAACTAGTTAAACATTTATTATTATAAATTATTTTATTAATAACGTTCAAGAAGCATTTAAGTTTAACACATAACTAATTTTGTTTGATTTATTTAATTTTAAACAAATTGTTGGGCCTAAATTTTAATTATGTACGACTATGCGTCTTTTAAATAAAATTTTTGTCTGAATTTTTCTTATTTATTATTTTGTTTATTTTAATTCTGTGTTTTAATCTCTTGCTTGTTGAACTCACTTCCCCAAATAGTCTTTTAATTTTAAGATTATAAACTAGAGCAACAACAAATATAAACGGAAAAGGCATTGTTACTCTTAATGAATTTAAAAATATTAGTATACAATAAAGTTCTCTTCGTCTACAAAAAGAACACTTTTTGGTTATCTCTTCATATTTGCGTAAAATTTAAACTAATATTAACGTAAAATTGCGTAACATCGAAAATAAAAATAACATTTTCTGATTATGTCTTTAAATTGGCGTAAAATTTAAAGTAATAATAACATTTTTTGGTTATCTCTTCAAATGCGTAAAATTTTTTCTAAAAATAAAAAAGTGAAGATTTACAGATTTTCAGGCAAACAAAAAAAAGTTTTTGGTATTTTTTAAGTCTATTTGCAACTTAGAGAATAGAAAAAATATAAAATGTATAATTTGTTTGGCTCACCCGACTTTGCTCTGTCCTTTGACTAATGATACCACTTATTTACTTACGTTATACTGAAGGTGATTATTGAAAGAGCACCGTATCTACAGACTAACAGTTCCTATCTTTTGAAGTTATTATTCAAGTACTTAAATCAGTTTATATATTATCAATGCTTTGTCCCCATGAAAACTTTATTAAAAAGTCCACCTCACTCAGGGAAGCAACCAATTAGTACAAAAATTCTTAAAAGATTTTTATCAAAACTAAAATAAATATTTCCAGAAAAGGCAATTAAACACCAGCATTTACACTAGACTATTACCTCCATCCATTTTTCAGTGGATATCTTTTTGATTTTAACGATGAAAACATCAAAAACTTATTGACAGCCACTCCACAACCAAAGAAAACAATTAGATTTCTTTATCAACTAAATTATAATGTTCAAGTTATAAGATGTAAACAAAGGTTCATAAAAAACAATTGATTCTTTTGGAAACCATTCTAAATGTCCTTACAAAAATTAACCACTGAGTTATATTTAACCATTGTCTCAGAAAAAAGAAAGCGCATTGCAACTAATAAAGCCAATAATAATAAAGCAAGTTTATACTTGTCGTGCAGTTTTTAGCATTTTGTAATTACAAATTCTGTGTATAATAACAAAAAAGCAAAATTCAGTTGCTTTAAAATCTGAAAAATTCTTTTTGGTCAACCTTTAGGATCTGTTAACATAAGAACCTGCTTTGGATATATAGATTCTTATGTAAAAACACAGTAAAATCTATACAGTGTACATAAGTACATATATTGTTAATAATTTTATTATTTTAGTACAATACTTCATAAGCTTTTTGTAACTCCTAGACAAACTAAATGCATTTACTCAAGAGAAAATCCAGTCATCATTAGAATTTTTATTTTGATAATGGTGAATTATGAAACTGGTGCTCTGAATAACTTTATTTTTTTACTTTTTTTGTCACATCTTATTAAAGATTTAGTAAAATTTATCTAATACTTTTATGCCTTTATGACATTCACCTTGTTCATCATATATTTCATAGCTGTTAGATTCAATAAGATCTTTTATACATTTTAAAAAAATGTACATTGCATCATTATCTTTAAGACTTCATACCTATTTATAAAATAGAATTTTAATTCTGCAACAAACATTTTGAGGTAATCTTCAAGAACTCTAGGTTTTCCTTTCCCATATCATAAAGCAATTACATATGGACCTTGGTGGTTTACAGTACACAATTTAGGCCATAATTTTTTATAATTGTATATTCGAGTGCCATCAACATTAGATATATATTTAATGAACAGTTTAGAAAATTTAAAGATTAGAAAAGATTTTTTAAGATTAGGTATATACTTAATGTATATACATATTTGACGTATACAACCAATGTTGATGTATACAATACGTTCATTAAACATTCAAAAATCTTAAATGATAAAAATTAAAAGAACTCAACAAATAAATGAAACATTTTACTTTTGAAAACTAGAAAAAGTTTTACAAATTGAAAAGAAAACTACATTTTATAAAATAATTAAGTCCCTACCATCCTGAACAAATAATTTTATTTTTAATTTTCTCAAAGATAAACTTGATGATATTTATAATAAATTTTTTATACTTATTTATTTATTTGTTTTTAACATTTTATAGAATTGTTTGCTTTAAATGAAAAATGTGTTATATCTAAGAACAAACTTCTTCATACATTCAGTGTCTTTCCTAAAGAGTACGAAATAACATTTGAAGCGTGTTTCACTTCATTTACTTCTGGTGATCCTGATTCAACATGGTCAAACGTTTTTAACTTTAACTTAGGAAACTCTAATAGTTATAGTTACCGAGTTATAGGTATATGGTTCAACTCAAAAGGAGATATGGTTTTTTACGCATTAATTAATAATATCGTTTACTCTAAAAAGTTTGCAAGCGTTTTAACTTTAGGCTGTCATCAATACTCAATTAGTCAAGGACTATTTCACTACTATAACGTTACCATAAATATATCTGGTAAAAATATTTTTACGATTAAAAACACTAGTGCAAAAGAATTTAGCAACGTTAAAATGTATTTTTCTGACCCTTGGTACGACTCACAACCGGGCTATATAAAAAACCTATTGGTGACAAAAGGATGTTCAGGTAAATATATAATTTTTTTTTATAGCAACTCATACATATATACACATATATATATATATTTGGATTTGATTGTTCTTAGATTTATTTACATTAATAGAAAAGAGTAACATACTTCAAAACAATCCTCTTCAAACAATAGCCGTTTTTCCGATACAATATGAAATAACATTCGAAGCCTGCTTAACTACGTTTACTTCTGGAAATTATTCGTCTACTTTGTCAAACCTTTTTAATTTCACTAATAGTGGTTACGGATATTGTGTAGTATGCATGGGGTTTTTCAAAACTGGTGAAATGCAACTATCAGCATTAATAAATAGTACATCTTACAGTTTTACGACAAAATCTTTTGAATTAGGATGCAAACAATATAAAATAAGTCAGACTCTATACCAAGAAAGCTATATTTTTACTATACTAGTTGATGGATGGACTCTTTCAACAGTCAAAAACTTAGCACCACAAGAATTCAATAATGTACAAATCTACATTTCCGATCCGTGGACAGTAGCACAGCCGGGATACATAAGCAACTTTAATATAATGAGAAGATGCTCAGGTAAAGAAATAAATCTTTTACCAATAGCAGGCACTAATATATATGTATATATATATATATATATATATATATATATATATATATATATATATATATATATATACATGTATATATATATATATATATATATATATATATATATATATATATATATATATATATATATATATATATATATATATATATATATATGTATATATATATATGTATATATATATATATATATATATATATATATATATATATATATATATAATTTTTAATAGCTTAGAACATAGTCGGTAAGAACAATTTAGTGAGCATAAGTTTTTAGACTCTTCAAGGACTTTGAAAGAAATGTGTAAAAACATTTACCCAACTTTACTTCCAGGTTTGAAACATGTAAATGTTTGCAAATTAAAAGGTTTATAAAACTTGAAAAACTTACATTAACTTAGTAAATTGTCAAACTGAGGGTTTCAACTGAGAGTTTCAAATGAGGGCCAGGTTCGTTTATATAACCATTTTTATTTAAATTGTTTTTAGATTTGTTTTCTTTGAAAGAAGAATATTACATAAACAGTAACAGACTTTTTCATACGATTGAAATTTTTCCTAAAGAATATGAAATAACATTTGAAATCTGTTTAACTTCATATACTTCTGGAAATAATTTGTCCACTTTATCCAATGTATTTTTTTTTACTAATGCTGGCAACATTTCTTGTGTTTTATGCATGTGGTTTACTCCAAATGGTGAAATGCAATTCTCAGCAATGATAAATCGTACATTATACAAAATAGCAACTAAGCCATTTAATTTAGGATGCAAAAATTATAAAATAAACCAGGTACTACATCATGGATACTACATTTTTAGCATAGAAGTTGATAATCTGATTCTCACAAGAGTTAAAAACTTTTCTCCGCAAGAGTTTACTAAAGTACAATTGTATATTTCCGATCCATGGTATAAAGCACAACCAAGCATAATAAGAAATTTAATTATAAAAAAAGGATGTTCAGGTAAAAATTATGTTTATTTATTCATTCAATAATAACTTTGTACAAAATGTGCAATATATCTAACTTTTATTTTAGTTTTTTTAAGTTTTTTTTCTCCATAATGGCTTGACTGAAAAGGTTACAACCAGCAAATACTATAAACAATGTAACACAACAAAACCTCATATAATGACTTTCTGTAGCTATTGATTTATCAGGTTAGTAACACTCAAAAAATATTGTCCAAATTGTTTTTGTTTTTGATAAAACGAACAAAGTCATTTCATTTTTAAGTGCAATTAATTTAAAATATTTTACTCTTGTTTCATAATATTTTTTATGTAAAAATTTTGCCCGTATCGCCTCGCAAAGTCTAGAGATGGTCATGCTATAATAATGCATAAGAATTTAGATGCGTTTGAGTCAAAATTTTAAAATAAGTGTATCCAACAACAATAATACAAGATGTAACAGTTGTAAAACAGATATAGAGTACATTAGCATAAAGCATTGTACTTTGACAGCTATTATTAGTTTTTGAAGAACTATTGGTTTTTTAAAATGTCACAACAAAATATGTTTAGATAGTTCTTCAATCAAACCAAATATATGTAAATTAAACCAGCTTTTATTATTTTGCTTGCGAAGCTATTCCATAGAATAATTACTGTTAGAAAAATATTAGATCTACCTTTTTTTTTTATAAAATGATTATTAAAAATCTAAATTAAGTCTTAGATTTTTATAAATTCAGTGAAAAATTTCATAATTTTGTTCAGTCTTAAATTTATGAATCACCTCGCAGCCTACTCACCTGCAATATTGCCAAATTTATCATTTGTTACCGCTTTTTGTAAGGAGTTTTTTTACGAGATATTTTTTATTTTTTACGTTGACTTTTTCAAATTTATTAACATCCTATTTCAGATAGTAGACTAAACTTTTCTTCATGCAAACTTTATTTAAAATGTTTTATCCATGCTAATATCTAAGTGTTTGAGAATTGGACAAGTTAAATACAGCATCAACTTGGCTTTACAAATTGCCGTATTAAACTACAATATTTTGATATTCATATTAACCAAAACCATGCATTACAAAAGTGGTTTTAAGAGTGTTTTTGATATATAAATGCATAGTATTTGTGTATTCATGTTTGTGTATCCATTTATTATTTGATATATATTTCCATATTATTTGATATATAAATCCATATGTTTTTGATATATAAATCCATATTATATATGGTTTTTATTAACAAGATTGGTAACCATCCAAATGATTAGTAAGATCTGCTTTCAACATTATAGGATCAGTCCCCAAAACTTTCTTTGATCTTCTTACGCCATTGCATTACTTTGTTATATTTAAGTTATTTTTAACTTGCTGAATCTAGTTTATATTTATTTAATAATGTTGTTTTATTTTCATTTAACATTATCATCAGAATAATTTTGGCTTTTCGGGTTTAACAAAAACTTGTGAGAATCAAAGCATAAAAGCAGGCGCAAATATTTTATATGGTACATTAGTGTCCCATATAAAATTTGATATACCATCCTTTCTGCTTCTATATTTCGCTCTAGTAATTTTGTTAAAATAATAATATATATTTTGTTCTATGTTTTGTTTTTAAAAAATTGTTTAAAGTGTTTTAAATCGATAAATGGTTTTATTCATTTTTTTATTCTAGTTTTTAAATTGTTTAATAAAATTTTTATTAATAGCAGCTATAATATTATACATATCAATAACAACCTAAGCATAAACACAATAAATACAAAATTCAAATAACAATTTTAACGTCAATCTTAATTAGTGGGTTTATTTTGTATTTATTATCGGGTATATTCTAATTTGGTTAATTTGTTTTTCATCAGCTATATACTATATACTATTACATATATTAATTACTTTTAATTGATTTATTACATTATATTTGAATTATAATAAATAAAACTTTCTTATATCTACAAATTTCTAAACAATAGTAAATTAGTGAAGTCTTTAACTCCAAATGATTAGGAGTAAGTAAGTCTACATTAAAGAAAAAGGTAATGATTTGTTAATCAAAAAATTTATTATGAAATAGAAAACTGATGCTTTTAAGAAACAGCAAGAATATTGCTTTCAACAATTAAAAATAATAATATTTTGCTCCCTCGTTAAGAAATGTTTTATAACTTTAAAATGCATAGAGATTCCATCTTTCTATATAAATACTCTCTTTATAAAGAAGGAATCTCTACATAGAAAGTATTTGTTTCTTTTTCAAACCCTTTAATATATATTTTTACAATATATCTTAAAGGGTTTGAAGGAATAGAGAATCAATTAAATCATTTAGTTAAGTGGATTGTATTTTCTTATTGTGTCTTTTTAAACACTGTAAGTTTTGGAATTTAAATGCAGGTATTTCATTTACACAGCAACTATCACATTTAAATTATCATTAATTTAAAACAAGTTATAAATGTTAAAACTAACAGATCTTACATGAATTATGAATATAAGCGGCAAAAAGACATTGAAAAAATTGCAATATCTAATTTTTGTTATTATTATTCTTTATGTTGAAAATTCTTACAGTAAGAGCAAATGCAACAAACAAATTATAAGCTTCATTGTCTAAAATTTTCTTGAACACATTATTCCTTGTAAATAAGATAACTTGTCAAAACTATTTTGTCTTCCAACGATCTAGTTCAGAACTCTTTAACTTCTAACTAAATTAGTGACCTATCTAATTCCAGCATTTGATTTAAAATCAGTCGTGTCTGAGTGAAGCTATTATGAATTTTTTTTGTTTGAATTTCACCCAATATAAAGAAATTGATGACACACTACAAGAAAGAAATTGCGCATTGGCTTAATGGCAAATGAAGAAACCATATCTAAACTGTTTATTAGCAATCATATGCTGTTCCTATTCTTATGTCATGGGTATGCATTCAACCCAAATTCAGAATCAGTTCCTGAAATTCTGTTATTATCTGTATAAGTACTCCTTTTTTTAAATTACTATTGGAAGTTTACTAATCACACTCATTTTTTGATTTGTGACCAGAGGAACATCTAACAAATAAATCTATATCGTATTTTATTATTAACTAACCCATTAATTGTTTGAATAAGTTTTTATGCCACAAAACTTTGTAAATAAAGTTGTTTCTAGAAAACTTGATGGTATTACATTTCTACCATAAATAGCCACTGGAAAAGGACAAGCTATTATACTTACTATTGAACAAACAAATCCAACTGCAAAATATTAAAGCACTAAATAGGAAGTCCGTCAGTGTTTACATTAACAGCTATGAAATTAATATCTACTTCAAACTTTTGTAAATCTAAATGCTCTTACCCTGCTTGGGCACCTTTTGTTATTTCACATTTTTCAAACTTAGACTGTATTAGAACTAGTAGTTAATTGTTTACGGTATGTCTTGTTAAACTGTGTACAATTCAGATTCAGCATCACTGAATTCAACATCACCAGAAAAGTCAGCCATGTTTGATACTCTATTTTGACTATGACTTGAGTATCCACTTCACAGAGAGATGATTCTTTTATGCTGTTTATACGTATTTTCCGGTAACGAAAGATCTTCAGGATCATTGACAACATATCAGAGCAAATAATACTAGAGAAATAGTCATTATCACATATATCTATTATCACAAATATATGATAATAGATATAACTCCAGTAGAGTTTGCACTCAAATAATAATATATATGAAAGTGTTTTAGCTGAAAAATTTATAGTTCTGCTGAAGTATTATTACATATACCAACATATCAGTGCAAACTGTAATAGAGGTGTATCTGCAACAAAAAAAACAACAATACCTTTACCAGAAATATAGATATATTTATAC
Organism: Hydra vulgaris; assembly: GCF_038396675.1. Taxonomy (NCBI): domain Eukaryota; kingdom Metazoa; phylum Cnidaria; class Hydrozoa; order Anthoathecata; family Hydridae; genus Hydra; species Hydra vulgaris. The sequence goes on from NC_088934.1 coordinate 40,711,013, forward strand.
TATCTATACTTCTAGTTTTGTTTGTGGCTATTATCTATTACACATACATTATTTGATAACAGATATATTCCCGCTACAGTGTTAGATCTGATGTAAATGATAGTATCGTTTAATATAGCATATGATAGTTGAACAATATCTCTTCTTAAAACTAATCATTATATTGATGAACTTGAAAATATGGAACCTTATAGTGAAGTAACTATAATATATCATACTATACAATATTATATTATTGAAAAAATACTGATATATGTGAAATGAATTTACCGGATATTTTCTCTGAAGAGATATCTTTCTCCTAGAACATTTCACATACATCACAAAAGTATTTGAAGTCATAGTTTTCATATAGCTTCTCGTATAAATCTGAATATTCCTGACAGAATATATAGGTATAGAATATAAGTTATTATAAAATCAAGATAATAATTTTAGACTATTTTTTGATTAAAAGAAATGAAGACTTATCACTAAACTTGAATTTTGATCTAGCGATTTTAATGTACGCATGCGCTCTGCATGCTAATTTTCAATTTTTTGTTATATGTTTATATTTAAAACAACCGGGCACGGTTATACGTATTGTTAAATAATATGTGTCGTTGAACTTTAATTTAAAACTTAAAACTAGATGCACATTTTTCTGGATGTAAATTATACGTGATAAATACTCTGACTATTTGCAATAACTGATTCACCGACTGGGCAATATAGATGAGATCTTTTTGATAACGCACTTTTAAAGACTCTTTTTACTGCTCGTCAACTAGAACTAATCTCCCCTTTATTACATCTTTCTATTTAGATAAAGATTTTAGTTTTTCTCGCGGTTTAGAAATAGTTTTTCTCGCGGTTTTTCTGTTTTATAAATAATAAATGTTTTATAAGTTTCTGATTTGATATCCTTAGAAAACATTTTCAACCATCCATTTTCAACCATTTTTTATGCATTTTTACAGTAGTTTACACCTTAGAAAATGCTGAGAGTTTCACGCTATGTATAAGTTAAGTTAAGCCACGCTTTGCTTAGAAAATAATTATTTTGGTCTATAAAAAGAAAATGATACATGTATCAATAAAAAAATTATAATAAAAAATGTTGATATTGCATAATAGAACACTCGAGTAACCTTTTTGTTAAATATATTGTGACCAAATATCACATTAATCGGTAACGTTTTGAGATTTAACTTGGTAAAAACTAACAAAATTTAAACTTAAACTGCCATCAATCATTTACCTAGCCATCCACAGACTAAAGTTTTATCTAGAGTTTGTTATAGTAATAACCTGCATTACAGTAATTTTTATCAAATGGTTATTATTCTATAAGTGTTTTTATGAGGTAATAAAAAGTCCATTTTTTACTTAATATTTTTTTCCGCCTATACTGTGTGTAAATTTCCAACACTAAATTTAAATGTTACTATGAACCCATAATATTGTGGGTATAATACTAATGTAAACTAGCTGTCATGACCAGTAAAATACGGGTCATATTCTTTACTTCAATTATTTTTAGTAAGCGCTAGAAAATCTGTACATGCTGTATACTTTTTAAAGTTATGAATAAAATAACAATTTATAACATAATTAACTTATAAAAGAAATCCAAAACGTTTTGGTAGTTAATGCGCAAACCGCTATTTATAAGCGGTTTGGATTTAATACCCGAAGCGAGGTATTTTAAATAATATTTAGAATACCCGCTTGAAATGTGTTGATTATTTGAATCAGATTTTGTTGAAAGGACGTAAACCATAAAACACAAACTGTTCAAAAATAAAAAAAGTTAATTTTATAACGCTTATTTAACAGAAACTATTGACCTTTGCAAGTTTCTTGCACCGTTTTGGATATAGTTCCTGCTAACACAAATCACAGTTCCTGTAAACACAAATCGTTGAGTCAATTGTTAAACAATAAAAAACATATTAAACTCATTTTGAAAAAATACTTGATTTACGACCCATTAACAATAACATTTATAACTGAAGTCATCCTATTGTAACATATGCCTAAGAAACTTCTACTGCTGTTTTGGTGGTTATTGAAAAAGCATCTTTAAAAACACTCTCCCTTTCGTTTGTCATAGTATATAATATCTTTATATTTTATGCATACAAATAAAAATGTAAAATTTTTTACTATGTATTTTAGAAAATTGAAAAAGATTAAAAAAAATTAATGTGTAGGCGACAGGATTTAAACTCTTGCGTTGTACTTCGAGAGTACTGCGAGGGAACCACTTCGGCCACTAAGGCTCGTTAATCTGCCAATTTTTAACACTATTTAATAACAAAAATACGGAATATTTTTATAAAACGACAAATGAACGCTTCAATCCAAAATAAGGAAACTTTGTAAGGAGAATAAAATCCAAAATAAGGAGACTTATTTTTCAATGCTTTATAAAAACAAAATCTTTGAAACTACAAAAATATTTAACTTTATATTTTAAAAACTTTAAAAAGATTGAAAAATGAAAAAAAACGTGGAAGCGCAAAAATTTGAACTACGGAGTATGTATATTTATTTATAAGTATTTATAAAATTGCATAGCATATAAATGAGTTTTACAATTTTTTCTTCATAATGTATCTGAAGTTTTATTTTAATATGTCAAAAAATGATAAGTGGGAGATTTACCGACAGTGAATTACTTACGAAGGTATAGGTTTTTGATACCATCTCGAAGTATACGTAAATACTTCTGAACAAACGTTTTTTGATACAATGTATCGTTACCAGTATCGGTTTTAAACAATATTCTGTCATGGTTTCTGCCAGTGGTTTGAGTTTTGAGGTTATCGCATGTGTTGGGTTAGATAGGATTTTCTTAAGTTAATTTATATATGTTTTGTCAATAACCTCATCTATATTGTGACATATATTGAAATGGTGTGAGTTTATGGCATCGATCTCAATAACTTTGAGTGATTGTTGGTGGAATATTTGAAGCTCTATTTTGCTGAAATACTGCAAGACAAGAGTATAGGGGCGCTGTGCAGAATGTGAGATAGGATGTGCGTAGGATCTATAAATTTGAAGGTTTAATTGAGCGTGACCAATCTTTACAAGGCGTTTTAGTAAGTAGAGTACTGACTTAATAGTATTATGAACTTTTATCCATTCATCATCCCAGTTAAGATTTTTATTTATTTGGATTCCTAGATACTTATACCATTCAACTGATTTGAGTTTAGAGTTTAAAAGAATTGGCAAAGGAATTGCAACTTGATTAGGTTGACGACTCTATATAGATAATATTTTGCACTTTAAAACGATTGAGTTTCATGCCATTAACAGTAGCCCAGTTTGTAACGCCACCCACAACAGATGGAGGTTGGTTTATTACATCTTTTTCATAGATGATATAAGTTAGTATATCATCGGTGTATTTTTATAAGTTTGTCTCAGGTGCACAGTGGGACAAAAAAGTTTTTTGTGTCAAAATTATTTTCGTAGTTTTTTTTATTAGAGTAGCTATATTTATATATAAAATGCATAAATAAAGTAATAAACATGTAATTATATAATATTTATAAAAATATTTAAAAAAATTTAATTTTGGTGCAAATAGGAAATATTTTTTATGAACAAGACAATTTTTATCAGTGTAAACATTAAAAATATTACTTTTTAATGCATGTATTTGTCATAAAATAACTTTTTTAGATTTAAATTTACAGAACTTATAACACTAATGAAAGATTTTGTAGTTATTTTTTGTATACAAAATATCTTTTTTATATGTTCAGTATTTCTCATCAACTGACCATTAACCAACTGACCAAAGACCCATCTTTTGTTATAACTTTTTTTATTGCAAAAAGTTGAAAAATATTTATTATGCATGGCTATTTACATACATTTAGCATGAGATTTACATAGTCAAATGTTTGGAGGATATTGGAGGATAGTTTATCTAATACCTAATAGTAAAAGTTAGTAAAAAATATCGAAAACTGTCTATTTTCGATGCATAAAAACTAATGATTACACTTATGTTAAATCGTTTTTAAAAGTCTGAGCGAAAAAAACATTGTTAATTAAAATAATATATTTTAAAACGAAAGTCAATAAAGTTAAGTTAAAACAATAGTAGCGTTTGAAAGTTGATAAATAAAAAATGCAAAAAAGCGTTTTGGAACACATGCTAAAAAAACGTGTAAATAACCGCATAAAGTTACGCTTAAATTATTATTTAATGTTTTTTTAACTAGATATTTGCTCTAAGGAACATGTCTTCACTATTTTGCCAAATTTTCACCGTGCAATGCCGACATTGATTTTTAAGTATTTTGGCACACTCTGTCCCACTGTAAGGTGGTAAAAAATCATTCATATCATGTATGAATAATATTAATAAAATAGGTCCAAGAACGCATCCTTGAATGGCTTCAGCTTTAATACATATCCACTTGGTTACATGCTTAATTGTTTATACCCTTTGAAGACGGTTGTGTAGGTAGCTAGCAATCCATGATGTAAGCCAGCTAGAAAGCAAGTTTTGAAGTTTTATGAGCAATTTGATGAGATCAACCATATCAAAAGCTTTAGAGAAATCAAAAAAGATGGTGAATATTGACAATTTATTGCCTTTTGCGTAGCTAAAGTCTTTTATTACTTGAATTATAGCATCCATTGCACTATGTCTAGGGAGAAACCAAAGCTGATTATTTGTGGTCCAAATAAGTTTGTATGATTAACAATAAATATACACAAGATACGTTCAAAAACTTTGCATAGAGCAGATGTGATAGCGATTGGCCTACAATCTCCAATAGAAAGTAGGTTCGCTAATTTAGGTATAAGTGTTAAGTGAGTTGATTTTCATCGATCTGGCATATGATTGCATTCAATTAGTCGATTAAATAGAATACAGAATGATGCAGATATTTTGAAATGGGATGATTTTAACAGAATAGGAGACAGATTATCAGGGCCTGGTGATCCAGACTTTAGCTTGTTTAGTTGGGTTAAAATGTTATTGTAAGTAAAGATGTGATTTGCAGGTTGATGCATTTATGATAATAAAGATAGAGATATCATAAATATTTTTATCTCTCCGAACATTTTGATAATGATTGTTTAGTTTATTAGGTAGATGTTCAAAAATTGATGGTTAATTTACAAACTTATTACATTGTTTCGCTTCTTTCCAAATATCAGTGTTGCCTGGTATGTAGCGTTTGTTATAAAATATTTTTCTTTTGATGATTAATTTATGTATCTTTGTATCTATCTTGCTCCATTCAATTTACGAACCAACTTTGAAATACTTTTAACGCAATTTTATTAAGCTTTAAATATAGGGGTCATCCAAGGTTTGGGGTTAATAAGTGTTGCAGTTTTTAGAGGTTCACACAAACCTTGAGCAGCTAATATTAAATAGTAGAAATTGGTGCATGCGGTTTAGATATCATGATGCGACTCGACTAAGTTTTCAATTTCAATGCCTCTGCTTCATAATTAATGCTACTGTATCTCCTATTTTACCGGAGCGGTGGTAATTTTATGTGGAGGAGGTAGGTATGTTTCATATAGGTAGAACGATGGATAACATAAAACAAAGAGGTGAGCAGAGCTACCGAGTCCAAGGAGAGTTTCAGAAATGTAACATTTAGGTACGTTTAGTATTATATCCAAGATTGCTAGTTTTTGAGTCAAGTTTGAGTTTAAACTAAAAATTGATGCAAACGAAAATTAAAATCTGTAGAACATCCATTTAGATCACCACTAAGAAAAATTAAGGGTTTGTTGTTGGTAGTGCAACGGCTGATTGCTGGTTCAGTGAGTTGTGTAAGTTGGAAAAATGCTTCTTGCTGTGCAATTAATGACCAGACTGGGATATATGCACAGATTATCAAATATAATGAGTATCCACCTGGTAATAGTTTTTGAAAGGTTCGGACAATGGTAAGAATAATTTTATGAACAGGTTTGTATGATTTGGTAATAGATAGATCAATATTTTTAATTTCCTTTAAAAATCTTTTATTAACAAGTATTAGGGTGTCTCCTCCAATTTGGTCTTGACGCTCTGAGCTAGCAAAATTGTAGATCCCATTTAATTGCGAAAGGATGACATTTTTGGCATTACAGTTCCAGTCAAACACGCGATATCAATGTTAGAATCAACAAGGAATAGATTTATGGTACCTACTTTCTTACAGAGTGAACTTAATTTTGTTGTAAATATGGTTGGAAGTACTTCGTAAGGAGTGTTGAGTTATCTAGATGAGGTGGAGCATAGGTTAAGGGCACCGCGAATCTTAACGATTGCTCTGCAGCGGATGCCCCAGTGAAAGTGTGCTTCAGGGTTTTCAGAACAAAGTTTTGTATTGCAGGCATTTCGATTCTTATGTAGATGGTACTCTAGTTCTCTTTCAGCAGGAGATAAATTAGGGCTTTCCGTGTATTTTTTGAAGATTTTGTGATTAGCTAGCATACGGGCGTTGGATACGGCGGATTTTTTTTTGTTGATGTCTGTAAGTTCAATTAAAATAGGGCAACTGTTTGAAGTTTTTTTCGTGTTTAGACGTTTAGAGAAGACAATATTCTCATCAGTGATTCCGAGAATGTTAAGAACTCCAGAAACACATGATAGCACTGGGGGTGTTGGATTGGTATCACAAGCTGGGTTGGCTGGATTAGGAACAGCAAATGTTAGAATATTTTTTTAACGTTTTGCTGTTTGTTTAAGCTCAACATAGACTTGTCCTATTTGTAGGGATATGTTTGGTTTGTTTTTAACATTGGTACTCTAAGATGGTGAGTCTGGGTTAATTTGTTGGAGTGGAGTTGATTTTATATTTTTTTTAATTACTGATATTTTTGATCAAGTTTTTTAATTTGGTTGGCTTTTAAATCAATTATTGACTTTTGTTCAGAGATAATGTTCATAAGTTCCATTATCCAGATATCAAGGTTGGCAACGGTTGGGGCGGTTTTTCTACATACGAGTAGCCGTTAGTATCAATTTTGTTTGCCATCTTATTAAAGTTAGTTTTGATAAATGCCTTTTTTTTTAACTAAAAAGGGCTAAAAAGTTTCAGCATGTGCTTTTTTCATATAAAATTTTAATATTACTAACCAATTCTTAAACATAACTGCTTGTATTATTAAATGATTTGAAAGTTGTGCACTTTAATTTTTGTATATTATTACATCATTGTATATATCTGAGGATGCATTTTTTTGGGCTAAGACTAAGTTTGTATTATTCTAGCTCCTCTCATTTAAACAATAGTTTTTATAAATTACAATTGCAAATTATTTTCTTATGGGTAAATAAGTAAAAACACAAAAAAAAAATCCAAAACTAAAACTTACTTAAGAAATTCTTAAAATATAAATTAATAAAAGGGAGAAAATGTTATTAAAATACTATAAAAAAATATAGTAATCAAGGTAAAATGTTTTATGCTTAGTCAAATAAAGTTATTTAAATTTAATCAATATTTTTCAGTGTAATCTAAGCCTCTGATCTGTCCTTTAACAGGTACCTTTTTATATATGTTTTATACATACATGTACATATCTTTTATACATACATATAAATATACAAACGTATGTTATCAAAATTACATTGCTCAAACGTATGCAAAAACCTCGCAAAAATTGGTTGCTTTCCCAATCTAAACCCAACGTTGATCCAATGTATAAGGCTCAACGTTGAGTCAATTTATATGGATTAACGTCAATTCATTGTTTAAAATGAAACGTTAATGTGTATATAATATAAGGTCTGTATTTATAATTTTATCAAAAACTATGTATACAGTTTTTGATACAGTATTCAATATAAAAAAATAATTAGAGTCTAAACTTTTTTTAAGTTCATTATTTCATATAATCTAAAACTAAAAATAAGTTATATTGTAAAAAAAAGTTCCAATAAAAAATATATTAATGTAATAATCAAATAAACTTTAAAAAACTTCTAATCTATTTCAAACGACTCTTTATAAAACCATTAGATATTATTATTTTAATTTCAATGTTGTTTCAAGATAAAAAAAGTCTTCCTTGAAATAAATGAAAACTTTTAAATTTTTAAACTATACGGTTTTATCCTAATATAAATACCTAAAAAATGATGAAGGTATTTGCTTTCCATAAAAATGTTTAGAAATTATGTAGTTTCGTCATTTGATATGGGTGGTGAAACTTGGGATTCTAGATCAAGCCAGTAATTTAAAAAGAGTTTGCACGGTATTAAAATGTTAATGAACCGTTTAATTTATTAATTTGGAGCCGTTCTCCTAAAACTATATTCAACTCTAAAGCTGCTGTTAAAATGGCTGTTTATTCTGCAGCCATTACTTCTAATGATGATATTTTTTTAGTTTTGTATTCTTTTCTTAAATATTAAATAAATTTATACAATAAGATAGTTAAAAATAAAGAAATTGTTATACAATAATAATATAATAAAATATACAAGTATAAAATAAAAAACATAATAAATAGAACGCGGATACTCGCATAAGACCTTTAGGTTTTATCATCGAGAACTGCTCGTGAATATTAATTGCATTAAAATAACATTAAATAAAAAATAAAACATAATTGTAAAAGAAATACTTCGCGAAAAACATAAACTTCGTAAGAATATATAGATAAATTTATAAAGAAATTATAAATGATTCTTATATATATATACAAAGTTTGTATAAAATATTATTTATTTCATAAATACATAAATAGTGAATTCGATATTTTTGTATATTACATTATATAATAAGTTTCATATTTTCATAAAATGTTAAAAATATAAAGATAAGTTTTTAAAAGATGAAACTATTCCTTTTTTTGTGAATGAAATGTAGTTCCATTCATGGGAAAAATCAAAATTTTTCAAAACTATTTTGTTCCAAACAAAAGCTTCTCGAAATGTGATACATGACTTTCCAAAATTAGTTGGAGAAAAAGGTTGTTAAACTAGATTATCATTTCTTAAGTTATATTTATTTGTTTCTTTCAAGGTATATAAGTTATGAAAGGAAACAGGAGATGCGTTAGTTTTACATTTATAAATAAAACAAAGTATATTAAAAATATTCAGTTGATAAATGTTAAAAATTTTTATTTGAAATAAAAGTGGTTTGGATGAGCAAGTTGATCTTTATAACTGATAAGACGAGCAATATGCTTCTGCTGACGATAAAGAGGTTGCAGTTAAGATTTGTTAGTATTACCAGGCAATGTTTGCATAATGTATATGGCAGTGAATTAAAGAGAAATATAATTGTGTTAAACTGTGCTTGTTTAAAAAATTTCTAGCTTTATAAATAACTCCTATATTTCGAGCCATATTTTTGGACAATAAATTAATGTGATATTTCCAACTAAAGTTTTCATCAATATAGATACCTAAAAAGTTAGTAGTTGTTTCTCTTTCAATTTGAACTTTGTCAATAAAAAGTGAAGGCATGACAGGAGGCAACAACTTTTTTTTTGAAGTTTGATAAAACAGTGTTCAATTTGTTTTCTCAACGTTGAGTGACAACTTATTTTTTTAAAACCAGGTAGAAATTTTTGTTATTTCAAAGTTCATATTTTGGAATAATTTCATTATGTTATTATGAGATAAAAAGAGATTAATATCATCAGCAAACATGATCGTCACTAAATTAGAGGCTTCAGGGAGATCATTAATGTAAATTAAAAAGAGGAGGGGTCTTAGTATAGAACCCTGAGGGACCACACATGTTATATTTTGTAAATTGGAACGAACATTTGTAGTACTATAAACAAACTGTTTACGGTTGCTTAAATAACTTTTAAGTATCATTAAAACATTTCTTTTAAATGCCATAAAACTCAATAAACTTTAATACCATAAAAAAAATTGTTAATAGAATTATGTGGTCAATTGTATCAAAGGCTTTTGATAGATCAATGAAAACGCGTAACGTATATTGCGATTTTTCAAAAGATTTAGAAATATTGCGGGTAATTTGTAATATAGCGTGTTCGGTTGAATTATTTTTTTTAAATCCGAATTGATTTTGATACAGTTAATTATTTAAAGATAAATGGTTGAAAATTACATTATATAATTTTCATATAAATTTAAGAAAAAAAAAAAGGCATAATTGAAATTTGACGATAATTTGAGATGCTGGTTTTATCTCCACCTTTAAATATTGGCAAAACTCTCGCTGTTTTCAGATTGTTGGGAAAAATGCCCTGTTTTATTGAACAATGTAAAACTTGAAATAGAATATCTTTAATGAGTTTATACGAGTCGATAATAGCATTGGAATTAATATCGTTATGACCAGCTGATTTATTAGATTTAAGCATTTTAAAAAAAACGATCAAATTCCTCAATGGATACTCAAAATAATTTCAAAACAAAGTAATTGGAAAAGCGTATTTATTTATTTTATTTTTCGGTGTAGGAATTTTTTGGGGCAAATTAGGACCAACTGATACAAAAAAAATATTTAATTCGTCAGCTATCACACTTTGATTAAAGAATCTTTCTTCATTAATTTTAATAGCTTTAGGCAGTGCGCTCGTTTTTGCCACTGAGTTCTCTAAGAATTTCCCATGTACGTCTTGAATTAAGATTGTTTTTCAAGCTAATTGAAATAGTATCTTCTTTTTTTTTTTTTTTCTTCCACTCTTTGGCATGAGTTTTATAGAGAATTTTACTTAGTTTGTCTTTAAATATTTTATGTACAATTTTTGCTTAATTTTGGAGGATTTTATTTGTTATTTTGTGATCCATGGTGACATTGCACCTTTAGTTTTTCTATTTACCGTGTGTTTCGGAAAATCAGCATCATATATTACTTAGAACGTTTTGAAAAATGCATCATAAACTACATTAGCGTCAGCAAATGTATTTATTTGTTTCCAATGAAGAAAAAATAATTATTCTTTAAATGTTTTTAAATTAGCAGCAGAAAAGAATCGTTTTTTAAACGTTTGTTCTTGTTGCTACACTTTGACTGTGTTGACATTAATAGAGAAAAAATTAGGAAAGTGGTCCAAGATGTCACTTTTAATAATACCTTTTTGAAGTGATTTATGAACAACATCAGTTATTATAATATTGTCAATTAGAGTTGTTGACGTAGGAGTTATTCTTGTTGGTTTTTTAATTATGGGAAAAAACCATGTTCAAATCATTATAAAATTTTTTAATGCCATATTTAGTGTGGTATTGGAAACAATCCAAGTTTAAGCCACCTATTAAATAATATAATTTATTTTCATTAATGCTTTTTTTTATAATGTCATTTATATGTTAAAATTTTCTATTGTGCCAGATGGTGGGCAATAATAACAACTTATAATTAAATTTTTTTTTGTTATGATTTCAACTATTAAGAACTCATTATCGTCATCAGAATTGCTCATTTCAGTCCTGTTAATATACTGTAAACATTCTCTAAAATAAATTATTAAACCGCCCGCTCGCTTTTCTTTTTTTCGATCTAAGGAAATTATTTGAAACCTGGTAAAAAAATATCAGATTTCAAATTTGAGTTATCAGAATTACACCAGGTTTCAGACATGCATATTAGACTAAAAATATTAGGAGATTCTTTAATGTTTGAATAGAAATTTTCAACATTTTTGATATACTTCTTATATTAATATGTAAAGTGTTAAAGTACTTGCAATTAAGAAATTCTTTTATTTTCGTTGGCATAGTATTAAGGGCATTTGCTTTGTATAGCATGTGCTTCACTATAATAATTGAAGTCTCGATCTGATTGGTCATTAAATAAAAACTCATCAGTTTGGAAAACTTTATAACTAAATAAAAATTTGTTAGAGTTTATGAAATCCATTTTAACGTTTTGTTTAACCTTAAAATAAAAGAGTTTCCTCTAAAAATTGCGCGTTATTAACTTGTTATATACAACCTTTGCATATTCACCTTTTAATCGTAAATCCTATGCAGCCGTAAACAATTTTTCCCGCAATTTGGTTGTCTTTTCGCTAAAGTCCTCATGCACATATAATCTTCGTTCCCAGAGTTTCGTCTTTATATATTTACTTAGTACTGTTGATTTGTCCTTAAAATTTAAAAATTTGACAACAATAGTTCTGTTTTTTTTAATAGTATCATCTTTATCAATTCTTCTAACTCTATGAGTCCTTTCAATAATAAATTCACCTTAAGGAATAAGTTTTATCTTTATCATGTCACGGACTTTTTCTTCACAGTTGTCCCAACTTTCATCAACTGATTTTTCTATACCGGTTATCCTTAAATTATTTCCTCTTCTTCGGTCTTCGATCTCAGCTAGTTTGTCTCTCACGTTTTCGTTAGATTACTTTCTAAGTTTCTCTCAGGTTTATTGCGATCTCTCTAGTTCAACTATTACTTTATCGTATTTTTCGCATATAAATCGGAAAGCTTTTTTGAGATCATTTACTTCAGTTTTGAGAATTTTATTATCATCATTAACTTGTCAATATGTATATTTAATTTGTCAATGCTTTCATTAAACAATTTAATAATTGTGTTCTCGTGATTATCTAATATTTTTTTTAATTGTGCAGTCGTTACACTTTTCGCCATTTTTGTTTTGTATATAAAAAAAACGTCTGTTTGCGGTAAAAATCAGCGTAGTTCTCGAATAATGGTGAGTTGTCTTTAATGCTCTTTATATTAAATCTAGTTGTTACTTTGTATTTAATGCTCTTTATATTAAATCTAGTTGTTACTTTGAAACTTGTACAAGTAAAAAAAGCTCCATACGGTTAAAAAAAATGTCAGATGAAAGGAAAAAAGATAAAAAACTTAAGGTTTGTTAAAATAACTATTTTGGACAAAAATTAGATAGAGAAACTGCAAAAGATTTTTGGGTTTGTGGGCTTTTTAACAGTTTATCTGATTTGTGCTTTTTGGATTTGTGGGCTTTTTAATGGTTTATTTGATTAGTGCGCATGATTTTTAATTTTGAAATTGACTTTTGTTTATTTATTTTTTTTAAAAGTAGCTGTAGAAAATCAAATGATATCTCCTAGATAAATCATTATTTTAACTACAGGATATGTTTATTTTTAAAGCTATTAGTGACTCAACCTAAAAAAAATTAAACTTGATCTACAATACTCTTTTAACCAAGTGTTTTCTTTTTAAATAATTTTTCACATTATAAAGTCAGCCATTTTAGACTGTTTAAGCTTATTTATTTATTCTTTTTTATGCCGATAAAAAAAAAATTTGCAATCGTAACTTATAAAAAATAATCACATGACCGGGGCTAGAAAAAGACAAATTTAGTTTTAACCTTAAGACCAAAAAATGCGTCAATACTAGATAAAGTATAGTTTAACAATAAAGTATAGTTTTAATGTATATATCTCTGATTTAATATTATCAAAGAAAATTTAAATTTATCGCATAGCGTTAATAATTTATAGTTATTTAAAGAATAATATTTAAGAATCGTTTTGTAATATAAAAGAAACAAAATTTAATAAAATATTGAAATGACAAAAATAAAATTTAAAAACAGGTTTGAAAAACAAGAGATATTATTTTGAAAGATAAGAAGATATTATATAAAACACATTTTATTGTTAGAGCAATTTAGAGTTTAACTTATTTAATTAAAATTATTGTACTTTTTATTGCCAAATAAGTAAAAGCAAATAAACAGTAAAAAATTGAAGTAAAAGATTAATATGTAACGCAAAAATAAAAATGAATTTCTCAGAGAAGATTGTCATTTAAAGTAATAAAATATATATACATATGTTGATTAATTATGTTTTAATAATCTAAAGTAACTAACTAATTCACTATTATTATTGGTTTCTAATTTAAAGAAGCTTTATTAGACAAAATTCATTTCATTTTCAGTTAACAAAAGTAATTGCTTAACTTTTGTTTTGAATTAGTTTAGAGAATAATTAGTTTTTAGTTCATTATTTAATAATATGTTCCACAACTTTGATCCTCGATTTACAATAGAGAATTTAGTAGCAGATTATTAAATTTTGGATTGAATGTAGTTGTATTTTGAAAATCTAGTAGCGTATATGTGATTTATTTTTTCAAAAACTGAATAAAATAAGATTCTTAATATATTTTTACCACGTTTGAATAGGGATTACATCTCAAAATTGTGCGGCCTTGGCGCAGTGGTTAGAACGCTTGCTTCATGAGCAGAAGATCCAGGTTCGAAACAAGCTCTGAACAAATTTTCGCGTCACGGTAAAAAAGGAGGCGTAAACTTTCTGGTTAAATGCACTTCCGCGATGCTCTGTGACAAGACCGTTAGGACGTCTTGGGGCACCTTACAAAAATTTTTCCCGAGGATTCCGAAATTAAAATTTTTTTTTTCCTGCTTTCTCCAACTTTTAAATTGTGTTTTTGTTTCTGTATATATAAATATTCTACATTCTTATTCTATAAAAAGAAAAAAGAAAACAATTGTAAATTACAGTTATCCTGCATAATACAAGTAGACATAGAGAAAACATTCATAAATTGGAGTTGCATTCATTTCATATCCATACACAATAATTTTTTTATTTGGTATAACCTCAATGTAAAAATAAAAATTCTGTTTGGATTCATTTTTTAAGAGGATCAAAAAAACTAACAGCAAAATCTAAAATATGGTTTGAAGTTGTAAAAATCTCTGGTTTAACGACAACGCCGCAGCACATGCATTTAAGAACAATACACAATTTTAATGTATTAAAATGGGATGTCGTGCAAGATGAAGGTTCAGAAAGTAGCGCATCAACAATGATGATTACCAAATATTTATTCAACAAAAAAGATGAATCACTTTCTGCAAACGTATCACAAATTTATGCCTTTGATAATATCCCATTCAAAGTTTTCTGTACGTCTATCGATTTGAGAAATTTGTTTTTGGCTAAAGGCGCTCGAGATTATGTATTACCAAAATCACCCAACTCGATTCGCAAAATGATTTTAGAATACGCACAAAAAATGCGGGCTAAAATGATTCAAATAAATTTTAAAAAAAAGGTGTTATTTAAATGTGAATGTCCATAGCAAGAAACAGTTTTAGAATTTAGGTTTAGTAATTGTTGAAGGACGTCTCCCTGCAGAGAAATACATTGCGTCTCTGAAAACCGCATTGCAAAACAATAATCTAAATATCGATAAAGATATTACGTCTGTAATATAAACATTTGATTGATGGAGCAGCTGTGATGCAAAAAGTTGGACGGCTTTTATCTTGTAATTAGCATTTGTGCTACGCACATGCGGTACATTTAGCTGTAATTAATGTTCTGTATAATAATTTAAATAGAACTGAATTGGTGGCCCACACATATACAGAAAATGTTAGTGTACAAGATCAAGTAAGTGACTTCGAAGAATCGGATGAGGAATACATTGAAGGTGAAAATGTTTGCTTGATTGAACAAACATAAAATGAAACTGAGCATGTTGAGACTAAAAAACTTGGATTTAGTTTTCTCGTCAAAAAAGTTCGTTCGATTGTAAAGAAATTTCGTTTTTTGACAACATCAAATGATATGAAAGGTTTAACAAGCTTAAAAGCTGTGTTAGAAAAGCATTGATTGACATTGCATCTGATATCGTTATTCAAATAGGTGAAATTTTGTCGATTTAAAACATTATCTCTGCACTTCTCCCATTGAAGCTTAATGTTAAAGCCCTTTGTCGAGAAGATGCAGATCTGCTTTCTGCTAATGCATCATTTTCTTTTATGCTTGAGAGTTTCGGATCTGATGAACTTTCATTAAAATTAACAAAGAAATTAGAAGAACGAATATGCCAAAGACGAGTTAATGTGTCTGGAACTCTTTAGTATTTAAACAATGGCGCAAAAGCGAGATTTGCGCATCTTTCACTAGACCATTCACTAGAAAAACAATTACAAAAGTACTTGAAAACTTTTAACAAAGATTGATATTTAACACTAACATAAAAACTTCCTCAGGCGAGCAGTCAAAAGCTAACGATGTAATAGAAGTAATGTTGGAAGAACAAGTAAACCCTTAACATTAATACAAAAGTTGGAGAACAAAATTCAATTGAATTTATCGTCCAACGTAACTTCCAACTAAACTCAACAAATAATATTTAGGGTATTGAGTTCATTAAATAGTGCTTGTATGTGTGAGCAACGAATTACTTTTGAAACTACCCTTATATCCTGTTTTTGTTTGCTGAACAATTTTTTTATTTTTGTTGCGTTAGTGTTACACCAAGCAATGTTCTCATAACTTAAGTAGCAATCAATAAAAGAGCAAGATCGATGTAATAACTACTTAGCTTTGTACATTATACTTATATTTTTTGACATTTTATTTTCAACTACATCTATATGTTCCCTCCAGGTTACATTTTCGTATAGAAACACGCCTAAAAACTCTATTGATTGCTCTCTTTTTATTAATTGATTATCAACAAAAAGGTCAGGAAGTTCTAAGAGAATATCTGACTTTGTATGTAGACGATAGAATAAAGTGTATTTTGTTTTAGTAATATTTAAAAATTAACTTTTTTGATTTAAACCATTAGGTTAATTTATCTAGTTCTTTCTTTACTGCTAAAAATAATGAAATAGTCTTTACTGTTTGAAATAAAACAAGCTGGTACCATCTGCAAACAAAATTTTATTTAAAATAGTAAAAAATTTATTTCAACTGTTTATATAAACGAGAAATAGAAGTGGTCCTAAAATTGATCTTTGGGGAGCACCTCATTTAATTGTCTCATAGTTAGTTTTTCCTTCATCATATACTATATACCGCTTCCTATTAGTCAAACAACTCTCTAACCAGGACAAGTTAGTATTTTTTATACCAAAACGATTTCGATAGAAGGATTTAACAATTGATTGTATTGAAAGGTTTACATAAATCAATAAAAAGACCTAGGGTATACTCGCTTTTATCAAACAATTTAAACATGTCCAGAACAAGGTTAATAGTTCCATGATTGGTGGAATGGCTAGATTTGAATTCAAATTATTTATGGTAAAGAATATCATTTTAAAAAAATAAAGCCAATTATACATAACTTGCTCTAATATTTTAAAAAAATAAGTAAGAATTGAAATTGGACGATAGCTTACAATTTCAGGAGAATCGCTTGATTTCAAAATTGGAATGATTTTTGCGATTTTAAGGTTTTCCGGAAAAACACCACGCTTTAAAGATAAATTAAAAATATATAGTAATGGAATCGTGATGTATTTTATCAATTTAATTACAACATTTCTAATTGTAGCATTGAAATCTACGCTTTTATTGGACCTTAACAAAGAGACTGCCTCTAATATTTCTTTTCCCGTAAGTTTAGGATTAGACAAAACACTAATGTTGTTTGAGGTAAAGACCTTATGTGTATTTGAGAAGTTTCTATATTTATTCATAAAGCAGGACCTATATTTACAAAAAACTGATTAAGTGTTTCAGCCACTAAGGATTTATTTACAACACAATAGTTATTAATTTTAAGATTATTCGGAAGTAAATTTCCGTATAAACTCTTTCTACCGATTACCTCTTTTATAATTTGCTTAATTTTACTTTTTGTGTTTAATTAATTGTTCCGAATAGAAATATTTCTTTGAGCGTTTCAAAACTGATTTATTTAGCCCTATATAGGTTTTATAATTAACTTCATTTTTAAGAGTTTTTTTTTTAAACTTGTTGCATAAACACTGCATTTGTTTTGAGGATTTAAGAATGCCTCTCGTGATCTAAGGGTTCAAAAGTGTTTTTGTTTTAATAACCTTATTAACTTTCGGGAATACTTTATTATAAAGATTAATAAATTCGTTTAAAAAGATATCATATGCTTTATCGGCATTTAGATTTAGTTGTAGGTGTCCCAGTTGGCACCAGTTAGAAGCTTATGAAAATTTTTGATGAAAGCTTTGTTTATCAACGGTTTTGTAATTAATTTTTTCTGTCACTAAAGATATCATAGTTATTGCATTTTTGCAATAAAATAAAAATAGGGAAGTGATCAGAAATGTCAGATTTAAATATATTTGTCCTTCTTTTAATATTTACGAATTCATTTGTAATAATTTCATCTAAAGATGTTGCACTTTTTCCAGTTACTCGCGTTAGTTTGTTGATTAGGGGAATATAACAATTTTGCAAAATCGTGTTAAAAAAGTTTTTAATGTTTTTATTTTTGCCGTTTTTTGATATATTAAGAATGATGTCACCAACAATATAAGCCGATTTACTTAAAGACTATTTATTTTTAATTACATTTTTAATGTGATTTTTAATTGCCTTAATACTTCCTGAGAGCGGTCTTTATTTGATGCTCTAACTTGATGAATTACTTTATAATTAGGTTATTGATAATTGAAATTGTTTTCCAGGTTTGTTTTCAGGTAATTTGTCTCGCTGAGACAAATTACCTGGAATCTAATGTCAATTTTATGAAAAATTGTTTTAATGACTCAAAAAAATTTTTAATACTTCTAATATTAACGTGAAGCATTGAAATGGAATTGACTTCCATTCCTTTATCAATATTTTGTGAATTTGGGTTTTACTATAATGGGCTTGTACTTTTAATTACTTTACTATAGTTGAAAAATTATATTCGGGATCCGAATAGTTGTTTAAAAGTATTGACTTTTTCTGTGAATTAAAATTCATGTTTGATAAAACAATATTATCAGCCATTTGAAACAAAAAATATATCAATTTAAAGTCAGTTATCAAAATATAATATAAAAGTGAAAAATAAAAAAAAAATCATTCAACATGATCTTTTTTCTAAGTTATTTAACAATGAGCTTATCATATAAATTGATGTATACAAAAACGTTCTAAATCATAAAAACTATTTTTTAGGGAACGAGAAAAAACTTATTAAATCCAAAACTATTACTTTAATAAATTCAAAAAAAAAATCTGGGTGCTTTTTGACATCTTAAAATATTAGATTTGTCAAAATATAAATCAAAATTTGTGATATATATATATGTGTTAAACGTAGTTAAAGTTATCTGACTTAAAAATAGTTTTTATGACTTAAAACGTTTTTGTTTACATCGATTCATATATAACAACAGAATATTTACCGTTTATCCAATGCGCTTTGTTTTCTTCAAGAAGTTTCTTTCTTATTATAGCAGTTTCGAGCTAAAAATCCTTTTTCATATGAATACTCGAACTTTTTAGTTTGTTGGCGTTTTTTAGAATTTTTATTTTGTCTTTATAAGTAAGAAATTTATATATAATTGTTCTAGGCTTTTTATTGTCGATTATACCAGTTTTCGCGCTCTTTCTATGATTACATCAATTGCGTAGAGGTTATTATCAAGAAGGTTTATTATTTTTGCTTTTGTATCATACCAGTTTTTGTTATAATTTACTTTGACTCCTTCAATTCGAGGATTGACGTTCTTCTAGTTGTCAAAAGCTATTTTTTTCATTCTCTCCTATGGCTGCATTCGACCACATTTTATTTTTCCACATCACTGACTTTTCTATCATTCACTATTTTTTTTACCAAATTACTTACTTTTTTATCATGTCAATCCTGATAGAATGTAAGACTTTCTTTAATGTCTTTTTGAATTTTTTTCTTACTTAATCATCTGCTTGTAGATCGGTATTTCGTTTTTTGTTTTTTTTTAAACTATACAAGTATTCTTTAATGTATATATTTCTTTTAGCAATCTATTAAATTGATTGTTAGCCAGTTTTAAATTTGCACTTTTGAACGCTCATATATTTTTTTGTGGTTTTGAAACATTTCTTGAAATATTTTCCGAACTTACTTCATTGAGACTTCAGTGTGAAACATAAATAAACAACTGAAAAAATAATTTGCAGAGTCAATTTTTATTATTTTATTTCTTTCGTTGCAAAAGTACGTACGTTCACTGCAGAACCGCAATGTAAATTTGCTAATCCTAGTAAACTAGTTAGCACTAGCATTGTGAAAACTTTAATCATTGACATTGATGTAATCTTTAGATATTTATGTTTTTAGAACGTTAATTTTTTCTCCTTTTTTTGCTCAGTCAGCTAATTTTTTTTCAATTTAAAAAACATTTTGCAATATATTTTATAGTTTCATCTGATATGTTGTAATTTGTCAAAGTCGTTTGTTATGAATAAAACATAAGAAAATAAAAGTATTGCCAGAATATCACCTTTATCAATTTTTATAAAAAAAGTTTTGGATCTCTTGAGAAAAATGAAGTCTAACTACATTTTTTTCGAAGCATTGGTACACTTTAAAAAAAAAACCAGGCTACTAAAATGCAGTTTTAAAGTGTAACCAAAACTATAAACTTAAATAAATTTAAAACATTTATGAGTAATATAACTTTGCTGCTGGCATATATAATTTGTATTTATATATTGGTTCTGTGTTTTACCGTGATAAATTTATTGCTAGGATTTCTGCTTATCCATTTTTTTAACTTAATAATTATTACTCAAATTTAGAAAATATTAATTAGTATGAAAATTAAAAAAAATGATGCATGAAAAAATTTATAAGAGACGGATCAAGAATTTATAAAGAACAACGTTTAAAATCCAAAAGTTTGAGTTTTCAGAAAGAATACAACATTGTCTCTGTAAATAGTCTTGTAACATAACTTCGACAAGTAATTTAAATGCTTCTGCTTGACCAAAGAAACTTACCTTAGTTAATCAACATAAAACAAAATCTTCAACAAAACTAACTTAATTATTTAATAACAAATCAAATTTTCCATGCTGTTACATCATGTTGGCCAGCCTTGTTTTAAAAAACATCTTAGAAAAATTTACTATTTGTTCTAAATATCAGTTAAGGGATATTGAACTTTCTACAGATTATCTCTGTATAAAGAAAAGGCTGACTGTTTTATTGGAACTTTCATGCACAGCTTCTGTCTGTAGGAGTAAAAAATATAATCTAGCAAACAAATAAAAGATCGATTTGGTGGGCGACATCAATCGAATGTAAATAGGATATCCATTATAGCCATGACAAAAATGCGTTCTCCTAATAACTTGTTTGCCGACTCTTTGTTTTTAAAAGGTAGGTTTATTTTTTAGTGTAAAGTTTAGTTTAAAACTTCCGGAATAAATATTTTAAAACGTTTCCTGGTACAAAATGTTTCCACTGGTTTATTCCACTGGATGAAAAAAAAAATGAAAAAAAGGAGACTTTAGACAGAAGCAATTTAATCCAACATTCAGCTTTACTAATTCAACAAAATATCTTTAAGAAATTATAGCAGGGAGTTTTCAAATACAATATGCTTATTTGGGTTGACTTTCATCGGAGCTTGATGAAAAACATAACACCCTTGTAAAATTCATGCATCCCTGTTTACCTGTTACATTCGGCAAGTAGAAATAAATTTTGTTGGGTTTCTAAGCTGCATGTCTTACCCAGCGGACACGGGGAAGTACAAAAAAAGTAAAATGAACGTTCAGACAGAACATCTCGAATGTATTCTGAACTGATTCTAGATAATGCGTTCAAAGACGTTTTTTCAGGACGGTCTAAACACGTTGTAATAAGACTTGAAAAGAATAGGAATAAAAATTTACCGTTCTAGAAACATAGCAGAGACGTTCGATTTTAACCGCGAAATTAATATATGAATAAATATTTTGTTCAGATTTTTAAAATTAAAAAAAACCGAAGGTTCTCATTTAAAAATCATAACTAAGGGTCTGCAAAACTTTGAGTTTTCCCACATTCTATATACTGAAATCTTATATGTACTTAAATGTTAGACTAATTGAAAGTTTTTCGTCATAAAAATAGGAAAACGAAGTGCTATTTATGCCTTAATGGGCACACCGACGTCCATAGTACGTCCAAAATGGTCCGTTTGGACGTTCAAATGATTGCCCGTGGACGTCCACTGGACGAACTAAATGCAACGACTTTCGTCCGTCCATTTTGGACCTATAAAGTACGTCAATGGACGTCCAAATCAGTCTAATTGGAGTATCACAATAAACGCTTTTGGACGTCATACGGACGTCTAAATTTTGTCCTTTCGTTCATCGTTTAATTTTATTCAGCTCATTCTCATACCGACTCCATTTCTAGCAACTATAAAAAATGGAGTCTTTATATAAGAAATGAAGTCCTTTTTTTTTCCTCAAATTCTAAATTTAATATACGCGTGTTTTGGGGATTCAACACGAATGATAACCCTCATTAGGATAATAATAAGGTTACTTCATAAATAATTAAATCCCAGTAGTGACACAAATCATTACAAAAATATAAAAAGAGTAATATTTTTGACAATATTAATATATAATAACAATCTAGTAAAAACATTATTTTTTGGCTCGTTTTAAAATGTTGCCAATTGTACACTTGATGTTGCTTGCATCATAACCAAATTGCCACACACAATAGTATCTATAGAAATAACATTTATCCGAAAAACGTCTGTCAATCATAGAGCATGTTTTAGAAAACTAAAAATAAACAACTAAATTTAGAAGTAAAGTAAAAAAACTTTGCTTTTAAATTTGATTTTCAAAAAGTCAACAAATAAAAAGACATCCACAATAAAAATTTATATTAAAATACTTGTTATTAGCTTTGGAAAATCATATATAAAAAAAACTATATTAAATAAAAAACGACCGCAAATTTATTTGCAAATAATGAATAGGAGAAAATGAGCAACGTATTACTGTTTCAAATTCTGCTATATACTAATAACAAAGTTACTTCAGTCTTATATAAAATGCAATAGCAACAAACTTGGATTCAATGCTCACCTTTTTTGCATATTGATAAGGAGCTAAATAATGCGTGAATTCTATGATAGTATTCAAAACGATTTTAGCTGTTTTCCGAGGAGTCCTCTTATTTGAGTAATCTTATTGAATTATTAAATTAAATTAAAAGCATGGTTAAATATTGAACCAAATCTAAATACTATATATAGTAAGTGACCGGGGCCCCGGCCCCGGCTAACAATGACGCTTTTTGCAAACCCGGCCTCGGCCCCCGGCAAAGTTGTAAGATTTAGTTAATAGCCGGGGCTAGAAAAAAATTTACAATACTTTTTGTGTTATAGTTTTACATTTACATTTACTTATTTATTTATTACATAACATGAAGATGGGGAAGAGTTAAAAGGCTTTTTGATGTACAAGAACAAAAAACTGAGTTAATAAAAGTTTTTGTAGCATGAAGGGACAGATGCAGTAAAATAGTGCAACTTGTTGAATATGAAACCAAGTAAGAATAAGTTTTGGTTTATCGTAATAGTGATTATAACTCGTTTAAACATTGGCTATGATATATTTGTAGAAAAAAAGAGGAAATGCAGCCTTTCAACAATGGGAAAGTGGTTCAAGCTTGGCAGATAAAGCAGGTCTAACTACAATTACAATTTATAAGTGTATTCAGTTTTTGTCTGAGCGTAAGAGGGCTCTTATTCGTCAATATAGAAATGCCAGTAATCTTGCAATATTTTTTGCAGTTAATAAATGAGTTTTGCTGCCTTAAAAATTTAAATCCACAAGCCACTGCAAGCCTTAGGCTGTAACAGAAGAGAGATCAGATTAAAAACCGGCGCTTGTTCTAAGCAACCAAAAAGTGAAGATTTTTTGTTAAGACAAAAGTATAAAGTTGAGTCCTTAGCTAATAGAGGTACTTTAAATGTAAAATTTTCATGAAGATTATTATTGTAGATAAGAAACATTAGAGGAGCAAAGAACTTTGTGGTACCCTTAATGTTACTTGAAATAAAGTAGAGTGTAGGCCTTCAAGATTAACGTTAAGTAGAATCTGCAGTTAAAAAGAATTGATTTATTAATCTCAGAAACGTTATATAATGAAATTGATAACAGATTAAAGACTAATCATAGTATAGCTGTAAAGGTCAATGTGTTTTATAGAGTTTAAAAAATTTGGAGACACTTATTTTGCACATTTTAAAAGTTTTGCAAAAATTGAGAATTCCGGAGAACACTTTTCAAAACTATGATGGAAATCCTGTCTTTTGACAATTGAGAATTATTTTTAGTATTAGAAGCTATAGTGATTTTAATGTTAAACAATGGGTTAATCTGTTTAACTGTCAGAAAGAGTGTGACCATTAGATTCAATAGTTGATTTAGATGAAGATTTTTTTGCAACAAACTCCGTCTTAATCTGGGGAAAAGTAAACAATTAGACCCATGAATTGGAGATTTAATGCTAATCTTACTTTAGTTAATGGCACTGTTGAAGACCAACCAAAAGTCTCTTAATCCTAGCATCTGAGATAAGAAAGAAGATTTAGTAAACTTAGAATAACAGATCTGAACATCAGACAGGACCATTTTACATTTGTTTCCTTCTTAAATAAAAGCTTCCAAGATACACTTTATGCTTACATATTATGGGTATAAATATATTTTTGCTATTAACTTAGATGGAGGCAAACAATATCCTTTCATATTTATATAAAATTTAGTATTTATATGGTGTAGTATTTGCCAAAATAAAAGATGATCAGATGAATGTGTGGTGTGACTCTAAGACAACATGAAAAGAGGTATAGTCTTAGACAGATTAGAAAAAAACGTCTTATCAGACAACGTTTGTTAGAGAAGGTTAAAGTGATTTAAGAATCAGTATGTAGAGAGGCAGATGCTTCGTAATAAAATGGTAGTAGTAGAAGTAAAAAAACTTGAAGAGAGTGTCTTATATATTGTATGAATAAGGTTAAGTTAAAGAAAGAAAATGTCCTAGATTCTTTATATTAGAGAAACAACATGAAAGAGGAAAGCTAAAGCCCGATGGTGATGACGATCATGATGATGATGATGATGATGATGATGATGATGATGATGATGATGATGATGATGATGATGATGATGATGATGATGATGATGATGATGATGATGATGATGATGATGATGATGATGATGATTTTGATGATGATGATGATAATGATGATGATGCTGATGATCTTGATCATGAGATAATGATGATTATGTTGATTATAATGATGTTTATATATGCATATATAAACAAAATATAACATGATTTTTTAATTAAAAAAATATACTTTAGGATGTATAACAGTTTAAGCAGCCCCAATCACAAACCCGGCCCTAGTCCCGGTCAAATATCAACCCCGGTCGTTTACTAACTATATAGAGTCACAACATATTGTGAGCAAATTAATCAATATCACAGTTCAACAAAAAAAAAAAATTTCTGGTTCCGAGAAAACAGTTTTTTTATTGTATAGCTTTTCTCATTTTGATTTCAATATGCAACTCACTTTTTACCATCACGTCAAACTGTAAAGATATTAAATTCTTTTCAAATCTTTACTATTTGGGGTAAAGTCCCTAACATTGTCGAAAAAAAAGTTATTTAAAAGTATGTCAACCTTGGTTTCAAAAGAAGCGTATTTTCATAAAGATTTTAGAAAACATAAATATTTGTCCTTAATTTTTGAGACCCAGATTGACATACTTTTGAATAACTTTTTTTTCGACAATATTAGGGATATTACCCTAAATACTTAAGATTTTAACCTAAATATCTTTACACCTTGACATGATGGTAAAAAAAAGAGTAGCATATTTGAAATTAAATATGCAACTCTTATATATATATATATATATATATATATATATATATATATATATATATATATATATATATATATATATATATATATATATATATATATATATATATATATATTCACTTATCTTACGCAGGGGGTTCAGCGGCTAATTAAAAATTTATTAACATTTTAAAAATTTGCGAGAAATCATGTTTTGTGAGTTTCTTTTTACACAATCACTAATGGTCAACAGGTTTGTACACTAACCCTTGTTGATTATTCTATATTGCTTAGTTTGAGCTATAGATATGACAAGATCTAAACAGGATTAAAACAATAGGCCCTTAAAGTTAAAATATATACCATTTTTGAAAATTTAAATGTTTTATGAGTTTGAAGTTTTCTGCATGATTTATTAGTTATTACTTGCTGTTTAACAATTGTGCTTAAAAATTGAAACAAAGGGTATAAAAGATGTTCGGCTGATAGATCAACAAATAGATAAATTGAATTCAACTTGTGTAACATTATAAAGATTGATGTATTATAAAAATGTCTGCAAAGAGACTGACAGAAAAGCATCAACCTCAACTGTTAATGTGTGGAAGAGAGCAGGAATACTAACCTCCCTGAAATGCAATGTTGTAAAGAAATTTAATAAACTGTATATTGAATGGAATTTGTTAATAAAAAGCAAACGAACTAAAATCAAAGTTCTCCTTAGAGAAAGAAAGTACATGGAAAAAAAAACTGTTTACACTCTTTGATAGAGCGCCGAGATATATTATATATATATAAAATACACTTATTTAATAGATTTGAAAAAAAACTGGACTATTACTGATTAAACTTTATTTGATAAATTAGAATGTTATCCGCAAAAATAAAAAAAATATATCAAACGAGTCTCAGTAAAATAAACTAAAAGAAGATCAACCTCGCAACAATTACAAAGAATTATTGGAGTTATTACTTATATTGTTTGGTAGAACTCTAAAGACTAGAATTAAATTTAGAAAGCCTGGAGATTATCTCAGAGCACTTTGGATGACGAAAAACATTTATTACATATAAATATAGATATTCAAAAGTCAGTTTAAAATATGTTAAAACAGCGATGGAAAAAAACTAAAAGAAAAGTATCTGTTTTCTGCTGCAATATACTTTACGCATGGTTCTTGGTTTTCTGCGTTGTAAGTGCTTTACAAAATAATCTCAGTCTTCTCAAGATTCTTAACAGCAACAAATTTACAAATGAAGAAATAGCAAATGTTGCACTTGGCAAATTCTAGAATGATTTGTGGTATCTCTCTAATGAGTTGATTGCATTGTCCTTATTTGATGATAAATTACTCAGCAGAATCGCCATACTTGCCCCATGCATGGCCCAGCACCAGCGTCATTACTGGCCCACCATCGGCCTACAAGCATGGTCCAATCCTTGTCTTGCTCACCGTTTAAGGCATAGTCCATGCATGGTAGTTGTTTTTCAAACGACGTTTAGCCGATGCTTTGCCATTGCCTTTTTTTATGCTACTTTTGGTTCAGTTTGTTTACTTTTAACATTTATTGCTATTTTTATAAATAACCAATACTATAAACTCAGAGATTTTTGGAAGACAAATGCAAGATTTTAAAATAAATAATTCCATGTAAAATTACTTAGGAAGAAAAAGATAAAGCGGGGTGATGTTTACCTACTTCTCAATTTCCATATTTTTATGCATGTCAAGCTGCACCTGATAGATTTAGTAATTACAACTAAGTCACCCAAAAATAGCCAAAGTTGACGATATTGCAAAACAAGTGTAAAAGTGTAACAAAATTGCTACAAGTAAAGTAATTGTTACATAAACTATAAAAGTTAGTAATAAGATTAACTAAGAAAGTAATAGGTTTATCTCTTCTTCATTAATTAGGTAATACATATTTTTACATATTTTTACATATTTTTGCATATTTTTACATATTATAAGTAATACTAAAAAAAAAGAGTTATAAAAAAATAAAAGAAAACAACAATAAAAAACTTACCAAGTCCATATATAAACACTTGATGAGTTTTTTGTAAATCTTTTCTTTAATTTTTTTATATCAATTTCTATATCAATAAAATTTCTTGGGATGCAATATAAAAAGAACATCTCACGTTGTTTATACAACAAACCCCCAATTCATGGACTCCATGGTAACATTAGATAATCGTGTTGTTTCAAAAAATACCCTTAATTAAATACTACATATACAAATTATAAAAATTTATCAATAAAATTTCTTGGGATGCCATATAAAAAGAATATCTTGCGCTGTTTATCCAATACATCACAACTAATTAACTCCATTATAACATTAGATAATCCTGTTATTTTAAAAAATACTTTTAATAAAATACAATATATAAAAGTTATAAAAATATATTCCAATTATCTTAAAACTTTAAACAAATTGTGATCTGAACAAATGTAATTATAAATATTCTGTATTTCAATAAAAGATTTCAATACATTAAACACGTTTAACTTGCAAATAAACAAAACAAAAGCGTAAAGGAAGATCTTCATTACTATTTGATGTCTTCATGTGCTAACGCTTGAATCTAATCGATCTCCAATTTTACAGCAATCTTATTCTTCTGACAATGTGCCTCGTTTTGCACCTAATTTCTAATAATAAATAGATATTAAAGTACTAAACTTACATTAAAAAGAAGCAATATATTTATAAATTATAACTTATCAATAGATGAAAAAGCTAACTCTCTCACAATATAGTGTTATCTTCATTTTACCTTTTACATTATTGTTATTTTTCGTTCTTGATGACATTGTTAAACTAACATCATTATTCAATCCAATTCTAATAATTAACTCAATCACGTCGCTTTTTATGTATGTAAAAATATTTTAAAAAGCTGAACAAATGATAATAATGATGATGAGAACAATTATGGTTCCACACTTATTGGCCTAAATAAAAAGCAATGTTTAGTCAACATATGATTTAAACCCAGTCATGCAAAATGAATGTTAGGTGAAACTCGTTAAGTAAGATCAAAATTGTAACCAAAATAAATAAAAATAAGTAAAGTAAATAAAGGACTAAAATATAAAATAAACTGTAAAATTGAGTATAAACTATTAAACCAATACTCTGTAATGCTTGACTAATACAATAAAAATATTGTAATTATAAAAACATTATATTTCAACGCAAATATATAAAATATCAAAGAAAAGTAAAGACAACTAAAAATACTATCAAGCATTTTTAGTTAGCGCTTTTAAGACACGTTTTGCACCACTATTTTTGTCAGGAGCTTGCATTAGCCATTGCTTTACGGACCTATCGTTTCGCATAATGTGAAACTTGCTCAAAGTGGTGAATTTTTATATTAAAAAATCACCACTTTGAGCAAGTTTCACATTATGCGAAAAAATAAAATTATTTTATGAGAGATATAAAGTTTAACAAAATTCATAATAAAATAGTAAAACCATATATATTATAATCTACATAATATAATATAACTATGGCAATATATTACATAATATCATTATATTTGAATAATATATAGTATATTTTATTTATACTTTATTTATACCAATTCATTTATACTTTATATTATAAATTTTATAATACAAAGTATATAATATAAAGAGTAAAAGATTCCGGGAATGTTAAAAGAATAGAAGTCCAACAATGTAAACTTTCAGGAAACTAAAAAAACAGCACTACTTCCTCATTAAATTATTGTTAATTGTTAAACAATATTTTTTTTTGAAGGAGATAGTATTTTTTTATATTTATTTTAAAGAACATTTAAACCAATTAACACTGTCGACTTCAGCCCTTTTAACATTTAACAAGTAGTTACTTCTTATTTTATTATGACTTTAATTTTGGGCTATAGAAAATAATGTCACAAACTGCAATAAATCTTCAAAAAGTGTATATTTTTGAACTTTTTATACATTTAACAAAAATTGTTAAGAAACAAAGCTCAGTTACAGAAATTTTATCAGCTATGCTTAATCACTTTTCCCCAACATCTTTTGCTTCTCCAGCGTTGCTTTCTGCTGTAGGCCATTGCAGTATTCAATATGGTCATGTGAGATATAATTAATACACTTTACTAAATAATTCAATTTAGCATATTTTATTGAAACCTTTCCGTTTGGGTAAAGAAGCTATTCTGGCAGGTCACTTTGTTTTGAGTATTTTTTCTCGTCATAAAAGTATGTTTGACAATATCATAGATAATTTCTCTGGCTTTATATTAACCTATGTCAATATGTTCTCACAATCGAATTAAAATTTTTGAAATTTCCTTATTGTAAACTGAGTTTGTTGGTTTCTGGGTTTACCCATTGTTTCGATTGAGGTAACGTTTCTTGTATAGTCTTAAGCAAATTGGACACACTCAGCTAAACCTTTTACAGGTCAACCAATCTTAAGCTATTAGTCACTTGATATGTTGTGCTCCTATTCTCACTTCGTGCAGTGCTGCTGCAAAAAGAGAGATCTGACATTTTCATAAAAATGCCCTGCAAATTATTGGAATTGATCTAACCAATTGAAGCAGTTTCAATATCATTTTTGACATTGAAGAGTTACATGACAGGATCTATATTAATATACTCAAAAAGATCCTTGCAGACCCATGCCATCCTATAACCACTAATTTAACTCAAACCAACAGCAGAAACCCTTATAGATTTCTGTATGCTCTTAATAGCGCAAAAACTACTACTTACCAAAAAACTTTTATTCAAAAATAGCTTCGTATCCTTCGTGATGGCGTCAGTGACCTCTATCTCCCAAGCAATATGGGAAGCACTACTGTCTTTTCAATGCATAAATAATATGTTCCTCCCTGTAATCTTAGCAAACTAATATCATTAAAGGACAGATAAAGTTGTACAATTTCTTACTTGTAATGCTATACAATATAAAAAACAAAAAGAAAATATATATATATATATATATATATATATATATATATATATATATATATATATATATATATATATATATATATATATATATATATATATATATATATATATTGATATTTAAGGCTATTTTGTACTATAATAATAAAACAAAACTCATAGTCGTAAAAGAGTGCTCAATATTAAAAAGATACTTCAAATAAAAAATAATATATATATATATATATATATATATATATATATATATATATATATATATATATATATATATATATATATATATATATATATATATATATATATATATATATATATATATATATATACATATATATATATATATGTATATATATATGCATATATATATATATATATATATATATGTATATACATATATATATATATGTATACATATATATATACATATATATATATATATATATATATATATAAATATAAATATATATATATATATAAATATATATATATATATATATATATAAATATATATATATATATATATATATATATATATATATATATATATATATATATATATATATATATATATATATATATATATATATATGTATATATGTATATAAGGCCAACAAACTCTCTCTAAGCGTAGAATAAAGCAAATATACTCTTAATACAAAATTTTCTGCTTCAGACACCCTGCCCTTAAAACTTTTTTTACATCAACAAAAGTTTTTAGATATAGTTATTAAGAAAAGTGTTAGATAGAGTAATCATATTAAAAAGGTGGAAAAGAAAACATCTAGAATATTCGGAAATATTTGTAAGTCAAACCATTTTCTTAAACATCTTGTTAAAAAAATATTTATTTCACTTTAATTCACAGCTGCAACAATTACTGTAAAATAATCTGGGCGTGTACTTATCCAACAAAGTTAAATGCAATTTACAACAAAAAAAAACTATGCGTGTTGCCTAATATTAAACGCAATCAGGTACAGCAGTGCCAAACTTCTACTAAAATAACTTGTAGTGCCTAATTTCTTTGAATTTAATATTTATAAAATACTACTTTTTAATTTGTTTCTATAAATTACAAATACTAAACTATGTACCAGGGCCGAGAACACCGGGGGGCTGAGGGCACGTGCACACCCCTCTCTCCTACACACGCACCCACACACATACACACTTTTTTTGTAAAGGACTTTACAAAAAAAGTCATCAATTAACAGCTTTATCATAACTAAAACTATGTTAAAACAAGCTGACTTCTGAGTATCTTGCCTAGGACCACCTTTTTGGAACTCGATTCTAACAAGTAATATAAAGACCAACTTCCACTCAACATTTTAAACGTGCAACAAACAACAAATATTCAGTTTTGATTATAAACAAATTTTAACTTACTTTTAATGCTTTAATTTAATCTTAATTATTTAATATATTATATATTGAAACAATACGATTTTATTTTGTTTTTTTATAATTTATTTTTCTTTAATATTTATGGATTTATGTTGTTATATTGACGTAAAAAAAAAACTACATCAATAAAAAATAATAATAACAACAACAACAAAATTAAAAGTTCATGCATGTGTATTATTTACGAAACTATATTTAAAATATTCTTTTAAAACTTTATATTATTATGTTGTAAAACATTGTAAACTTTATTACAAAGGACAAATTAAATAAATAAAAATAAAAAATAAAAAACTATTATAAAACTTTTATTCAAACTTCAAATATTGATATTTAAAATTCAAAAAGTGTTTTTACTTTTTAAAAGATATTGCGGAAAATCAGAAACTGAGTAATATTTACTTTCTAACATTTTGTGATCAAAATAATATAAGTAGGAGTATACAAAATAATATAAGTAGGATTTATCACCGAGCTTGATCACATGTACAGCTAAATAAGTACCCGTAAAACAAAAACTATAGTAATAGCCGAACATTTAGAATAGATGACCATTTTTACCAAGAACGAAAAAATCCGAGATATTGAGTTTCAAGACAGTCTAATTTTCTTACGGAAAATTTCTATTGACTTTATATTAATAAATATTACATAAATTTAATTAATTTAAAAGCTACTTAATTTTTTAAAACTGTAATTTTACATATTTTTTTATTTCCAGATTGCAACTTGTACTATGAACCTTTATTGAATGTGACTTATGATGGAAACATATTAGGGCAAGCAATTTTAAATTATTTCGTTTTAACATAGTTGATAAATTTTTTAGAGTATTTGGTTTTGACTTTTGTTAGTAACGTTATTTTAAATATATGTTTTATCAAAAACTAAAACTGTCATTAAAGAATTCCTCTCTGAAGTTTTTACTTATTAATAAATGTAATAATTAATTTAAACATTTAATGTAATATTATTTTTTATCTTGTTTTATATGTTTATTTATTACGCAAATTAAGGGAGTAAACTTCCTTATTTCTATTTTATATGGGTTTTTTTCTAAAATATTTGATTCCTGTTTATTATTTAGTAATGCTGAACATAAGTGTAGCCCATTTGCAAAATGCGCTCCTTTAAATATAAATTTTGAGTTAATTCTACTTTCAGATTCTATATACTGGAGTTTATCCTCTATTTAAACATTAGACCAATCAGAAAATATTTGGGCCTAAAATTGGACAAAGAAAACGTTAACATCTCTTGATTTGCAACTGAAATTTGTTTAGTTATTCGTTGTTTTCTCGAAATCAGTTTCCTCAGACTTAACGCGTTTTGCAAATGCTCCTTATTTGTTTTCGTTTTATGTTTTGTTGAAAGTCGAAAATGCTTCCTTAAGCTTAGAAAATACGGCAACTTGTTAGACATTAAATCAGTAATCTATTTTTCATATGTTTTTTTTTTCTAAATGACGCTGAGGCAAACCATTGCAAAATGAAGATTTAGCATAACAAGTTCTATTTGTTATACTAAAAGACGAAAAGGTACAAAATAGGAACATTGGAAAAATTGTAGCTAAATTAAAGAAAGTACAAAACAAAAAAAATTACAATCTTAGAATTAAGCTACATTTAGAAGTAAATCAAAAAATTTCAGTAAAACTTTTTATAAAGAAAGAGGGAGTATGAATTGGTTCTATAGTTTTTCTTTTCAAAAAATTAAAACTTTTTATAAAAAAGCTGTTAAAGATTAAATGGTGAAAAGAATTGTCTTAAAAGATTTATTGCTCGAATAAAGTAAAGTGGTCTTTCAATATTTTCGAAACAGTTGCCTAGTATCCCTTAGTTTTTCATCACTCTGCAAATTTTCATTGCGTTCGACACGAGTCTATATAAAATAATATTTTTAAATCATAGTCCTCTCTCGAAGACGAATAAATTGAATAATTGGAATAGTTGTGGCTAAATTGCGAGAAGGTAGAAAATAATAAAAAAATTTAAATCCAAGAATACGTATTTATGCTGTTTTTAAAAATGTTTGGCAGCAGGTCAAATTTTGTTTTCAAGTCAAATTACCATGTTTATATTATACAAATTACTTCGAATATATATGTTCCATTAAGTATGATCATAAGAAATATTTTAAAAAAACAAGGAATTGACCATAATAGTTTTAAAGTTCAAGTTAAAAACTCTTTTCAAACTTTACATTAGCTTCAAGTGTGAAATATTTTCTTTAAAAATTAAAACATTATTTTATTAATTTTGATAAAACAAAAATCTTTTTTTAAATTTATTTCAAGTTATTGTTTTATTCTTGTTTTTGGAGTTACTTTAAACATCAGCCAGTTACCAAGTTTTGTTAACCTTTAACCATTTTAATTACTCAATTAGCACATGTAATAGCAACGTAAAAAAAAAACTCTGACTTAAAACAACAATTTTAATAATTTAAATATGGTGAGGATTTAAGAAACTTGCAATCTTTGATGATAATCTTCTTAATAGAATATCACATCAAGATATTCAGGAATAGTTTACTAAGCAAGCTAACGCTAGAAAAGTTGTTACATTGTAAAAATAAGCAAACTTATAAACTTATAATATTTTACTTATAATATTTTAAACTTTATAATATTAAATTTAAGTAAAAGAAGAGAAATATGATATTTTTAATTTGTTACTTTATTATTACGAAAATGTTTGATATTTCTAAATTTTTATTTTTTTTATTAATTGAACAGAAATGTTTTGATTATCAATTTTGTTATCAACTACAATGATCCAGTAGAATCAGCCGTTAGCGTTACATGGGAGTATTTTCTACCACCATTTTTATATTTTCAATCTGAAGGTACATCAGAAGGTGTTGTAAAAATTAGTTCGAACAACCTAAAATATAAGGTACGGTTTACAATCATAGATTAATTGTTAAGTCTTAAAAAATCTGTTTCTGATTAGCTAAAGTTATAATAAAGTTAAAAAAATTTTCACTTGGTTAGATAGACAATATAAACAATGTTGGAGTAAAACAGAGTATAACTTTAACAATCAAAAACGATAGGTGTTTATTTGGTAGATCTTATTCAATTGATATACCCATGACTTTATATTTTGAAAACGACGAAGGTAGATCTTGGAAATCATTTAAAAAATTTACAAAATATTACAGTGAAAACTGTTCAAGTAAAAATGTGCCAACCATTCCAAAACATGTGTCAGGTATTTTTTACAAGTTTATAAATGTTAACATTTGGTTGAAGTGGCATTTCTCAACTCTATGGTGTAAATTTATAGAATTCAGTATTTATGTTTTACTTATATTTTTTTCAATATTCAATTGTTTTTATATTTAAAAAATCAAAACATATTACTGGAAGTTTGTTCTTTGACTAATGTTTTCACATACACGCTTTTATTTAACTAAATAATACGCATATAAATGCTGCAGCGCTTCATTGCAACTAGTCAAGATATAAACAAACAGATAAAAAACACATACAAATTTTGTTATATAAATAACAAACCCCTATGACATGTTAAAGTTACCTTACGTAACATTACGTATCACTGTAACGTAACGTTACGTGCCAAATGTCCGTTATTTTCACCTAACCGAGACGTAGCATTGTAACGTGACGCTATTTAAAAAATGTTACGTAACAACCCGTAACTTTTAATCTAATGTTACAATGTTGCGACATTGTAGTCTATAGTATTTATCTATATAACTTTTTTTTTCATACGTGCATTTGTATAAAGAGAGAGTGCTGCCATATATAGAAAACTATTTAGAGAGGATAATGATGTCATATTAGAGACTGTAGACAGATAATTGCTCAGAAAAATCAGACTAGACAAATGATTGCCTTAAGATAATTAATGTATATAGTATTTCCATTAACATCAATAGAAAGGTTGAAACTTTATATACATTTTTGCTTGTGGGTTTATAAAAACTCGTGAAGTATTACGCTTGTACCATTGACCAAAAAGAAACGTAACTTAACAAAATCTTGATATAAGACGTAGTTAAAATGCGTTTAAAATATAGATTTTTTTTAACGTTAACTTACGTTTTAGTCTACACTTTTAAAAAGTTGCACTTTTATAACTTAAAATAAAATAATTGAAACGTAACTTTGCGAATTAAAAATTTCATTTTTCGCGACAAATTAGGTGCAAAAAAAAATTTTACTAATTAAGACGAATCTCTTTTACAATTAAAACAAACGATAATAATTAGTTTTAAAAAAAATATTTTTTAGTTACAAATGTCTCGAAAAATACATTAAATACCGTAACTCGTGATCATGAATAACGTATTTAACAAAATTTTTTCATTTACAATATTATTTTAGTATTTGACTATTTATGTATTTGATTTTTGAAAACGCAAAAACATGCTTGTCAACACTGTTGTAATTAAAAAAGTGTTTTTAAAAATTAACCGACGCTTGTGGGTTTTTTTAAAAAAAACGCTTTTTAAAGGTAAATACAACGTTTAAAGCTTTAAAAGTAACCTAACGAAAAACAAAAAAAAAGTACCTTTAAAAGTTAAAATAACTTACGGTATGGTTAACAATCTAAGGTACTTATTACCCTTAAAAGTATAACCAATCGGATGTAACATAACGTAAAACATTTAAGAGTTAAAACGTTTTAATTGTTAAATGTATTTTATTGACGTATTTTAATTACGTTAACGCAATTAGAATAAGTCACAAATGTAAATTTTTTACGTTACGTAATATCTTTTTTTTTTAAGTGTAACAAATTATAAAGTAACATAACGTTGCAAAAAATCTATTTTTTAGACATACTTTAGTTACGTCTCAAATCTAGATTTAGTTACGTTATGTTAAGTCTCAATTGATTACACTTTATAAAGATAAAAAAAAAACATTTAAGACGTAACGTTGCGTATTAAAACTTTATTTTTTTTCGTGACAAAGTAACCAATTGAGACGAAGCTATTTTACAATAAAAATAAAATATAAGATATTTTTATAAGTATTTAGGAAAACGGTTACGATTAACAAACGTTTACTGCATTATCAAGTTTGTTTACTTTATATTTAATTAAAAGTTAGGAATGTAATCTTGTTACCAATTGTAACCGATTAAGACTTAACTTTAAAATGTTATATATCGGAAATGGTATTGACATTATTAAATGTTAATTTTGATTTTTGGATATCTTAATTACCCTTTTGTTTTAAATTAACCAATTTCATGCCTTGGTCATAGAGCGAACGTGTGTAGAAATGGCTGTGACTGTTTGTGATAGAATATTAGTAGAGTTGTTGAAAGTGCTCTAATCTGAGTTCGGAAGTAAAGAAATGTATTAAAATACCACTTTTAAAACTATGTTTTAAGACATAACACAATAGTTATTATCACAAATTCAAAAAGGAAACGGTTTTTATATTCATTTGCAACGCAATTATAGTAAATGTTTCAGACTAATTACTTAATAAAAAATAAAGTATTAAAAAACCAACCAAAACAATCTTAAAAACACGTGCAGAAAAATGGATGTACATTAACTGATATTTATGATTATGAGTTGTATAATTATAAAAAGTATTTAGTTAACAAAAATTAAAACTAAATCACTTTATGATTTTTTCTTTATTTCATTATTAGAAGAAATATATATGAAAAAAGAAACTACAAAGTCAATATATAGTTCAGAAATAATGTAGAACATTAAAGAGTGCGGATACGCAATGAAGACTACTAAGCCACAGAGATCTACTGTTGAATAATTTAAAATTTTAAAAAAACAATTTTTAGCTTTTATTATCGTATTTACGGTTTCTCTCAATCATATTTGTGAGTGTATTGAACCATAGACTCATCAAAACAATAATTTTCAAAATTTAAATCTAAACATCAGGTCTCTCAACATCTGAATCTTATTTGTCAAAAAAGAAAAAATATAAAGCCATACAATGATGTTGATGGGTATAAAGCCAAATTACAAAACATTCGCGCATTTACGCTTCCGCCGACGCAAATGGTATAACCACTGCTAATAGATGGTTTATCTCCAAGAGTAGCATCCATACATATACTTATAAAGGCGTATGTGTATAGATTAGGGCATGCCAAAATTTCACGATTTTCAGAAAATGAAAGGTCGCGGTATAAATACCTGTTCTATACATAAAAAGAAGTATATAAACCAAATTTGAACTCTCTAGGATCATTTTTAGTGCTGGAAGATGATTTTAGGTTTCTACGCAAATACGAGAAATCGTTATTTTTTTCTGAAAAAAAATATTCTTTTTGAAAATGAAGAAGTAAAAAAGTTAGGAAAGGTATTATTTAGTTTGAAATCTAATATTGTTACTATAACAGATATTTTACAATTTGGCCAGTGCACTTTGGTCAGCTTCTAATGATATTAATGCCCTGTGCTCTCTGACAACTAGCAGTATATCTTGTTTTTTGTCCTCCTTTGATGTGCTAATGATATATCTTTGTATAAGATTGATATTCCGCTCTGCTGGGTCATTTGTAACATTTAGAGATTTTACAAACTCACAATATGATATATAGGAATCATTTTCCTCCAGCTTTCCAGCAGCTAAACCTGTTTTCCAGGTAGGAATTTCGTCCTGTATGCCTAGAACAATGAAAAGAGCCCAACTTTCCTCTGTAATCAACTCTGTTACCTCAGAGGTTGGTAAAACTAGGACAGCATCAGGTTTACCATTGGGAATAGTGTTGATATCTGGTACCTCAAAGGTCAACAGCTTGTCTAGAACTGCACGCTTCTCTTCAAAATCTGGATCTGCCAGTATTAACACAGCAACCTTTGGGGCAAGGTACCAAGAGTGTTGCTGAAAAAATTTCAGAAAAGCATTGCCAATTTTGACATCAAACTCTTGTTGCATAACATAAGCTGACTTGAATGACAGGAAATCATTCTTAACAGCATATTCTGCTTTGTATGAACGTAAATACCATGGAGCATAAAAAACTGCACATATAAAAGCTGACGTTTCTAGGTGAGGTAACTGATCTTTAGGCAGAAAATCTATTATACCTGATGTCATAACAATAGCTAAATTGTAAAGACTGTCAGCCATGAAACGAGCATTGTGATTGGCTCCTGGTTGATAAATTTTAAAACCATTTAGCTTTGGTGATGAGACATTTAAATAAAAAGCAGCATACTTAACTAGATGATTATAATCATCTCTTGGAAACACTTCGTGATTAAGAGCAAACTTCAGATATTCCTGAGCTTCCAGGTAAAGTTTATGAAGTTCAGATCCAACTTCCAGCTTCTTCTCATCAAATTTCTTAAATTCAGACAGGTTAGCTTTTTGAATTATGGCGTGATATACTTCCCAGTCCTTCTTGAAATCTTTATAGAACTGTCTATCTGGTGCGGCAGTAGGCCCAAGGACAATTACAATTGCCTTATGTATTGCTATTTCAAACATGTGATGTCTACATAACAGCAAGAGAACAGGTTTTCCCAAAATATACCACAACCTGGTTATAATTCCTCCATGGGCTCCTGTGTTAACATTGGTAGTGTCTGCAACAATTGCGAAAATTTCATTGCATATTTCAAAGGACTCAAGTAAGTTGTTAATAATTTCTGTTTCATCGACAGCTTTGCCAGACTCTGCAGGTAAAACACCAAGTAAGAGATCGTTTTTATTCTCAAATTCAGGACTAGTAACACTGACAGCAACTCTATCTCTTACAACAGATTGCAAGGTATTTTCATCTAAATGTTTTAACAGCTTGCCATCAAAGTGGAGAACAAGATGTTTTCCAGCCATTGTCTCTCTGTAATTTTCTCTGATGGTATTGCCTAAATAAAGATCATTTTTAACACAATATATTATTGTTATGATGGTTTATTTTTAGGTAAATATTCCACTCTTTAAAGGTATAGTAAGATTTTAATCATAACTTTCATTTATAATAGACATTAGAAAATCAGGGATAAGAAATATGACATCTGAAGAAAAACTTTTTGATTTGAAAAAAAAAACTTAATTTTGAATGGCAAAAAGTTGGTATAAAAGACTTTTTCTTTAGGTGTCCCTTTAAAAATTACCTTGATGTTCAACTACTTTCGCTCTTTCTCTTGAAATACTAGATTTAGAAATGCCCATCTGATTAACATCTCCTCCCAGATAATTAACAACAGACGACAACAGCCAGGTTTGAAATTCAATGCTGATTAACCCTCTAGCACAAATAGGCGTAGTTACTGCCATCAATTCTTCTCTTGTAATCTTTTTATTTACTTGCATTGAGCCTTTAGGTAAGACTTTTGGGGTTTTATTATGAGCAGCACCATATTTAAAGTCATCATCACTACCTTCGAATGAGTCTTCTTCTACAGCAAAATCTGGATCTGTCAAAGTTGAGTCAAACATATCCAAATTTGCTGGACCAGACTTGTATCTAAAATATTTACATAAATAAGTTAGGATTTCATTTTTAAGAAGTAAGTTTTTTAACAGTTTTAAAGTAATTATGACACTTGTTTTACCTTTTCTTAGTTGGCGTCAAGTTTTCATCACTTTCATCAAGTGGTGGGGGAGCTGATTTACATCTTTCTTTCTCCTCTAGGTACTTCATTCTCATATGTTCTTGTCTTTTATACCTTTCTAGTCGTTTCTCAATGATGGTAGCTAGCTCTTTATCTGGCTTAGAAATAAACCGCTTCCTAAAACAAAAATGTATAACATTAGAATGCAATAACTTACTCTGATGGACAGACAGATGGATAGCTGAAAGACAGACAGACTGAAAGCCCTACATAAAGTAGCTGCGCTACTAACAATTTGATTAATATAGAGAAATTTACAAAAAAGCTACAATATAATTGATACTCTTACCTGTCTGTTTGCTGGTCGAGATTCAATAGCAGCTTGTGTTCTTGGTGTTATTTTGTCACTTCTCATCAGTTGCTCTAAGTTATCTTTGCCTATGTCAAACAACTGTTCCATTGTTGAAATGAATTCATTCTTAATATTTTCTCTAGTATCTTTGGTATCTTTCAGGGTAACACGTTTTTTCAAAAGTTGATACTTCTTGTGTAGAGCTTGAAGTTTGTCAAGAATTAAATATTCTGAAATGATGTATGCTTGAAATCCTGCTTTGGTCCAAATGTTGACTATTTGTCTAATCAAGCAGTCTGATTGCGTCTCAAGGTCACAAAAATCTCTACCTAATTTAGATTTTTAAAAAATATTTTATTTATTTAACATTTATTGCACCTGAAAAAATAATTATTTAGTCCTCTTTAATCTAGGAATAAAAATGTTTATGTTTTACAGCTATGTCTTACTTTTGCACACCAAGTTCCTTGTTCCTTTTTGCTTCTTACAGGCCATGTTAATTTGTGTTTTAATAAATCTTTTCTTTTTACTTGAAATTAAGTATTGATAATATCTTAAAATACTACCATTGGTTGGAAGCTGTGTATTTGGTAGCTGTGAAATTGGGTTAGTTAACAGATATAATGGTCGTCTGACACTTTCACTTACATGGACATTTTTCTTCTTTTTTGGACACATTTCTTTTGAAAAAGTTAATGTTATTTTAACTATTTTTAACTATAAAGCTATAAAAAATTATTAACAGTTTATAATAGATATGTCATGTAGTGATTGTAATCTTAAACTAAACACAAAATGGTGCAATCTTGTTATTTTGCCATCCTTCATGGAATTTCATCATACTTTGCGTATTTTCGTAAAATCTTGATTTCATCTTTTGGCACCTAGAATTGAGATAGAACAATGAAAATTCATATTTTTGCTTATTTTTATGTATAGAATAGGTTTTTAAAGCGCGAACAAAAAAATTTTTTTTTTTGGCATGCCCTAGTATAGATGCATGCAGATACGCATGCATTCATACACATTTACACATTTTATTTATTTGTTATGATAACATTTTTATTAAGGGCCACTTTTATTAAGTAAAATACTTATCTTGA
The DNA here is from genome assembly GCF_038396675.1 of Hydra vulgaris. Taxonomy (NCBI): domain Eukaryota; kingdom Metazoa; phylum Cnidaria; class Hydrozoa; order Anthoathecata; family Hydridae; genus Hydra; species Hydra vulgaris. The sequence goes on from NC_088934.1 coordinate 40,752,885, forward strand.
TTTCAAATGTTTTTGTAGTTTTCAAAAAACTTTTGTTCCCCAAGTTTTGTGATTAAAATTTTACTAAAAATATACTAAAAAAGTTGCAAAAATGAAATAAAAATTTAATTAAGGTTTTTTATAGTGAATGTGTTGTACTCTCTCCTGCGCTTATCTTTTTCAGAAGTAAGTTTCTCGACTACTTAAAAATAGACTATCGACAAAATCAACGTGCGTATTTAGCACTGACAAGGAGTTATATCTTTTTTAAACCACTGTTGATCTGAGCCATTTTTTGAAAAAGAGCGTTCTGGTGTTACCGACATAGCTCCGATTATTAACATGGATTGGATATTTTTTATTTTATTTTTGTTCCATAGTATACATTTTCGTGATTACGCAATAAAGATTCGTTAAGATTATTATGCATATAAATATAAAAAATCACAAACATAAACAAACTTCTATAATACGAACTGTAAGAAGAACGCGGGAAACTTGCAGAAGACCAAAACGTCTTATCATTTATATATATAAATATTTACAAAATTTTTGCGTTGAATTGTTACATTATAATATTATTCCAAATATTCTGGATCGTTGAACAATTTTTGTTTTACAAATTCTGAAGTATACATGTCTTGCATAACTCTTGAAAATCAATCGGCATAGAATTTTTAAAAACAATTGATATGAGTTAAAGCTCACTTTCCATTTGATTATTCTAATCTCCATGGAAATCAGATTCTAAAACCTCAAGTTCTTTTTATAGATCAATCTTATTAATGGCTTTCAAAAATATTTCTTCCACATTTATAAACTTCTTGAACGCTAGTTCTTCGAATAATCTTCTATTAATTCAATTCATTATTAATTGTCTCAAGAGCTTTAAATTATATTGGCTTAAAAAATCATTGGCTATTTCTGGGTAATAGATATTTTCTGTTTGTTCTTAGTTACCAATAACGTATTGAAAATACGTTATTGGTTACTATGAACAAACAGGCAATTAGAATAATTCAACTTTTTTGTTTCCTTGGCAAGGTAGGTTTTCCAATGATTTGATTGAACTTGCTGCTTTCTTTACCATTGCCAAAAAGAAACCAAAGTCGTCATCATTTCTTATATTATTTTATTATATCAATCACTAAATTGTGGTTGTAGCGGAATTCCGGTTGGTATTTGTGACTTTAGGTCAATCCGGTTCCGACCGAAATTACAATATTTCAGGCCGGAATGCCTGAATTTATTTTTTGCTTTAATTTTTAATATTTGTGACATAGACTGTGTAAATTAAATCAAAATATCATTGTCCTACTGGGCAATAAAAAACTAGGTAAACTTTGGTAAAAATACAAAACTCTTAACAAACACTAGGTAAAGCGATCTAAAACAATTTTATTTTTTTGCTTGTCTTGTCGATGGAGGCTATAACATGATTGATGTATGTACTAAAGTAATAATAAATCTCTATAAAGTAAATCTCTATAAAGAAATAATAATAATAATAATAAAAGTAATAATAAATCTCTATAAAGTAATAATAAATGTCTATATTAAATAGTCACCACTTTGAGTAAGTCTTCACAAGGAAGCGCAACAAGCAAAAGAATAAAATTAGGAATAAAAAATAAAAATAAAAAAAATAAAAATAGTTAACGCCATTAAAAACAACAGGTTTGGCTGTTCAGTAAAATTTTTAGCTGATACTCTAGATTTCTTTCTACCATATTAAATACACTGTCATAAGTTTGACCACTACAATTATCGAAACTTAATTCTAATGAGAATATCTTTAATAACAAATACAATTGTATCGCTTTTAATATTTTTAAGTGGTAAAATCCTCAAAAAGTACTCAAAATGGTTCAAAGCTTTATCTACGGTTCGAAGATAAAACAAAAGTTGTTCTTTATTGCTCTTTTCAGTGTCTTCATTGGCAAAAATGGAAAAAAAATTGCGTTTTGAAATGGTTTTTAACATTTCTCGTAATGTTAGAGTAGCTCAAAATCTAATTTGTTATCTGAATACTTGTAACCAATTTTTCCATCAGATAATCTTCAATCTTTTTATATTTTGTACCAAGCAGGTTCAGTAATTGTGTACATTTGTAATTTATATCTTGACATTGCAAAGCTATTCCTTATTGTCCGAGGTAACATAGATATTGAACTACTTTTAAAAAATATTTTGGTTCTATAGCTCTCCTATTTAAAATCTGCTTATCGATTAACTCCGCAACATCTTGACTTTGAAAAACGTTATTAACAGCAAGGCTGTTTTGTGACATGACGAATCTTGGTGAGTTGGAAAATATTCTGGAGCTTTTTTCCATGAAAAGAAGCCTTTGGTAATATAAGCATCTTCTATATTTCTCTGATCTTTTAGATTTCTCTTTTCTTCTTGAATAACAAAGCGGTAACAGAAGAGTCAGTTTATAGAAATAGAGTAAAAATTTAAAAAATAACAGTTTTTAATTAATTTTGATTTTTTTATCTTAACAGGCATATCAGAAATGTATGTATATTACCTTTCATCATAATTCAACCTCCTCATAATCCTTGAACCAATTTTACTGGCATGAACGATCTCATTCTTTAATTTTTGTCTTATAATATAATATACTATAGAAAATCTTATAAGTCTATGTTTAAACCTATGTTTAATTGTTTCATAAAATAATTATGATGCGGTAAATTTGTTTGAAATAATTTTATCTTTTGTATTTGAAACTAATTTGTACGGACTTAAAAACGAGCGTAATGTTTTTTATTTTGTGAATTGCAGTTATTACCTGATTTATCATCATTCAATGCTTTTACATTTTACTCTACTCTTGCTCAGCTAATGTATTTAATTTAAACAAATTTAACACAAAATAATATAATACATTATTATATAATACATATACAAAAAAATTAACAATAATATTTAATGTTAGTATTACAATACTAATAAATTATAAGACTAATGAAAAATGTATTACAGTTATAAGTAAGGTAAAATAACTCACCACCACTCACATATATGTATATGTAATAAGAAATATGTATCGTAAATGTTTGTTGCTTTTATTTTAAATAAAGTAAACAATCAAATGACAAAATTCAAAATAAAATTTTGAATTTAAATTTTAAAAACATGTTTAAAATTTAGTTTTCCTTGTTTTTCTTTAAACTTTCATTCAATTTTTTTATTTGATTAATTTTATTTGCAATTCTCTCTCAACACTAAACCATTAAAAAAGAAATTTTAGCAAAGCTTCTACACCAAAAAACAGGGTAAGCGCATTACTTTCAGAAGCCTAGAGTGGATTTGATCCTCGAACTCCAGAGTTACCAGCTTTAGCTAATATTTTACAAATCAGTGATCATACAAAAGTAATATCACTGCTTGCGCCGCTAGAGTTGTCGACAATATAGCGTGAATCGTTAAAACTTTGTAAAATGTTTTTCCCATTACGCTTTCAAAACTGTGTGTTATAATTATTTTTACAGATATTTAATGATTGATTTTGGGGTCCCTCAAAACTTTCAAATTATCATAATCAAAGAATCGTTTCTTTAGACGCTTTTAGTAGTGTCATTCTATTTCTGGTTTATTGGTCATCAAATAACAAGCCTAACTGATTGTATTTAGAAACATTCTTAAATATGTTGTATTTCAAACAAAATGATCTAGGGAATTTTAATAAAGCAGTAAAAAATGAGGATGCTGCTTATTTTGTGGCTGATGCAGTCGTTGTAATTTGGAATATGGCATGCATAAAAGCTACTTTCAGAATTTTTAAAAGAATTTTCAATTATCAAAAAATAGCAGAAAGCGTTTTGAAGACAGTGAAACAACCTTTCCCAACACGATATTTTACATTGATATGGTAAGCTGTTAAAAGATATGTTGGGAGACAAATAAAAACAAGTTGCATTTTTTCTATTTTGAGCTCCGAAGTTCTATGAAATAAAATTAAGCTAAAGCAACACTTGATCTGAAACAAATTTGAAAATGTCATCCAAGGTTGTAGCTCTGGTGCTTTACAAAATAGCAAGCAACAATAGTAAACAGAAAAGAGGTAATAGGAGTACATTTAGAGAGAGAGTTACTCTAGCTAGTTCATCGTCATCAAACTTGTTATTGGTGCAGTATGGGTTTATTGTTCGGTGACAAGGATTATAGGCCTGAAAAAAAACTTCTTGTAAAATTTAAAGATGAGGAAACCTGATAATAATAAACCTGGATACCAATAAATGTAATAAAAACTAAAAACATATGACTGTTAACCATAAATCATAAGGTTGTCTTTATTTGCGAGAAGATTTCTGTGAATTTGCAAAATCTTTCTTATAATCATGGGTGAAATTTCTCTACAAGTACCTTCTTTTTATACAGTATTTATGTTATTGGCAGTCCAATGCGCTAAAGGTATGTTTGTTATTTCTAAAGAGATGAGTCATTGATGTTAACAAATCGATTTTTGACTCATTTTTATTACATAGATATTTGGTTTGTTGATTTATAGACATTACATCAGAAAAAATTGAAGTATAAAGATTAATAACGTTGAAACTCCGATAAACACTTACGTTAACGTAGCCAACGTTTTTACAACATCGTAAATCCGATTTTAAATAACGCTTGTGTAGCCAACATTTTTACCACATTGTAGTACTGATAAAATCACTTTAGCGTAACCAACGTTATTACAACGTTTTAATTCTGATGAGAAAAATATTAAATAAAAATGTTACTATTGTAACAATCGTTATTGTAACGTTTTAATACTAATAGAAAATAACTTCAGTGTAATAAACGCTAGAAGAAAGTTTTAATTTTTTTGAAAAATAAGGTAAGCGTGAATAAGGTTATTACAACGTAAGATTTAGTTGACTGTTGTTTCCCAAAATAACCCAACTTAAGTTCAACGTTGGATCAACGTCGTTTGCCCAGTGGGTTGTATTCTCTATGGAATTGAAACAATTTATTTTATCTTGTGTTTTTTCCACTCAGAGAAATGTTGAAAAGCATTTTCCAAATTCAGTACAAAAAAGTTTAGCTAAAGTTGTATGCCGAATCTGAAATCTACTTTAAATGCACAAAATCATAAACAACAATAAAAATTCACCTAAAGCAAACGGTAACTACTTTAATAAGAGTACTTGCCCTTTATTAAACCAATGCTTAACATAATTCATATAATGTATACAAATATTAATTATATGAACAAATCCTACATCGATATTAGCGACACACCATTCGAAATTATACATAATGATGTGCCATAAAGTGTGTCAGGTTGAACTTCTCCACCTTTAAATTTATTTTATATAATAATGCTGCTTTAAAAGCCTTATTTTTGTATTCTAGAAATCTAAAGTAGATCAGAAGTACAAAAGTACAAAAAAAAAGTTATTTTTAACCCTATATACCACCTGAAAGTGATAAAGTTACCCCCTAAATAAGGTTATAACAACCCCTTTAAAAAAATATTCTTAAAATAGATTGAAAAATATCGCTTAATTTTTTTAAGTAATAGTTACACCTACTATAACTCTAAACTTAAAATGACTTGAACTTCTGATACACTTAGGCGCCTTGCAGTAAAAATAAGGAAAAGACAATAAATGCAAAATATTAACACAACTACTTATACATTATAAAACTTGAATCTTATCCACAGAAAAAGCTAAAGTAGCAGATTTCAATTGTTTACCATAACTGGTAGGTCCAATACTACGCTTATATCAAGACCAACTTGGTTAACTCGAAGTAAGATATAAAGTTTTTGATCCAATTTACAAATAGAAGAAAATAATCTAAAAGTAGTCTAACAAGTGGCGTCACAATCCCCATACGAAGATATATTTCTGGTAATGGAACTATGGGATTAACATCATCTTCAGGATTTTAATCAAAATAAACCCGTCTTGGGTAAATCGCATCTTTAAAATCTTTCATCTGCAGTCGCTTTGCCCCATTTTTAACCAATTACTTTTACCAATGATCAAGAGAACCTAATTTTCTTAGAATACCACTTTCTTGTGAACATTCACCTTCATCCCACAAATAGGCAAGTTTACCTGAATGAGATAAACCAAGATACGTTTACCACGTTCTAAATTAAAAGCAAGGTGATAAGCAACATTTTACAAGTTTACCTGAATGAGATAAACCAAGATACGTTTAGCACGTTCTAAATTAAAAGCAAGGTGATAAGCAACATTGGTTATTTTCAGTAACATCTTCAACAATAGTAAGTATTAAACACTTTTTAACTCCCCTGTCAAAATATACCTTGTTTTATTTGGCCTTACCTAAGACATTTAGAATTACTTTAAGAAATACTTTTCCTTCTTCAATAGATAGACATACCATATTGGAGCGAGGATCCAAGCCTTTTTGCATTATAATATAAGGAAATAATTCAAAAGTGCATTAATAAATACTATATCCCTTGTAAAAATTTTATCATTTCAAAAACAACTTGTTTGATAAAATGTGTATATATATATATATATATATATATATATATATATATATATATATATATATATATATATATATATATATATATATATATGTATGTATGTATTGTTGTTGTATGGTTTAGTATTAAAAACACTAAACTCTTGATCGTAGTAGAGTGCTCAATATTTAAGAAAATATGTATTTTTTAAAAAACAGAGCGTTTTATACTTTTCCACTGAACAACAATTGCTTGTCTAACAACATTGTTTATCAAGCCACCGTAAGCTCAAATAAACCTCAATACAATGATAAAGTGTAAATTGGGCGAAACCTCATTTAAGTTACGTTATGCGAACTATCAAAAATCTTTTAACATAAAAAAATGCAAAAACGACACTGAGTTGTCAAAGAAGTATGGGGATTAAAAGAAAACAATTTCACAACTTCAATCAAATGGAGTATTATTAAACGCTGTAAATCATACAATCCTGCGTCAAAAATTTGTAAGCTTTTTTTAAATGAGAAGTTCGAAATATTATTTTACAAAGGATACAATCTGCTAAACAAAAGAGGCGAATTAGTCTCTAAATGCAGACACAAAAAAAACTTTTTCCTTTCATTATTTGATAGCGGAGATTAGTTTTCCATTACGTCTTCTTGTACTTTAACGTCAGAACTCATTCTACCGTAGTTTGTAATTTTTAAACGGTTTTTTATATCATGGATTTTGTACTTCATGGCTGATGATTGTCGATAGGCATGAAACTTTAAGCTCCATTAGTTATATATATATATATATATATATATATATATATATATATATATATATATATATATATATATATATACACATATATATATATAATTTCTTTATTTTAGGTTCCCCAAGAAGTACTTAATATTTTATCATAGTGCACCGTAGAAAAGAATTTTAAAGGAAGTTCACACCTTCTTCCCTATTGGTGCTATAAACTTGCCAAGAGATGGCATTAAACCAGGGACTTTTATATTTAGATTCAAGTTCTTTTTCTAATGATATTATCATGCTAACTACATTGTTTTCAAAATAAAGTATCATTAAATTGCCTATATTTTTTACTTACTCTCAACTTAAAATTAAAATTTAAATGTTTAAAAAGTTGTTAGCAATTAAAACGACTGCTTGATAATGGGCCTATATATTCTTTATAAACATATATTATGACAATAAAATTTATATCTACTTGTAGATATTTTAAAGGACTGGCTTCTTTCAATGCCTTCTTTTCCTATCTTATTTTTAATTATGCCTGAATTAACTTCCTCGCATGATGTGCAACTAAATTTTTCTGAGAAATTAATTAGATTCAAAACAGCCTGACTAGACCATCAGACATCCTGAACAATAAAATTAATTCTTAAATTAATATACACTTATTACACTTTAAAAAAAGTTTTTTTATTAAAATTTATAAATGAATATTTGACAATTTTTAATTTACTAATGAAGTAATTTAATAATTAATGACAAACCTTTTGAAAGGAAATAAAGCAGCAACTGCACATATTGTCCTTCAGAGATTCGACAGCTTCCCTTTAAACATAAGATGACTAAATAATATCACTAATCTTAGTACTAGGTCTACGTTTCAGCCAGTAAACTTTATCGAAATGTATACTTTTATAAAGAATTTTTTACATTTTTTATTAATTTATATATTACTTATTTAACTTAAATAATTTGTAAACTATTTTCTTGAGAAACTTTAGTCATCCAGTTTGACTGATAAATGTTTAAACCTGTCTCCAGAAAAAGATATTTGTTCGACAGAAGTCCTTACGGTCTTATCACAGAGCATTGCTGAAGAGCAATTGAATGGAAGCTCACGCCTCCTTCTTACCGATGTTATAAAAATTGCTCAGAAATGACGTTGAACCACGGATTTCTTGCTTACGTTGAACCACGGATTTCTTGCTTACGTTGAACCACGGATTTCTGGCTTCTGAGGCGCGCTAATTACTAAGCTAAGGCTGCTTATTTATTATTGCTGCCCTAAGAATCATTATTACCGAATAAAGTTTTTATTATTCGCTGCTTGATAGTTCATTGTGGTCATATACCACTAAGAAACATCACGCAAATACTCGCATAAATAAACGCATTAGAAAAAAAGTCATAATATATTACAAAAAGGCTTTTGTAAATAATATATATATATATATATATATATATATATATATATATATATATATATATATATATATATATATATATATATATATATATATATATCTTCACGGGAGTGTTAAGAAGATCAATTAACTCGTAAATATCTTTTGATAAAAAATGAAATTTGCTTTTAGCTTCATTAGCTGATATGATGTTTAAATTAAATCTTGGATAACTTTGAGAAGGCAAAGTTAAGTTAGTATATTTATTTACTTCGTAAAGTAATAACAGCTCATCATCGCTTATTATGTTATCAGAATGAGATATAAATAACTTATTACGAACCTCGGATAATTTTATCATATTTATTTTAAATATTACTTTGTTGCAATGTCGCACCGAATGAATTTTTTACTTCAAAACAATAAGGATTTTTATACAAAAAAAAATCATACAGAAAAATACACCGAACTATGCAAAATTACATAAAGTGACATTTTCATAGTAACTTTTGTAACAATATTTTACTTAAAACGGCTACTACAGCAACGTCATATAAAATTATAGTTTCTACGTTCTCGTTGCAGTAGCCGTTTTGATTTCGTAAAGTTGCTTATACCCACTGCGCTACGGCTGTTATTTATTAAAAGCCACATTTAATAAAAAGTAACTATAAATGAAACTATTTAACTGAAAATGATGTAATTTTCAAATCAATTAGGCTTCAAATTAGTTATTTTTTATTTTTCCGTTATTTTCTTTGTTGCATTCAACCCTGTTGCTAGTAATTTATTTACAGGTATGCACACCCGAATAGCCTATAGGTAAATTTATATAATTTTATTATAATATATTTATATTATGGAAGATTACTGCAAGCAGACGTAAACTGTACACAGGGAGGTCGTCTCTCCCTGTAATTACGGCTTTGGATGCATTTAATATTTTTAATTTTTCGTGCACCAAATAACTTTTATCAACTATAAATTTATAGTTTTTTTATTGTTTATAAGTTAAATAAGAATATTCTCTTTTCTTTACTTAATTAAAAATTTAAAAAAGTTTAAATTTTACACTGCTTCAGTGTTTTTGTTTCAGCATGGACGAAGCCAACTTCTACTTTAGCCCTTCAACATTATCAAAAAATGAATTTCCTTATATGTGGCGGGGAGCTTACTATTACATCTGCTCTAATAAATGGGTGCTTTTAATTACATCTGACACTAATAAGTTTGTCAAGGTTTTCAATAATAAGTTTGTGCACACCTCCTTCATCCGTTAAAAGTAAACATCTGTTCAGCACAACGAAAACATACTTGAAGTCAAATGAAATAGACTTTTGCCAGAGCATGTAAATTAGATTGCGTTTCTAAGTTATAATTTGTCTTATTTCCTAAAATAGATAGTTAATTAAGCGCAACAAACTAATAAATAGCTATATAATAGTAATAACTCCCCTCAGTGTATGTTAAACATTGTTTGCAATATAATTTTAAAGTTTAGACTAGATTTAGTCTCAAAGAAGCTAAACTAGTCTTATAATTCACACCATGTTTTAATTACTAATTCGTAATTAGTAATTACTAATTAGCTGGTTATTTTCCCATTTAACATTTAACTTATTCAAACAAGACATAGCTACATCCTAAAATCCTATGACAATGCGTAACTTATGAAAAAGCTCGATGGTTTCTGGTGGTAGTAACATACTTTGTGCGTTAAAATACATACAATTATAGTAGATATATTTTTATTTATTTCGTACATTCAATATATGCAGTAAAATATTAAAAAAATGTTTTTCAACTATTAGTATTATCCCTAGATAGCTAGATCTGGAAGATAGCAAATTTTTATATATATATATATATATATATATATATATATATATATATATATATATATATATATATATATATATATATATACAGTCATGGACAAAAGTTTGCGACCACTGCAAGTTTTTACAAAAAACACTCAAAATTTAGAAAAACAAGTAGTAAATTATAAATCAGTACATATATTTCAAATGTTTATTTACACTATACAGGTTAAACAGCATGTCTATTCATATTTTAGTATTTACAATGAAACCCTTATTTTTGAGAATATTTTCAACGCGTCCTGGCATCCATTCACACAATTTCTTGCAATAGTCCGGTGTAATCTCCTGCACCCGCACGCGTTTAATCCTGTTGCTGAGGTCATCTTCAGAACTTGGGCTATGTGCAGCCATCTTTTGCTTCATTACAGTCCAAACATTCTCAATAATATTGAGATCTGGACTGTTGCCTGGCCAAGGTTCCAGTAGCGGGATGTTTTCAGAACGCTGCCAGTCCTTAACAGCCTTGGTACCATGACAAGGTGCGCCATCATGCTAAAAATGAGTGATGCCATGTATTGGTACAAATGGTGGCAGCTTATCCATCAGTATACTCAAGTTAACAGCACCATTGATTGTTGTATTTTTAGGCATAATCCAAATGCCGGCACGACCGCTACCAGAGACTGCTCCCCAAACCATAACTTTTGGAGCCTATTTGATTGTTGGTATAACGTACTTTGGATTATGCCTCTGATTTGGTGGGCTTCTGACATGTCTACAAAATGAGAAGAATTGCGTGAATGTTGTCTCATCTGAAAACATCACTTGTTTCCACTGGGCTGGTGTCCACTGCCTGTACTTCTGACAAAACGCTATGCGATCGCGAATATTCTTTGGTGAAAGCTTCGGCTTCTGTGCTGGTCTGTAAATTTTTATTTGAGCTCATTTATTTTTATATTTTTTTAGGAGAAACTTATTTTCGTGTCTACATTTAGAAACTGTTTCGGAATTTTTGTTTAATAAGTATTCTTGGTTTGCATGAGTAACTATTTCAAACTTTTCTTGTTGGCATAGTTTGCATTATTTGGAAAATATTGTTATATGCAGGCGCTGTTTTATAGATGGACCAATTCAGTATAATATTATCAATATTTTACCTGTTAATTCCCATATATATTTTGACTTCATTTTATACATTCTCATATATGTTTTGTATAATAAAACATTGCTGACAAACCTTACTTTATTTTAATAAGGAAACTTGAAAAAAAAAAAAACATGCATGACTGCATTGATGTAATAATGGGAAGTTATGACGGAGCAGAACTTTGTGAATTTGTTGGACTTTATATTTTAGATTTATTAAGTAAATTAATCAATATAAAAGATTTAGGCCTTTATCGCGACGATGGTTCAATAGTAATGCGTAAAAAATTTGGTCTACAGCTCGATAAAATCAGAAAAGAGGATGTAAAAATTTTCGAAAGTATTTGTTTTCAAATCGAAATAAACATAAATTTAAAAATTTTGAATTTTTTTAATGTCACATTTAACTTCTCTGAAAATTCATATAAACCTTACAAAAAACCAAACGATAAATTATTGTATATTAATAATAACTCAAATTATCAACCCCAAATTATAAAACAAATCCAGATTTCGATTAACAACAGACTGAACCAAAATTCCTCTTATGAAAATGTATTCAACTCCTCTAAACGAATATTTGAAGATGCCCTTAAAAAAAGTGGTTTTGGAAGTTTTGAACTAAAATTTGACCCTGAAAATAAGAATACAAAAAAGCGAAATAGAACTAGAAATGTAATTTGGTTTAACCAAATTACATTTCTAGTTCTATTTCGATTTTTTAGCAAAAATGTTTCCACAAACATTGGAAAAGTGTTTTTAAAACTGGTCGATAAGCATCTCCCGCCCTCTAATAAATTACGTAAAATTTGTAATCGAAATACAATTAAAGTTAGCTACAGTTGCACAAAAAATATGGAAAGAATTATAAAAGGTCACAATAATGCTTTGTTAAACAAAATCGAAATCCTAAACGAAAAAGCTACAGGAAAGTGTATTTGTAAACAAAAAAACAATTGTCCGATCATTTTGTTCAATTGTTTATCAAAAAGTGCGGTATATAAATGTGTTGTTTCCTCTAAGAATGTACCTGATAAACAATATATTGGCATAACTGAGGGTGAATGGAAAAAGCGTTTTGCCAATCATAAGCAATCTTTTAAATATAAAAAGCATTCAAAAGACACCATACTGTCAAAATATATATGGGAAATAACAGGTAAAAATATTGATGAGTTTATACTGAACTGGTCCATCCTGAAAACAGCGCCTACATATACCAATGTTTCCAAAAAATGCATACTATGCCTACAAGAACAATTTGAAATAATTACTCATGCAAACCAAGAATACTTATTAAACAAAAAATCCGAATCAATTTCTAAATTTAGACACAAAAATAAGTTTCTCCTAAAAAACTATAAAAATAAATGAGCCCAAATAATAGCTACATTTAGTTCCCCTTTTGAAAAACATATTTTTTAAAAAAGCATAAGTAATCATTTCTAAAGAATTCTTTATAATAGTGTCAGCGAATTCCCCAAATGTGTGAAAGTTTATAGTAGTTAAGACATTTGTGACTTCCTGTAATTTAATTTTTGGTATAAATTGAAGTTTTAATAATTTGATCATTCATTTCTTATGAGTCCTTATTGATGAAACATAGTGTTAAATGAGAAAAGTTTTTGTTAAGTGATTTTCTACTAATTTATATATATATGCAACTGTGTGAATAAAAGAAAATGCAATGTTGAGCCGTATTTTGTTCTTTGGCTAAGATCATCGCTAATGTTTTCAATTTTAGAGAACATTGATCTAAAAAAAACCTTTTATTTGTAAATATTTCTATGCAATATTAATTTCAACTAAGCGAATATAATAGAATTAAGGAAAATTTAATAGAGATACGTCATTTCACATAAAATGAAATTTCGACCATGCTCACCATCTTTGAGCTTCATCTTAATGTATCATAATATATATCTTAATATATCATATAACATATAATATAACATATCATAGTATAACATATCATAATATATCATCTTAATGTATCTCAAGAGTATGACAGCGTTCAGTCTAGAACTCCAACTGGTTTTGCAAGGATTTTTACATTATCTGGCGTGTGACTCTTCAAAATATCTCATCTATGAGTTAAGGCTAAAAATTAGGTGTGAATTTTTTCAACTGAGTCAAATAAAATTACTGGCTTAGTACTACTACCTATTGTATGCACACCCGCATGATAAAGTGAATGTTTATTGCATTATACATCCCACTTAAACATCAAGCCACTTTAGCTGTTTTTTAAAAAATATAGAACAGTTTCCTATTGCTAGTTTTTCTGCTTCTAGCTTGTTAAAAGCTAGAAGCAGAAAAACTAGCAATAGGAGCTTCATCTTAATGTATCATAATATATATCTTAATATATCATATAACATATAATATAACATATCATAGTATAACATATCATAATATATCATCTTAATGTATCTCAAGAGTATGACAGCGTTCAGTCTAGAACTCCAACTGGTTTTGCAAGGATTTTTACATTATCTGGCGTGTGACTCTTCAAAATATCTCATCTATGAGTTAAGGCTAAAAATTAGGTGTGAATTTTTTCAACTGAGTCAAATAAAATTACTGGCTTAGTACTACTACCTATTGTATGCACACCCGCATGATAAAGTGAATGTTTATTGCATTATACATCCCACTTAAACATCAAGCCACTTTAGCTGTTTTTTAAAAAATATAGAACAGTTTCCTATTGCTAGTTTTTCTGCTTCTAGCTTGTTAAAAATTTAAGTCGAAATTGCTTCTGCTGTTTTCCTTCTTAACTAAATGAAATCAATGACTCTAATAATAAAGGTAAAGATAATTTGATAGTTCAGATATTGCCAGTCAAATTTAAGGACATTTTGGCGCCCAATAAAATGTTTGTGCCTGGGCCTAATTTCCTCTTGTTATTACCCCTCGCATCACTATGCTACTGTTGCATCTTGGTTAACGTAAGATAGGTATACACTTTGCTACAAGTGCTTAACTTTTTTTCATCACCTTTGTGAGATCACCTTTTTTGAGATCTTAAACCATTTGTTAAATACAAACTTGTTTATTGCATTAAATGAACCCTATTATATCGGCAAAACTACTTTCCTCTAAAAAACATGATTGTTTAAACTAATAAATGGATAAAAACTCTCTCTTACATTGGATTATACCAGTAACAGAATTGAATTAAAAATGAAAGAGGGTATTTACATTGCGTGTGAAAAATTAGATATGAATAAACAAGTATATTGATTCTTTTGTTATACTTAACATAACCTAGAACAACTTTTAATAGGTCTTTCCCTATATGTAGGAAGTTTGCTAACAGTTTTATGGCTTTTACTATATTTATTTTTACAATTTTATATTATATTTTATGCCGTTTAAAACAGATATAGTTTAACTGACGACTATTTGTAGTCGATCAGTCTATAAATTTATATATATATATATATATATATATATATATATATATATATATATACATATATATATATATATATATATATATATATATATATATATATATATATATATATATTTATATATATATGTAGATTATATATGTATATATATATACATATATAGTCTACATATATATATATATATATATATATTTATATATATATGTAGATTATATATGTATATATATATATACATATATAGTCTACATATATATATATATATATATATATATATATATATATGTATCTACAAAACATATATATATACATATATATGTTTGAATTTCCATTACTAGAGTATTATGGTAGAGGTATTTACTGGAATGATGATAGTTTTGAATTGTATCTATGTATAAACCAATATGTTACAACGTATGCAATTTTTTTTTTCTTTATATAATATTTATTTTACTTATTTAACTTATTTTAAAATTATATATTAATTTTAATTAATTAAAATGAAACATAAAAGTGCATAGTATCATTTTACAAGAGAGCATAAAGTAAATAAATTTATTAACTACTTAAAAGAGTTTTTGAAAAGTTAATTCTTTTCAAAACTTTTAAAATAATTTAAAATTAGTAAATAAAATATGACCTATGAGTTTATTTTGTTGTTAAAAACAAAAAAATGATATGAATCAAATAACTCTGGTGATAAAACTAATGTGTTGTATTTCAGTTTTAATCTTAAAAATGCAATTTTTAAAAATCTTGCAAATGAAATCAAACTTTATTACAAGGTGCATTTAAATTTTGACCCCTAATGAGGGTACTGCTCCACACCTAATGAGGTGCATCTAAAAAACTTATTAGGGTACAGCAACGTTTTCGGATGAGGTTACAGAAATACCCATAATGAGGTTACGGTTCTAAAACTAATTAATAATTCTGAGGCAGGCTAATGTAAGGTTTCCCAAACCCTATGTTAGTTCTCAGAGAGACTAATTCCATCAACAGGTGTAAAATATCAGTGTATTAACAGTACTATGTTGCGCATGGATGGCGTCCCTGTTAATGCTTTGGTGCACATTATTGAGGCCACATAAAGAGCTATATATTTTAACTTGTTAATTAACAAAACTGAGACAACTGCATCGCTCATTGCTCAGGAGGCTGTGCTCTATCTTTGAATTAGTCTAGTTCTCTTTGAATTTAATTTATGCCAGAAGTTACCCAAGAAATGAAACATAAAAACCATCGCCACCACATAACTGTATTAACGCATTTTTTACAAACATTTGTGGTCTACAAAGCAACCTTCCGTCAGTTGAATCGTACCTTTTCCAAAATTTACCATACTTGATTGCTCTCAGTGAGACTAGTTTAAATTCCCCTAATTTTTCTTCAGATCTTAGTGTTGACGGGTACTATCCTTTAATTCGCAAAAACTGCAATAGTCACATACTTGGCTTGGGTGTGTACATACGTATCAATTTATCTACTTGCCGTGAAATCAGGTTTTAATTTTGTGTTAATTAAGACTGCATAGCTCATTGCTTAGAAGGCCGCGCTCTATCTATAAATGAGTCATAATAGTCATATACTTTGCTTGGAGGTGCACATACGCGTAAATTTACCTATTTGTCCTGAAATTCTTTTATTTACTTAGCACCGCCTCACTCTATAACCTTTCTCTTTGCTCTTCAACGTTCTCCAACGTTCTTTCCAAAACTGGACTCCATTGGATGTAATTTCTGATCAATTTGACTAAGTTCTTTCTGTTAACCCCTCTGCCAATATTCTTGTTATTGTAAACTGTATTGCTCATCACACTGAATGGTTTGGCTTTAACACCACTACCCCTGCTACCACTAAAGCCCTCAACTTCTGTATTTCTCTCACTCAGAGAGTTAACATTGTGACTCGTTTTTCAGACAATTCTAATCGCTTATCTTCACTCCTTGACTTGTGACTAGTGTCTGACCCTATTTTGTGTACAGATTCTTCTTTTTTTTTTAGGTAATTCCGACCATTCAATGATCTCGGTAATCTTTCAATCGTACTTCTTCTTTGGACTCACCGTATCATCGCACTACTTACGACTACACTTGAGCTGACAGGGATTCTTTTTGTGGTTTACTTTGTTGCGGTTTTTAGGCCAATGTCTTTCTCTCTTACCCAATAAATGTGCTTCCTACATAATCTCCTGGATTTAGGTAGGAATGGATGCATTTATTCCAAACCGTAATCATTTTTTTTCTTAATAAGATTATAATGAAAAAAATGACTTTCTCAAGAACAAACAGCTATTTATTATTGCAAGAAATTAATGTAAAAAAGTGTTACCTGATGTTAAGCTCCATTATTCTCAGTTCACGAATTCTCATATCTTATCTCAGAAGTTAGGTTCTAGAGACTTTAGAAATATCTTCAATAGCGTCATTAACAAAGGTAGGTCTAATGTTCCATCTCTTATTTAAGGAACTGATCTTATTACATATGCCAAGGATAGTGCTAAAAAAATTTTACCTTTTTTTTTCGCAAGCCACTTGCAGTACTCATTGTTAAGTTTTTTTCTCTTTTTTTAAATAAACGCATTTCAAATTTTTAGTAATAAAGGAAATGCAGTTTTCTAATCAGCCTATTTTCCATTTATCAACTAAAGTAACAGGCTTTCTTCAAATATCACTTATTCTAATATCTAGAACTTTTGCTTTACTGCTGACAAAAAGCCACCTCTTGAAAACTGTTTCAATGAAAAGTGCTGTATATTCAGCTTCAAGAAATTTTACGCGTAACGCAGCAACTGATTTATCACAAAAAACTTTAAAACTAATTCAAAACTTTGTCGCTCAACAGGTTTTGGCGACAAACCCTTTTGTAATAACTGTGAAGAATTAACAACTCCATTAACAGCTTAATGAAGTTGAATTATAAGTATCCATTTTAAAACAGGTCGCGGACTACCAAAAATAAAAATGAGCATATTGCTTATATTTCTTTTGCTTTTTTTGGACATTTTCTGCTTCACTATACACAGTATATATAATCAATAAACAAAATTATTTGTTTCTTAGAAAAATATTTTTTCTTATTTATTGTAACCAGATGAAAGTTCCATAATTATTTCAGCTTTTTAAACAATAGTTTCAAAAAATACGATAATCAAAAACCTGGCTTTTCAGTTGATAGTTAAAAAGAACTCATTACTAGATACAGTTGCTTTTATAATTAATAACTTTCTCAACTGCGTTCTACAGTTGAGAAATATATTTACTAATTCAATTATTTAAAAAAAAAAAGCGTAACTTTAAAAATTGGCTATAGCTAGTAAAACAAATATCTCCTGAATCGCCTAAAGTTATATGCACTGTTGATAATGAAACCCTCCTGTAATAATCATTTAAGCTATTTAAAACAAAATTGTCTCAATTTACAGGTATTTTGTATAAAATAAACACCAACTAAATAAAAAAATGTTTAACAGATTTATATTACTCTTTTATTCATAGCAGTTTAAGATATTGTATTATTGCTTGGGCAAGTAATTGCCCTTAACATTGAAAAATATGTATGTATATATATATATATATATATATATATATATATATATATATATATATATATATATATATATATGAAACAAAAACAAGCCAGTAGAATTATATGCTGTGTGCATAGCTACGTCCATAGTATCCTCATTCTTGATTAAAGTATAAAAGTATAACATTAACAAATTTTTTTGAAAATTGTTAAACAATACTTACTTGAAGTTACAGACAAAAACATGTTTTTGATTTTTAGTTCGTTTTTTTTTTAAATCTTGTTATATTTCTGACCATATGTTTTTTGTTTTATTGTTGCAATTTATTATGTTTTAATTGTAATTATGTATTAACTTGTTTTATTAAATGAGTACATGTAAATTTATATAAAAAGAAATTTGTAAAAAACTTTATGCTAACTATGCGGACTTGATGAGAAGATTTCGGTATTCTACTTGCTCCTGTCTTTCTTAAATTTTATTTAAATTTTGTTGATGAAACTTGTAAAACAAGAACAAATGTTTATAAATGACGAAAATAAAATAATTATAGCAATAATAGAAATATCAATAATAATGATAGTATAATATTAACGATACATTTTTTTCTCTTTCAACAAAATTAAAGTTTTCTTCACAGTTATTTATTATTGATTTCAAATTTTTTACAATTGAAGTAAATTGAATAGCGTCTGTTTTGTTAATATTTTTAAACTCATCAGATAAACTATTTATCTAACCTCAAAGCACAATAACCCAGTAATATCTCGCTTTCAAGACAATATCGGGATACAAAACACTCGTATTCCTTTAAAGAATGATGAAGGATGCATTAGAACGAAACTACAAAATTTGTTTCTTTTAAAATTGGCATCTTTAGGCCAGTGCTGAGCACCAATTCGCTTATAATTTGTAAACACCAAGTTTGCATTTGGTTGTTTTTTAATCCATAACTTGCGAGCCTCAGATTTAAAAGGGGAATCTAGACATTGTGACTTAATTGTTATCTTTTTTTTTTATTTGTGATTCTAAGAGCAACCATAAGCACAATATTTATTATTTATTATTTATTTTATGAGATAAAGTATTCTTAGTTGAAATCAAACACCTAAAAACCGAAAGTGTTGAAAAGTAGTTTTTATTTAAGAAATAATTTAACACCTAAAGTTACTAATACGTTTATCTCATGTTGTTCTTATTTTAAAGAAGTACTTTGAGCACAATAGTTTTTTTAAACTAGTAAAATTTAGGGTGGAATGCAAGAACCGAACTTCAAATTTGAAGTCGAACTTCAAACCTAAATTGCGACTTGAGCGAATGCATAAAGCAAACTTCAACTCAAGTCAGACTTAAAAACCGCCAAAAATAGACCGTTTTCAAGTCTGATTTCAAACCAGACTTGAGAAAGAAAAAATTCCTTCCAAATGCAATAAGCGGACTTGAAATTTCAAGTCAGACTTCAAATCTGAAGTCTGACTTGAACGGAATGCATGAAGCAAACTTGAACTTAAGTCAGACTTGAAAAACGAGAATTTGTGAATTTTCAAGTCATTTTTTCAAGTCTGCTCCAGACCAATCTTGAAACCAAACTTGAAAAAAAAAAAACCACCATTATAATTTTGCTGATGTGTAACAAAACTTTACTATTACCATATAACTTATTACAACCTTTACAAATATTAAAATGAGTTTTTAGCAAGCAAAAGTAGTTATTTGGGTATATTAACGTAATTAATTTAGAAGGTTACATTTGTCAATGTATATTTGTCAATGAATTCATTACAGAAAACCATCATTGTGAAAATGTGTGTGTTTTAAAACATCCTGTAACTCGTATGTAATGATCCAACATGCCATATTATGATGCCATTAGAAATGCTTATTTGCATTTTGAAAGGTTGAACCTAGCATTATAAAAGGATGTTGATTAAGGTACGTTTTTGTAATAGAGTATAAGAGTAAATTACATTTAGTAATAAAGAGCTGCAGTTAGACAAAGGAGTGATACTTGTAAAAGGAGTAAATGAGAATTCACGAGAAGAAGTGGTTATAATAATATGTAATATTAAAAAAACTTGTTTTAAAACGTTCAAAATTGAATCGGTATAAGCTGAGTTTTAAAAGAAGAAGAAGAAGAAATATGCCAAAGCACATACCAAGAATTATTATTAACAGAGCCAATCCTTTAGAAGTTTATAATGGTATAGAATTTAAAAGGTGCTACAGATTTTCCAAAGAAACTTTTTTAATATTAGCTAATGACATTATTAACAGCAACATTAACAATCGAGGGTGCCCTCTTTCATCTGTACAACAACTTGCTATTGCATTTCGATTTTATGCTACTGGTTCATTCCAAGTGAGTAGAAATTCAAGAAATGGTATCAGACAATCGTATCTTTTTATTGTATTGATTCTTATCGTATTCTTATTGTAGATTTTGTATTATGTTTTTAAATAACACCATTTTATAACAACAAATAAAATAATCATATACTCAAGTAACAATAAATAAAGTACTTCACATTTAAATTTGTATGAACTGATCTAATTAAGTATACTCTTTTAGAGAGTAATAAGAGATTTGGTGGAGCTGAAAGTTAATCAGTCAACTGCTTGTCGAGTAGTTAAAAACATTTCAATTCAAATTGCCAACAAAAGACATCAGTACATAAAGTTTCCAACAGAAGCTGATTCTTTGATAATTCGGCAAAGGTTATTATAAGTTTTCATGGATATTTGCATTTTGCTATTAAATACAATTTTTAAAATTTTCTTTGATAACGAAAATATTTATATTTATCAACCATTGTTTAGATTTTACCAAATTAAAAGATTCCCAGGATGTATGGGAGCAATTGATGGGACACATATTCCTATAATAAAACCTGGTGGAGAAAACCCAGAAATTTATCGAAAAAGAAAGGGATTTTTCTCTTTGAATTGCCAGGTCATTGCAGGTCCTTAAAAAGAAATTTTATCTGCTTGTGTTCAATGGCCTGGAAGTATTCATGATTCACGAGTTTTTGCCAACTCAGCTATCAAAGAAGTTTTAGAAACTCGTCAACATGTTCATGTTATAGGTGAAACCAATTCTGGCTATCTTTGTAAACAATATTTAATGACACATTTTTCTAACCCAAAAAATAAAAGTAAAATCCGATACAATTACAGTTTGAGAAGTACACGTATAGCAGTTAAATGTTGTTTTGATATATTAAAAAATTGATTTCCTTGTCTTAACATTCCCTTATGAACAAAACTACAAAGTTCCATAGCCATAATAATATCCTTATAACTGTGACAATTTTTTTTGGTTAATTTCCATTTTAATTTCATGTTTTATTTTGTTTGTATTGTTGCTTTTGCTGGAGTAAGTTTATTTTTATGTTAGCCATTTCTATTTTTTTGTGCATTAGTTCTTTATCAAGATCATGAATTTCATTATATTGCTTTTTTTCATTTTTTTAAGAGAGGGAAATCTTTTTAATGTTGAACATTGTTCTTTTTCATGTGTTAATAAACCAGATGGTATCAATGGTTCAGTAAAAGTTTTCTTTTCTGTTTCTATGAGTGGCCTAATAGTATCAAAAGTCCTGTCTCCATATGTGATCTCCATTGACTCGTTCGGCTTACCTATATAAATTAATAAAATGTTTAAATGGTGTATATATATATATATATATGTATATATATATATATATATATATATATATATATATATATATATATATATATATATATATATATATATATATATATATATATATATACATATATAGCATCATCCCCAAAAGGTGTCAAAATAGGATTCAATGACTTTGGTGGTAATATCTGCAGAACGCTTTCAATTTCCTGTGATGTGTTTAATTAGGACCTCCGCCATATTTGTTAAGCTCTTTTCTTTCACTAAAATCCAAAGAATTGGTTTGAAAAACCTCATATTATTAACTTATATTAAGTAATATCGAGTAATATGTTGCAAAAGTCTGATAGAGAGAAGTCCAGCACTGTATAAACTTTACTGGTAATCATACAGTTTGGGCAAGAAAATCATCATCCTACAATTCATATTTTAATAACATTTTTCTATATAACTAACGCTTGCTAAATGTACACAAGACTTCTTTTAGATGTCTAAAACATGTCTTATGTTTACTGGGTGTTTGCCTAAAAAAATAATCTTTGTTTTATTTTTTTTATTTGCTAGTTACAAATCAACAAATTGTTTGCTTTTTGCTTTGAGATTATCCAGCATTTCTTTAGTTCTTTTTGATCTCTTTTAATTCCGATGCCTTGGCTGTTGAATAATTGCGTTATTTCTTCCCACAAAGATTTTTTTTTTTTTAAGGAAGACATTATCCGTCTTCTTTTCTTCGATGTCTTTGTGGTCTTTGATTATATTGATTAAAAGTGATTTTTCTTGCTGACTGTAAATTCGTCTTTTGGAATTCATTTTACAAATATTTAAAAAGTAAGCAAAAAGTCTATAGTGGATATGCATTTTGAAATTTTCATTCTTTTATATATGATGAGCAATTCCGATCATAAATATTTACGACGAAATTTTCATTTTGATAAAAGGAAACAGAATAGGCAGTAAACAAAAAACAGACTATAATAACACATTTATTTTTTATCTTTTCCTTTTTACAGCTTTAAAATTGTAAAAGTGTCATGATTAACTAAACTATTACCTGTAGTTAAATTGTAATTTATATTGTCAAATAATTTATATATTGATGTCTCAGTAAAAGGTTTTTCTCGTAAAAAAAATTCATTGCCGCTCTTGGTTGCGAAGTGCATTTTCCATAAGCGCCCTGAATTCGACGCCGCGACTATTTTTCAAGTTCGACTTTCTCAAGCACGAACTTGAAATTTTCAAGTCTCGTTTACGCATTCGCTCAAGTCAATTTTTTAAGTCTGACTTGACAAGGTCGAACTTGAGATTTCAAGTCGAATTTGACTCAAGTTTGGTTCTTGCATTCCACCCTTAATGTTGGTTGCTCGCTTGGATTGCGAGTTTTTGTTAAAAAAAGCAGAGAATTTTATTTATATTTATTATTATGAAAAATATTATCTATATACCTGATTCTTTAAAAACTAAAAACTTAATGTTTAAAAAGTTCAGTTAATTATCATTAAGACAAAATTTAAAAACAAACTTTGATTAAAAAAGATTTTCATTTGATTGTCGAATAATTACAAGTTACGAAAATGTTTAAAAAAAATCTAGGCTTTAATATTAATGCAATAAAAAATTATAATAATAAGTCTTTTGTTTCCGTTTTTTTTCTTTTTTTTTAATACAGTTTGCAAAATCCAGCTTGCTTTATTACTCAAGATAGTGGTGCATCATGGGATGGTAAATAGATTTTGATTTTTGTTTTTTTTTATTTACTTTTGCTTTGTTTTTTCACTACTTTATTTATTTCTCTTTCACTCTGTCACTATAAGTTGCCATTTTTTTTTTTTTTTTTTTTGAAAAAAATGACAACTCATAAAGTTTTAAATTATTGTTTTC
Source organism: Hydra vulgaris (assembly GCF_038396675.1). Lineage (NCBI taxonomy): Eukaryota > Metazoa > Cnidaria > Hydrozoa > Anthoathecata > Hydridae > Hydra > Hydra vulgaris. Next base: position 40,776,915 of record NC_088934.1, read on the forward strand.
TACTGCAAATACTGCAAAAATGTTTTCAAGATATAATTATATACAGATCTTATATAAGATACAAACATATAATATCAGATACATATAATTGCTAATTTTTTAGATATTTCTTTATTTTAAGCGGATACCTTTTTCTATTTACATTTATTACTTTATTCCATTTATAAAAGTTTATAAAAGCAATAATCCGACTTTGTTTTAATTCACTAAGACTTGTATCACAAAAGGGGTATGCAGAAATATTCAGTTGATCAGCCATTCAGTCTTTGATTATCTATTATGTTAGCATAAACATAAACCTATAATGCATGTTTTCCTACCTAAGATAATTGACGCTGAATCCTATTGAATCTACTTTTGAGTACTTTTGAGCTTGTGCTGTTAGTGTCTATGCAACTGTTGTGCTGCTAGTGTCTATGCAACTGTTGTGCTGTTAGTGTCTATGCAACTGTTGTGCTGTTAGTGTCTATGCAACTGTTTCTGCTATCTTCTAATGTTAATCATTCTTAAGTTCTTCCAAATTTTAGTTTAAATACCTACGAGTAATTGCATGTTAACAAACAAACGCAAAATAAACATTACGAGATACACTATAAATGCTTTTTTATAAACATAAGAACATTTTTAACGATGTTTAAACAATGTTTTATATAAATACCACAAGCTTAAACTAAAAACAGTATTTTTTAACAAGAGATTGACTAAAAATAATATTTAAAGAAAAGACTAAGAATAAGGCATATGAAATCATACATAAACAAACTTGTTTTGTAATATCTTTCCAATGAAACAAATTTTTTAAAAAACATGCCTATAATGGTAAGACTAAATAATATTATTATTTGTTTATATTTTTAACAATTTGTTAACCTACTCTTACCTACCCAGTTAAAGGGAGGAGTTTGCATCGTTAGGAGGAGTAGATACAATATTAAAAAATTTAAAGATTGGGTTATTATAACTGTTAGAATAGGTGGAGATACGTTTGAATTAGTGTAGACATTGGGACTGATCATTTCTTAGGAAGTTGAATGGGGGTTTTGATTTTTTTTATATATTTTTAAAAATTTAATTTTCACGCACTCATTTCTTATAAGTACTTCCTGTTTACACTAAAGAATCGGAATAAAAATGATTCAACTCCATAGTACTTGCCGGATTTTAATTTTTACTGTACTATTCTTCGTTAATTGTTGTTCTGCTGTTTTTTAGTTGTGGTTGCAACTACGATTTTTGTGTTTTAAGAGTCGTACTACTAAGGACGTGTTGGGTTTAAACACAAAACTTCTCGCTTATTAGGCGAGCACTTTTACTCTGCACCACTATCGTATCTGTTATCGTATCGTATCGTATCACTATCGTATAGTGTTTTATGTTATTCATATACATCAGTCATTAAAATTCAAACTATTTTAACAATGGGATCTTCTATTCAATAGTAAGATAATTAAAACTGCACGTTTTTAACCAAAATAGATTTTCTGTCCGCATTTCTATATGATATATTTCTAACATAAACAATTCTGAATTTTACTTTTATTTACTTCTGTTTTTCTGAAAACTCTCTTACTTTTGGTCCAATAAAGCAAATTATAATGCTCTTTGGTGAGCTGAACCTTTTTTGCTGACCATGGTGTATTTCCTCTGTATGACAGTTAGCCGGCGGAGGATAAACCACATTCCTATACAGCAATGAAAATATAATGAATTAGTAAAAACAAATTAAATTATTTTGTTTTATTTTACCTCCATAAGACCATAATGATCACTACAGTTGAGGAGGCTACTTTAGTTGTGGTTACAAACCTCTCTCAACTCTATAACTCCGAATCACGAATCTTGACAAACAAGGCCGATGTGCGGAGAAACAAGTTGAGCGCGGTACTACCAGAGACGTGATGAGGTTGATCCCCATTATTTGAAACTTCTTGCTTATGAGGCGAGCGCTCTACCACATTAACACATAATTTGCTTGTTCAAGGCTTCAAACAATCAATGGATACTTTTCATATTACTTCTCCGAAATGGAAATTTTATTGAAAAATTTGTTTAAATTCAGTTTCAATTAAAAGTCTGAAAATAAAGTATGTATTTATTTTATATTTGAAATAATAACTGAACGTGTTTGCATCGAATCACGTTTTACAAGCTTCTTGGGAGCAATTAGTGTTTATTGTTAAAATAAACATTAATTGCTTCCTACTCGTTTATATATATATATATATATATATATATATATATATATATATATATATATATATATATATATATATATATATATATATATATATATATATATATATATATATATATGTATATATATATATATATATATATATATATATATATATATATATATATATATATATATATATATATATATATATATATATATATACATATATACATAAGGAGATTATCACATAACTCGCAAATTCTAATCTTACGGCTTGTATATCCTTACAACTGCAGAGTGTCAAAAAAATCGCAAAAAAATTAACGGAAACTGATGTCTATCTTTGCACATGACAAGCTTCTTTAAGTACAATTGTTTGAATATAAGAAATTAATCAAGAAAGAAAATACGGTGAAAAGTCTTTTCCTGCTTGTTCTCGCTTGAGTGAGTGGAACACCAAAAAAATAGAAATAATTTCTGCGGATATTGAAGCAACAAAAAAATGTATATTTTTTTTTTTTGTTGCTTCAATATTTTTTTGAATTTTCAATGAAAAATGGATTTTAGATTACCCTTGTATTCGCCTATGTCATTCCAGAAATAAATTATTTTGCTATAGGTTATGATAATTGGGAAAGCGCTGTAGAACACGGCTTATGATCATTTCATAAAGAGGTACAAGGAAAGTTTGTTCAAACTACGTGTAGCAGATCAAAAAACCTTACATCAAATAAGTAAAATGCATGATAAAAAATGCGATGAGCATTACGATTGCCTTGTTCGTGTAATTTTTATATTTAAATGAGTTACTCAGTAAGGCTAAGCTATTCGACGGAATGATGAAATTGAAGGTAATAATAATCAGTTACTTTTAATGAGGAGTAAAGATTATGAACCTCTATCGAGAGATTCGTCAAATAGTAAGTACATTTCTCAAAATATTGCTAACGATAATAGAACTAATCGCAAACTATATATTAAAAATGTACTTAGTGTTATTAAATCGAGATTTTTTTTTCTCGATAACATGCAATAAAAATCGAGACATTTCCGGTATTGAGCACATGTCAATTTTTATTTGATCAACTTTTAAAAATATTACTATATAGGAAGATTTTCTTGGTATAAATGCAGTTGATGCTACCGATAGTAAGTCGCTTTTTTATACAATATGCGATGTTTTAATAAGATGTGGACAAGACAAGAAAATGGTGCGTAGGCAAAGTTTCAATGGTGCCACTTTTTAGGGCGTGTCAGGGCGCGGAACGGACAATATAAAGACGTTCTATTAAGGTTTAGATTATAAAAATTAAAGCGGATAAGAATTGAATTTAAAAAGACGTCTTTTTATCGTCCTGTACCAACTGGGATAACATCGCAAATTAGTATTTAAAAGGGAATTTCAGGTACGCTTTCATACTAATGTAGCTTATTGGGCTAGAGCCGGGATCGAATCTTAAAACCTCATGGTTCTGAAACAAAACTGAAACCACTGCGCAATGGTTTTCAATATTTCTACATTATATGCTTTAGAGCGTGCATATAACTTTCATCTTTGACTGGCAAGATATAAAAAAAAATGACATCGAATAATAGCACGCTCAGTAAATTATTTTTTAGAATGCAATAATGTTTCAAAATAATTGATGGTTTATTTAAACAACTTATGTGTTAATCTGAACTTTGCATAAGCAGTTTGAAAATACACCATCATTTTTTTAAATAATCTCCTAAATAGTGTTTTCAAGAAGCTCAATAAGGATCCACTTTGGCCTGTTTTTAAATTGCATATAACGGTTTTAATTTTTTGGTTTTCAAGATGGGTTTTTGTAAATAAACAAATTTAATAGAGCCAGACAATAAAAAAGTTTGTTTTCTTATGCTCAAGTTACATTGTGAACAAAATAATATAACTCTCAAATAATAACATGTTAAAACTTGCATAGATTAAGTATAAATTAACAATAGTACTGTAAGTAGTTTATTTTTGAATTGTAGCAATGGATCAAAGCATAGGAGCAGTTTTGGGTCATGATATTTCCACTGGAGAGTTATATGCCATACACAGAAACCAGAAGTTGTATTTAAAGTTTAATACTGTATATAAAAAGTGGTTAGCTGTTACAAATGATGAGTTTAAAAAAAACATTTCCAACAATCTTAATTGGAAACGGTTAAAAACAATTGAAGAAAATTTTGATCAAACTATTACTTTTGGAACAAGCCAATGGATGGGTAGGAATCTATTTTATCACTAATTTTTTTCTTTAATTTGTTTATTTAAAAATTAAAAAAAAAAATGTTTTTTTAAATATTTTTCTTCAAAAGTATTTAAAGGTGTATATTTTTTAAAGTAAACGGAGTCGGGATATATTTCCGGAAACTTGGTGATAATATATGGATACAAAGAATAAAGTGGAATGATTAAGATTTTAGACGTCTTAACAGGGGAAATATTTTTCAAGTATTTAGTTATATATAACAGTATTTATTGTTCCATGTTTTTTTTCTTGTTTTTATAAAGACTTTGAATAAATTTACATGAGTAAATAAAAGTATAAGTTGCAGCTTTTGATTATATTAAAACATTTTATAAATATTTTATTTATAAATAACAACAGTTGTTGTTCTTTTCATTGATTGATGAAAGTTTTTTTTTATCACATTTTTATATTTTATGAAATGTATCACTTTTTTACTGCAATGTAGACGATAAAATGAAAAAAATAAACTTAAAATGCAAATCTTTCTTTGATATACGTTGCTATTCTTTTAAGGCTTGTGTAACTTAACCAAAGTAATTAAATTAAAAAATTAAAGCTAAAAGAATCATAAAAACTTTCACAAAGCCAGCCCACAGACAGTCCCCTTAACTGCAGACGTTGACTTTTAACTTTTTGTAATTCTTATTTTATCAAATATTTATTATTTGTGTGAGACTAGTTGTACCCTGATGATTCGTATCTTCACGGAAAACACGTAAAAGTTCATTTTTAATCTTCCTATAATGGTAGACATGATAATTATCAGTCTACTTTATTAACTCATCAAAAGAAATTATAAAGTACCAATAAATTACCTGTAAAAAAATAATCTGCGTGAAACTTTTTTTGTTTTTGTTTGTTTGTTTATTTCGCTGTTTAATAACTTTTACAATTTAAAAGATTATAAACAAAAAACTAGTTGGACAATTAGAAGATATTATTTCGTCTTATCACCGAGCCCCAATCGTACGCATTTACAATAACTGTATAATATATTTATACTTTACAAATTATTTATTGAAAATTATAAATTTAAGAATAAATAACAATTAGCTTGAGAAATACTTCAAGAAAAATATTCATGTTAAGAGTAATAATCAAGTAAACAAGAAAAACTGAAAGAAAAGTAAAATAAGAAAAACAAAAAATAAATTAATTAATTAAAGAGCACGTATTTACGAGAGCCACACTATCTACGTATATTATACAAAGTATTTGTTGAAAAATATGAAAATAAAATATATAACAATTTGCAATAAAGTAATATTTAAATAAAGAATGAAAAATTATAAAATAAAAGAGTACTTAGTTTACAAAAACCATAAAAGAGACGTCGTAATATTTATGTGTATTTTAAAACCAATTTGAATAAAAGTAAAATAAATAACAATTCATTTATAATTAAAAAAAAAAATTCAAGAACTCAGATTAGATTTCAACAATAACTATTAAGATTAGAGGAAACACCATAACTGAAATAACGAAAAAAAAAATTGATAAATTCTGAGACATATTTTATATAATTGAGTTTTAGTTTAAAAGAAGCATTTAAAATCGAATATGTTAAAATTCATAAGTAATAACACCTGTTTCGATTCATTTTTAAACTGTTGTATACTAACTTTTTTCTTATTTGCAATATTAGGAAACCTTTTCCACAAATAAGGTCCACAATATTGAATTGAATATGTAATTTGTTTTGAATTATATTTAGGGACAATGTAGTTATTATCTGAAAATTTTGTCGGGTATTTATGCACTATTTTTTCAAAATAAGATTGAAATATTTTAGGAGATAGTCCAATCTTTATTTTATACATGAACATTGACAATTTAAAAATTTTAAAGTCATTTAATATAATTGTATCTTGAAACTACTGCAAAGAAGTTTAGTTTCTTAAATTTTTTTGATACTGTAATTGGAATATTTAAAGTTCAATATATCTTGATCAAGGATACGGACTTTCAGAGACATTCTACATTCCATTTTGGCGTAATTCTTTATAGGAGTTTGCACCAACTCCACATTTTTTAGCCTTGTAATTACCTAGGAAGCCTTTCTCCGTCCTGTTTTACAGCTTTGCAAAATACTCATACTCGATGATCTTCTTGCTCTATGGTCCGACGAATATACCAGTCCCAACATTGGCCTCGGACAGCATAGGAAAAAGATCTTGGAGGTAGTGAAATGCTGCAGACTCCTTGTTAAGAGCAGAGACAAAAACAGTGGCATAAACACTTTATAAGGTTCTTTCAGTGGTTCCCACTTCACATTGCTCTTCCAACAAAAATCTCGGTCCGTAGGGGCCATTCCTTTTTGCAATAATGCACCTTAATGTTACGGCTGCCCCAGAGATTACGGAAACAAGGAAATTTCGTTAAACCTCATTGAAAGCCCATACGGAATGACACTGTTTTAAAGTCACCCGTGACCTCCCGTAGTCATCATACTTTAATGTACCCAGCAACATTTTGACACTGGTGTAGCCCTCTTTGAGATGCACAGAGTGGGCTAACGGGAGAGACAGGTAGTTGTTTCCATTGTGATGCAACACAACTTTGAGGCTCTGAGATAAACTTTCTATAATTAGGAGCCATTCAATAGGAATACATACGATACCTATCACCTGGAGTAGACCGGCAATATCGTTGCAAAAGCGCAGTCTATAACGCTGATTGAGGAAGTTGGAGAATCTTTGATACCATTTTCTCTGATTCGTTACTTGTACGCTTTATCAACCAAGCTCCACTGCTTGAGCCTAGATATCAGAAGCGTTCAACTTTGTAAGCCCGATGTCCCTCGTTAACGTCTTGGCAATGGAAGAAGTTATGTCCAAATAAACGATTTGAGTGACATTTTTCACTCTCATTTTTACCCAATCTATTTATGATATTATGTGTTAAACGATATCTTACTTTATTTTTTATATATTTTTTGTAAACATTCCTTCAATTTTTCTTTTATACTGTATATTCTTGAAACAACTTTGTAAAAATTATACAAAACTATTTGTAAAAACCCAAAAATCCTTGCGCAAGGATTTTTGGGTTTACCATGCAGAAGTACCAGTTGCTTGAGTGGTCTGTCGGCTCTCGCAAACTTGCGGGATATCAAACTTCATGGCTTGCTTCTCTCCTCTGTACCAACCTTTAACATAGCGCATAATAATTTGAGGACGGAAAATTTAAAAACAAAGAACGGTTTCAAGTTGGAATATATTTGCCTACATTACATAACTCATGACATGACTTTGTAAATTCTCCTTGAAATGAACTAGATCTACAGCATTGAAATTTTATTTAAAACGTAAGTTTTTGTTTGACGCTGAAATGAATTTAATGATTTCGCCATGTTTAAATTTCCTTTCAGAACAAAGTTTCATAGCTTAGGGCCTCTATAAGTTATACTATATTCAGTGTATTTGTTTACTTTTTCAGGTAATTTGTATGTGATACTTTTATTTATTCTTAAGAAATACTTCTTATTTAGATTTTTATTAAATTTGCTTATAAAGATTTCAGGAGTTAGATTATTGGTATATTTATACATAAAGTTTAGGTGTTAGTAAATATTTATCAGATATATGTTCATCATTTTCATATCCATCATTAAAGGTTTAGTGTGGTCGTCCCCGTTTTTTGTTGTATGTAGTTTTTTATAGTAATTTAGTTCTACAAGCATGTTTTTGTAAGCAAATAATTTTTTTTAAGTTTTGTTGGTTGACAACTTGCCAACGTGATATTTGTATAAGTAATGTAGCAATGATTTAAGCAGAAGTCTACAATCTTTAGATTTTGTGAATTTATTTATGGGCAAATTCGATACTTAATGCTAATGGTTTTACTCATTTTTGATTGTATATACTTTATATGTGGGAGGAGTTATTGTGGATGATAAATGATCATCCGCTATATTTCCTAAAAACTTTATAATATCCTGTTTTTTAATTTTTTTATAATTTATAAAAAGTTTTGGCAGTTTTAGAGAAAGGTTTTCATCTCGTATTTTTTTATGAAACAAGGTATATTGTGCTTTTTCAACGCTAAGAGAAAGTTTATTTAACCTGAACCAATCATTTATTTTTTTAATTCAATGTTCATTTCAGCATATAGTTGAATTTTTTTTTTTTTAACGTTATATTTTGTCGTTTAATAAATATAACAGTTTCCATAAATTTACAATTAAGTTAATTGCCGGAGCAGGAAGAAGGCATTGATTTGCCTTATCGCCAAGCACTGTGTTACAATTTATAACTTTTACAAAGTTGTTTCAAGAATATATAGTATAAAAGAAAAATTGAAGGAATGTTTACAAAAAATATATAAAAAATAAAGATATAGTTTAATACATACTATCATAAATAGATTGGGTAAAAGTAAGAGTGAATATATAAAACTTTATATAAGTTTAATAAACTTTATATAAAAATATATAAAAGATAAAGTAAGATATCGTTTAATACATAATATTATAAATAGATTGGGTAAAAGTAAGAGTGAATATATGATAACTTTATATATATATATATATATATATATATATATATATATATATATATATATATATACATATATATATATATATATATATATATATATATATATATATATATATATATATATATATATATATATATAAACACAAGCAAAAAATAAAAACCGAGAACATGGGATTTTTGATAATGGTTATTGTCAAAAAATTTTAACTATTTTTTAGTGATTACAAGGAATAATTACCTTGTTTTTCAGTTTTTAAATTATATAGCTGATCTATTTTTAAAAGAAAGACTTATAATAATATAAATCAAAATCTGTGTTTAATAAAAACTGTTTTGAATCAGTTTTGAACTGATGTAGAAATTTTTTTATTCCGGAAACAATGTTTGGGAATCTTTACCACAAAAGTGGTCCGCGATTCTGAATTAAATAAGAATTTTGTTTAGAATAAGGTTTTGGTATAACAAAGTTGTTTTCTTGTAGCATATTTATGGTGTATTTCTTTAAAATAAGTTTAAATATTTTGGGGGACAATCCATGTTTTGTTTTATACATGAACTGTAGATCAAGATGAATGGAGTTTTAAAACATTCAGGGAACCAATTATGCGTAAAAGAGGTTCATAAGGAATCGCTCTATTATCTCCAAATATGATTCTAACAGCATGTTTTTGTTTGCTATAAAGTTTTTTTAACTTAGTGTGATTAGTACTTGCCCACATGATATTGCTGTAAATTAAGTAACTATGTATAAAGGAAAAATATAAACTTTTTAAGGACTTAAAATTTAATAGTGGCTTAACTCTATAGATCATGCAAATGTTTTTTGAGATTTTTTTTTCTATAAAATATGAGCTTTCCAAAGTATTTTCATCAAAGTTCACACCTAAAAAGTTTACAGATATTTGCCTTTCGATGTTAGTTTTATTCATCAAAACATTGAAAAGAATAAGTGGTATTTCTTTTGTTTTGCTTGGTTTGCGGAAAAGAGAAAATTTAGCTTTTTGAACATTCAAAGACAATTTGTTGCATATGAACCAATCATTTACTTTAATTAATTCTTCATTTGCGACTGTAAAAAGTGTTTCAACATTTTTGTAAAAATAAAAAAGATTTGAGTCATGTGCGAATAAAATAAAATTTAATAGGTTAGGTGTTGAAGACAAATCATTTAGAATAATATTGCAGTTAGATAAAAATAGATTTGTATCGTCTGCAAACATGATAGCATTTAGTTTTACTGATACATAATTAAAATTATTAACATAAATTTAAAAAAAAAGAGCGTCCTAGGATTGATCCTTTACTTGCACTCCACACAGATTATTCAGTAACGGGTGATGCGGAAGTTATCGGACAAATCCTAATTTCATTATTTGAGCATAATAATTAGTATTTGTGGTTTTATGCGTAGGCATAAACGTTCTATAAAATATAAACTTTATTATTTGAAGCACAATTATTTAAAATGAGGTTAAATACAGCTGAACGAGAATCTTTTCGAAAGCGACTAAAAATGTTTTTTGTAAATAAACCTAATATAAAAAAAAAAAAAGTCGTAAATCATTTTGAAAAGGAAGGATTTGCTCGAAGTACAATATATGATAACCTAAAAAGACTTGAAACTGTTTAATCGTTTTCTGATAGAAAGCACCCTGGTCGTCCGACATCCTGGACTAGAGAAAAAAAAGCCGAATTAACGAGAGTTGTCAACAATCGAAAAGGGGTCAGTCAGAGAAAAATAGGTATTAAATTCGGTGTAAATCAATCGACAATTGGCCGTCAGTTAAAAAAAATGAATATAAATATAGAAAACGTGAAAAGACTCCAAAATACACTATAGAACAACAAATAAACGCAAAGAAAAGAAGCAGGAAACTAGTTAACCAACTCTATAACATAAAATCGCTTCTAGTCATCGATGACGAAAAATACTTTTGTTTTGCAGGGGACAACATGCCTGGAAATTCTGGATACTACACAAACAACAAAAAGACATCCCTAGAAAGTGTTCGTTTTAGAGGAAAAGTGAAATTTCCAAAAAAATTAATAATGTGGATAGCCATATCTGACCGTGGTATGTCCGAGCCATTGTTTCGCACTTCCAAGGCTGTAGCGATCAATTCATCAATCTATATTAATGAATGTTTAGAAAAACGACTTCTTCCATTTATTCACAAGTATCATGGAGACTTTACCTATTTATTTTGGCCAGATTTAGCAAGTTCTCATTATTCTAAAGATTCTCTAAATTGGATGGACCAATATGTCTATTACGTTGATAAAGAATCCAATCCCCAAATGTGCCTCAAGCACGACCAATCGAAAATTTTTGGGGACATTTGGCACAGAAGGTTTACGAGGGAGATTGGCAAGCTTCAACAGAGCAAGTTTTGATTGATCGCATTAAACTAAAACTACAAGAAATTGATTTAAACTTTTTACTGTCGCGTATGAAAGGCGTCAGAGCAAAATTGAGATCAATTGCAGATGATGGTGTTTTTTCATATAAAAATAATATATTTTTATTAAAAGATAAATGCTTTATTTAAAAAAAATATAATAGCAGTTTGTTTTTTTATTTATAAATAAGTTATTGACGTTTTTATTTTGTCCGATAACTTCCACATCACCAGTTATTGCGGATTTCTTGTTTTAAACACATTGTTTTTTATTGATAGATAACTTTTTATCCAATGATATAATTTATTGCATATCTTGTACCATTTTAGTTTTTCTTACAGAATAAAGTGATCAACGGTATCTAATGCCTTGGATAAATCTATGAATACTCTGAGAGTAAACTTTTCATTTTCAAAACCATCAGTTATTTGGTTGACTAATTCAATAATGGCATGCTCAGTTGAATGTTTTTTTGAAATCCGAACTGTTTTGGATTAAAAAAAACTTTTTTTGTAAAATAATCAAAGGTTCTATTATAAACTAGACGTTTGAAGATCTTTGAGAAAACAGAAAGTACCGATATTGGTCTGTAGTTTGATACGCAACTCAATACAAATTTCATTTTTTTAAATTTAAACTATGTTATTTTTATAAACAAATTTAATGAAACGAACAGAGTGAGGTTGATCTCTAATAACACTTTTTTACTGATAAGTCAATGATTTGAGGAGGTCGGTTTCCAACTGGCCCTTCTTTGGCAGACTCGTTAATCCTTTTTGTTGCTTTCCATCTTGCAAGTCTGTTTTATTATATTCCTGAATGTTGTTCGGCGTTCTTCTGGCTATTTTTTTGTAATCTTGCGTGGTGAAGGTATTAGCAAAGAAGCCTTGTTGCCAATAGGTCAACAATCTAAGGAGATTGTTTTCCGACTGACCTTTCGTTAGCTGATATGGCAACTCTATCTCAATGTTTTTACCTAAATCTTTAAGATTTGCCTACCCTATAAACCGCATCAAAAATAAAAAATATTCTAAGCAGCCCTAACTGCTTAACCAAACTAACTATTGAAATATAGTTCTTTAAACAAAAATTTAAAAACAGTAAAAAACTATCGATCGCAATTTAATAACAAAAGCAACTGCCGCAACTCAATACAAATTTCATTTTTTTGAATTTAAAATATTTTCTTTTTATAAACATTTAATGAAAAGATCAGAGTTAGATTGATGTGTAATGACACTTTATTACTGATAAGTCAATGATTTGAGGAAGTCAGTTTCCGACTGGCCCTTCGTTGGCAAACTTAGTGATCCTTTTTTGTTGCTTTCCATCTCGCAAGTCTGTTTTATTATATTCCTGAATGTTGTTGGGTGTTTTGCTGGCTATTTTTTGGTAATCTTGCGTGATTCTTCAACAGAATCCAAAAGGTTTCGAAACGAATAGATATTTTTAGCATTGTTTAAGCGTTTAAGATTTAAAAGTTTTTTTATATAAAACGATATCATTAAATTTGAAAAACAAATTTAATGAACCGCAGTTTAAAATTTCTATAACTATAGCATAATTATCATTTAAAATTGCAAAATAAGCTTTACCGTGCAACTAATTTCTTAGATTAATCTTATTTAAATATTAAAGGAAGTTGGGGTACAGTGGATCGAGATCCAGATGATGTAGGGGAGGTTGGGGTACAGTGGATCGAGGGCCACAGTGAATAAGAGGCATTTTCTCAAAGATTAGAATTTTGTTCATCTTGATAATATAATTATTTTATGTGCTCATATATCAGCAATCTTTATTCATAGTTGTTACCACATTTTTGACTAACGGTTTTTGGTAGGTGATTTTTGTTTTTAGCTAACTCAAGTAAATTTTCTTACCTTCTTTGTGTTTATTATGGAGATCATGGTTGAAATAATTTTAAAAGTTTAAGTTTTTTATTCGGGTTTTTGATATTTATGCTTTCTTTTAGCAATATAGCTATTCCTTTAACAACACTCATGTCCCAAGAAATTAGACTTAAACTAAATTGGTTATGGTGGAGCGCAGTGAGTCGGGGTACAGTGAGTAGGTTGATTTACTATAGCCCATTAATGATCTTAAAGATTAAATTAATGCATTTTTAACAAACATGCTACATAAAAATGAATTTATTAGTTTCAAGTTATAAGTAATAATATCTAAATAAGTTTTTTAATTTCTTAATATCAGTATAAGTTTTGTTGTCAATAAATTTTTTTTTCACTCGCAATTTTTAAAATGTCTATTATTTTAATTTTTCCCAAAATTATAGTGTACAAAATTATAGTGTCTTTATTCCCTCAGCCTCAAAGTTATTTGACTATGCCCCTATTTACTACCATTAATTCATGGATGTGCTCATTTATTCACTGTGCTCCAGTACTGGGGCACAGTGAATCACGTAACATAACTCACTTTAAATCTTTCTGTGAGCTGTTAGATAATAAATATTTTGGTTTCAGCGATTTTTTATCATGAAGAGCATATATCTCAATCATTTCGCCTTGAAAAAAATTAAAAAGCAAATTTTTACTTCTGCTCAATTTGAAAAACAAAAAAATCCGATCCACTGTGCCCCAACTTTCGGTACTTAATTCACTGTTTTTGTTTTAATTGTGCAAATAAAATTTTCCCAAAAGAATCTCCAATTTTCCCGATTGCCATGAAACACTTAACTTTTAATTGTATAAGTTTCATTGTATATAATGTATATGTAATTGTATAATAATGTATGTATAAAACTAGTATTTTTATTAGAAGTCTCTTGCTTAAAGCTTATTGATAACCTAAGTCATTGTTAACTTTTAGATTATCTGCGTCGTTAGTTAATACTAAAATTTTATCATATACATTTCTCAAACCTATCATGTGCAGTCTCTCTCAAATTAATAAGTTTAGATAAAGTATAATTTTGATTGTTCTTTTGCATTAATTTGCAACCTCGATTAAATCAGTGGCGTAGCTAGGGTTTCTGGCGCCCAGGGCAATGCTGAAATTGAGCGCGCCCCTGAAGCAGACATACAAACAAACAAAAAAACACTTAATGTTTCCAAGTGTATGACAATTCTAATTAAAAAAATGCAAATGCTAAACATAATGCAAACTCAATTAAAATCATATTTCCAATTACGAATCCATTATGGTTTATGTGAATTAGTCATTGAAAGTGACAGATAGTCAATCAGATCCAATAATTATTTATAAATTTTAATTTGATTTTTCTAGCTTTAACTGCAGCAATTTTATCTATTATGTCGTCAAAGTCTGTTCTAGAGTTTCTCTTTCGACACTAAAGATTGTCAAATCAACAAGACGTTCTTGCCCCATTGAAGCTCGTAGATATGAAAAAATAAGCTTCAACTTGTTGAAGGAACGTTCGTAACTGGCTATTGACACTGCAATTGTGAGCAAGATTTGTAATGTAGTGCGTAAGTTTGAAAAAACATCATCTCCAAATGACAATGGGGGTATTAAGCCCCCACGAAATTTAAGCAGCAACTGACAGTCTGCGATTTCAGTAAATAATTCTTCTCCACTTATATCTGTACTGTAAAAGTTTCCCAGATCCAAACAATGTTGCTGCATACTTTCTTGATTTTCATCACCATCCCTCTTTAGCAATATTCTCAAGTCGAGCAAAAATCCAAATTTTTCATTGAGATCGTTTAATCGTCTAAAGTGAGTAGTTAGTTCTTGTTGAAAACAATTCAATATCATTTTCAAAACTCTGCAAACTTCATTTTCAGTATAGAGGCCACTATCTCCAGCCCTTTCACCTGACATTATTCGCCGTCCCCTGTATCTCCTCTCAACTTTAATTCCATACATCTGCCCTTGCTATACTCAATTGCATTTTGGCACAAATGATCACCATTTTCTTTGAGATAATTTTCCGACATTTCTATTGTGTTATAATATATATATGTATAATAATATGGCACAATTTCCATATCAGATGCTGCATCTTTAAAGTTAATTGTGGAATCTTGTAGTCGTTTGACAGTTAGTCACTTAGCAGTTGTTGGCTCTGGATCTGAGTTATGAGCTCATTTTTTTATTTTTATTTTTTTCCTTTTTGGCTCCCCTCCCCCAGGCCACCGCAACTCCCGTCCCCCTCCCCCTTGCTACGCCTCTGGATTAAATAGTTTCTTTATAGAGTTAATATTTATAGACCACACCTTTTTTTTAGTCGTAATGGGAAATCCTCAAGACCAAAAAAAAATCCTAATTTGTAATGTGATTTATAACTTTTGTTAGTTTCGTTTATTGGGTTCCGTTTATCCCAGTGAAAAAGCGCACATGGGATACGCGTGGATTTATTCCATATGTAACCCATGTGGGGATTATTATTTTGTCCCATGTGGGTTTCATATGGTAAATCCCACATGGATTCCATATGGTAAATCCCATATGGGATACGCGTGGGTTTTTACCATATGTAACCCATATGGGGATTATTATTTTGTCCCATGTGGGTTTCATATGGTAAATCCCACATGGGTTTTATGTGGTAAATCCTAAATGGGATATAGGTGGAAAATACTACATGTATCTATTATAATGTATATACATGTATCTACTATATAGATCTTAAATGCCACATATTTTAATCCAAATGGTATAAAAGTAGTCAATACTAGACAAATGAAGGTCCGAATGCTTCTATGATAATTTTTAAAATTCTTTTAATTTAAAAATTACTTAAATAGTTATTTAAAATTAATCATCAAAGCTTTCAGAGAGGCTTAACTTAATCTGGTATTTGCTACTTTATCCCATTTGGTATTCAAAATGTGTAGCATTTTTTGATCTTTTACATGTGATGTTTTCCACCTATAACCTGTGGGATTTACCTTAAACTATTTATGACGAAATTTTATAAAATTAAAAAACGTGTTGCAAAATGAATATATTTTAAAATAAATGCTATTAATCAATACATCAAAAATGAATATTAAAAATATTATTTTTTCTTTTGCGATTTACACGTTTTTTGTCGATTGAATTAATTAAATCGCTTCGGCTTGCATAATACCAGGGTTTTTAGTATCTTCTAACTTTCTTCAAACATTTTCTAAAGAAAAAAATACAAATATATATAAATATAAATATATATATATACATATATATATATATATATATATAGAGAGAGAGGGGGAGAGAGAGAGACAAACAGAGAGAGAGAGAGAGAGAGAGAGAGAGAGAGAGAGAGAGAGAGAGAGAGAGAGAGAGAGAAGAGAGAGAGAGAGAGAGAGAGAGAGAGAGAGAGAGAGAGAGAGAGAGAGAGAGAGAGAGAGAGAGAGAGAGAGAGAGAGAGAGAGAGAGAGAGAGAGAGAGAGAGAGAGAGAGAGAGAGAGAGAGAGAGAGAGAGAGAGAGAGACAGAGAGAGAGAGAGAGAGAGAGAGAGAGAGAGAGAGAGAGAGAGAGAGAGAGAGAGAGAGAGAGAGAGAGAGAGAGAGAGAGAGAGAAAGAGAGCAATTTTAATACAGATTCTATTCATCAGAGCAATTTTAATTATTAGCCAGGTTGAAGTCATTAATGACTACAATATTTCACAAATAATTATTTTCTAATTTATTACTTACAATGACTAACGTATTATGGGTAATTGAACACATATTATGCGTAATGAGCTTGAACCCATGAGGAGAATCCTAAAAAAGAATTAAATCATCAGGATAAGTAGTTAAACAAAAAAACAAAAACAAAAATGTAAAAACCTACTTTTTCAATGATATAAACCTTAGGTGCAATAGCCACTGAATGCAAAAGTATCTTTACTTTTTCGTCACACACACGGCCTTCTATAATAACAGGCCTTGACATCGCGCAAAATAAAACTGAAGGCCGATTAAACTTTCACTTTTACTTATATTGATATATTTTAATATTAGGTAGGGTGTAATGGCAGTCTATGTTTTCTAATAATAATCTCTAGTAAAGACGGAAATATAAAAAGAAAACCAAAAAATTTTTAAAAGATAATCACATTTTTCGTATTTCAAATTTCATTAAGAATATTTATGTAATATTAAATAGTATCAATAACAAGCAGAACTATAACAAAGTATATATCTATATATTAGAAAGATAACTGTATTTTTAATTTTTTTTTGCTAAAAATGGTAACAATAAAAATCACCAACAATAAAAAACAACAACAAAAGTTGAATCAAGCAAAAAAAAAGTTTTATCAATATATCTCAACAGGGTAAATATTTACAAATCCAAACATATTGAGACATATAGGCTAATGAGAAAATAAAAAACATAACAAGTAAATAGCATAATAAATTACAAAACTAATTTTCACATAAATTATGATAGCTTTAGTATTTTGGGAGTGGTAATTAGAGAGTAATTCTTTAGCAGAATATTAGAATATACTCTGCATTGTTTTTTTGTGATTTTAAATTTATATTTAGCAGCAATGAACTGAAACTGAGTAACAAAAAATGTTCTGCATAAATGGTCAGTAGCACCTTGAAAAAAAAAAGCAAAATATTGACCATTAGACTAGAGTATCAGAAAGAATTTCAAGTCCGCCTCTGTTTAAGCTATACAGATAACTTCCATATTTATAATAATAATTGGTAGAATCATCATAAATTTTTATTTCGCTTTTTTGCACATAGCCAGCTATGTAAACTATAGCCACTAATGTAGATTTATTAACTGAGCTTTCAAGATCATGTATATTATCCAGAAGTTCTTTTTCATCAGTAGAAATATCTCTAAAACATATGTCACAAGTATGACCATCGATACCATCAACAGGAATGTCAAGTTGTAATATCAATTTAGTATGTTGAATATTAATTTTTTCAATTACAGATTTAGCATTTATATCAACAAAGTTTCTACGAGATCAATAAAGCCATAACATGAATGCGCTATTGCATTGCTATTATCTAGCGTAAGCTGTTTTACACGCTTACCTATAGGTGTCATAAAATTTGACAGTTCAGCAATATCTCGTAGCAGTTGTAACTGTTGATCACCAACTGAGTGGATTTCTCCGCATAATTCATTTTTAAACCAAATGCCAGCACCAGGTGCTTTGACATTAACAACATTCGAAAAAAAAATATTTTTTCAATAAATACAGCAGTACCTTCAAATGCTTTATTTTCAATCTCTGGATGCGTTCTTAATGTAGCTACTGTTTCTTCGCAAAAAAACAGACAAACAAAACTTTACAGATTGTCTCTCTATTGGTTTTGGATAAACTGATTTAGCTGTAAGTTTAGAGAGTTTAAAAAGACTATTGTACTCCGTTTTATATAAAGTTTCTAAATCACTCCACTTAGCCAAAGCCAGTTCTTTATTGTTCAAAAATTGAAGTTCGTCAGTCTTTTCTGTCAACCAATTGTTTCGTATAGATTTTAAGAGATGCACATAATCATACAATAAATATATACCTGTTGTTAACCATGGTTTACTATCAACTGTTTTAAACATTCCAAAAAATCTTTGATTTACACGGTTACCATTAGTAATTATTACCAGTGTCTTACTATTTTCAATATTATTTATCGTATAAACAATTTGTTGACATTGAGCAAATTGAAATTCAGAAGAACAATTTGCAACAGGTTGAGCTCTACATATAAATTCTGGACCTCCAAAAAGAAATTTAATCATAAATGATAAAATTGTTTTAGCTAACTTTTCAGGGTAGTTTACTGCTTGACCAAACAAAGCACCTCTTTGGTAGAGTAATGAAGCTTTGACATAGACCTCATCAATTAGTAGTATGGAAGTTCTTTTCAATGGATTTAAATTCATAAAAATACTATTTATGAAACTTAGGTCCTCCATTGAGCTTATTTTTGAAGTCAATCGTGTTAAAGTCCTTATACTTGGCAACTTGTAGTCAATACACAAACAGTCATATAAACTTCGTCACATAGCAAAATACTCATATGCTCTACATATAATATCTGAAGTATATAAAACTTCACCAACATTAACTTTTCTCATAGCATTAAGGTGTTCGAATAGAATATTTGACTGAAGCGAACTTTCTTTATTTTTTAAAAATCTAACTGCTTCAAATAAAGCTGATTTTGTTTTTATTAACTTTAATTTGTTTACAGCTAAAGATGAAATATTACAAGTTGTGCCATTATGGTTAGCTACAAATGAATAATCATTGAACATTACTAAAATAAATAATGGAACACCAAGTTTGTACATTTTTGATTGTATGGGTAAACTTTTTTTATTAAGCTGGAAAACAATAACATCGTTATTATCACTTAACAAAGATTGAATATCGTCAAATATAAGTTCATCCTCTTTTAGAAAATCATTTAATTCATCTGGTAAAATGCTTCGAAAACCGCTTGAAGTTACAGTTTTTCTAACTTTACTTGCTGGTGTGGCTAAACAACTAGGCGGAATATTTTTAAAAACAAATGGTGGGTTTAAAGGTCGTTGCTTTCCATATTTGCTTTCAAAAGGTGCTTCATTTGGCCCATGAAGTTGACATACTGCTGTATAGTCTGTAACAATAAAACCAGTTCTTGGGATAGCTTCACTACATCTTTTTCTCTCCTCTAGATTCTTCAGGAATTTATAAATTGATATTTTTGTTGTAGTTGAGTATTGATATTTTTGTTGTAGTTGTAATTGATATTGTAGTTGTAGTTGTATAAATTGATATTTTTGTTGTAGTTGAGATAGTTCAACTTGCAAAGAGATACACAGCATTTTAAAGGCATTTTAATTATTAAAAAAACTTAGCGTTAGTTTGACAATATTATTACCTTACAATGTAACGCCTTGAACCTTACAAGGTTATCGTCTTGAAGTTGCGCTATCTAATTTATAAACCAATCAAATTTTAAAGATTTATTAAAAAAGTGGGAACACAAACTTTTGTCTAATGTTAAAAGATGAAAATGTAAACACAGTATTAGGAATTGGCCTTCAGTTTAACAACTTTGTTGCGCGATGTCAAGGCCTGTTATTATAGAAGGCCGTGGTTACACATAATATAATATTCTCAAACTAATAAACAAACATCTAAATTTCTATAAGTAAATTTATTCTTTGATCATTGCCTTCATATCCTATCTTATTTTCATATCATAATCTATTATGGTATTATTTATATAACATATCACAACAATATTATTAAATTTGTGATGTTCAAATATCATATGAACATTCTCTAACATGTTTATATGGTATTTGAATATAGTTCTTGAGTATATTATCTGCAAACAATTAACTGATGCAAGTTCAAATGTTGTCAAAAACCAAGTATGCATGCATGGGACACTGCAGTGTCCCACAAAGAAATGCTGGTTTGAAAGTCAAATTTTCTTTATTAAAAAAAAATATCAAAATAGGGGGAAGATAGGGAGGTTTCTGTAACTTTTTTTAGGCTCCAAAACTTTTAACTTTATATATAATAAGGTTCATAAAACTTAAGGGACCTACGAAGTACATTGAGGAACAAAAACAGGACAAAAACTTTTCAATTTTTAATCTGTAGTACCACAGTGTTATTGGGAATAAAGTCTCTGGGTCCAGTAATTAAAGTAAAATGATCTAAAGTATTATATAAATTAAATAAAATGCTTTAAAATGCATGCAGTTATACATATAACTCCTGATAGTTAACTATATGTATAACTAGTTATACATAAAATTTATAATATAAACTTATTTTTTAAGGTTATGCTTGAACAAATTAGTACCAATTAATTCAAATTCAAGATTTAGTTTAAGTTCAAGTTCTTATTTGTTCATTGTTTTTTCGCTATTTTATATTTATTTGTTCAAATTTGTTAACTAGTACTAATTCTTACTACAGTAAGAATATTTATCATTGTTGAACGTGATTTTATTAGTAACTTAATTTTACTTTCAACATATTTTGACAACACCCTTTACATTTTAAATGATGACAGCTTTACTATTGATGTTAAATTTATTACGTTTCAATAACTCAGATTGAATTTTAACTGAATTATTGTAAGCTTTGTAAGGGTTTGTTATATATCAAATGGTGTTGTAAATAAAGTAAAAATAATATATATATATATATATATATATATATATATATATATATATATATATATATATATATATATATATATATATATATATATATATATATATATATATATATATATATATATATATATATATATATATATATATATAGTATTTAGGCTATGGGATCATCCATAAATGATGCCAGTAGATAGAGGGGCAGTGTGATTTTAACAATAATTGACAATAGGGAGGGGGTGTTGAGACCAAAATAATGTCAATTAAAAAATTGAATTAAAAAAAAAAGTAACATATTTTGTTTAAAAAAAAAGATATACAATCATAATATGATAACAAAAACTGACATCATTTTCAATGGGAGATGGCAAAAAATTGACTGAGTTTGATAAAGGGTGAAGGTGTTCAATAAACGGGTCATCATCTAACATCATTATGCATAGATGGTCATCTATGCATAATGATGTTAGATGATGACCCGCTTATTGAACACATATGATTTAGGTAAAACATTACCTAAATCATATGTGTTCAATAAACGGGTCATCATCTAACATCATTATGCATAGATGGTCATCTATGCATAATGATGTTAGATGATGACCCGCTTATTGAACACATATGATTTAGGTAAAACAAGTAATCAATTTGCATTATTTCTCATTTTAAAATATATATATATATATATATATATATATATATATATATATATATATATATATACATATATATATGTATATATATATATATATATATGTATATATATATATATATATATACATGTATGTATATATATATATATATTATATATATATATATATATATATATATATATATATATATATATATATATATATATATATATGTATATATATATATATATATATATATATATATATATGTATATATATATATATATATATATATATATATATACATATATATATATATATATATATGTATATATATATATATGTATGTATATATATATATATATATATATATATATATATATATATATATATTTATATATATATATATATATATATATATATATATAAATATATATATTTATATATATATATATATATGTATATATATATATATATATATATATGTATATATATATATATATATATATATATATATATATATATAATTTTTTCTTTATTTACAACACCATTTGATATACAACAAACCCCTACAAAGCTTACAATAATTCAGTTAAGATTCAATCTGAGTTATTGAAACGTAATAAATTTAACATCAATAGAAAAGTAAAGCTGTCATCATTTAAAATATAAAGGGTGCTGTCAAAATATGTTGAAAATAAAATTAAGTTACTAATAAAATCACATTCAACAATAATAAACATTCTTACTGTAGTAAAAAATAGTACTAACTGATAAATTTGAACAAATAAATATAAAATTAACAAAAACAATGAATAAATAAGAAATTTAACTTGAACTTTAACTAAATCTTGAATTTGAATTAAATGGTACTAATTTGTTCAAGCATAACCTTAAAAAATAAGTTTTTATAACAAATTATATGTATAACTAGTTATACATATAGTTAACTATCAGGAGTTATATGTATAACTATATGCATTTTAAAGCATATTATTTCATTTAAACATTACTTTAGATCATATTACTTTGAAAACTGGACCCAGAGGCTTTATTCCCAATAACACTGTGGTACTCTAAATTAAAAATTGAAAAATTTATGTAAATATCCTGTTTTTGTTCCACAATGTAGTTCGTAAGTCCCTTAAGTCTTAAGGACCTTATTATATCTAAAGTTAAAAGTTTTGGAGCATAAAAAAAGTTACAGAAACCCATCTCCATCCTTTTTTTTTTTTTTTTAATAAAGAAAATTGGGAATTCTTTGACTTTCAAACATGCATTTCTTTGTGGGACACTGCATGTGTCCCATGCATGCAAGATTGGTTTTTGACAACGTTTCAACTTGCATCAGTTAATTGTTTGCAAATAATTTACTCAAAATCTAAATTTAAATAACTATTATATTATCCTCATAATACGTCTATTTGCACAAATCTTAATCTTATTTCTATAAAGAAAGATAAACATTATTCGTGGTACTTACATACTTGCTAGCCATTCTCTATATTAATATAAATTATTTTCACACAATATAAACGTAACGCAATGCAATGTCGATTTAAAAATTCTTTTTAAAGTTTTTTTAAAAGTTTTTTTTTTAGTTTCCAACTTTCAAATTAATTCCCATGCAAATCCCACAGGAAACCCACGTGGGATTTCCCATGCGTGTAAATACCATATGGTTCCCACATGTAACCCATGTGGGATTACCCACATGGGTTTAAGGTGACAAATTTCCATACGGATACCACATGGGAAAATCCGTCCCACGTAAATCCCATCAATCCCACACGGAACCCACGCGGAACCCATGTGGGACGCGGTTTTGTTTTTCACTGGGATTGGGTCACGGTTAGTCTTAAAATTTCTCATTTATCTGCATCAATTTTATCAAGCATTTCATCAATGGCTTGTCTATCCTCAGCTTTTTTTTTCTGTCATTGGCATTTCACTTGACTATTCAACTCTTAAAACAACGAAATTCCTTTTTTTTCTTTTACAATCACTTTGCTCAACACTGACTACAATTAAAGTATCAGCTTCGGGCATGCTTGGTTCATCTTTGTTTTTGAATAATTTGCTAAAGGTTATTAGGAATTCTTCAACTTTTCCAGAATTTTGAATGGTATTTTCCTGTGATGTTTGATTTTCAAGAAACTTTTGAACTTATAATAATATATTCTATTCACTTAGTTCTTTTAAGAACTTAATTCTTTTCTGTTTTCTCGTAACGCAGAGATTAATTGGTCAAATACCGTTATTTTATCTGTCTGAGCTCTCTCCGTTTTCTCAGCAGTTTTAAGATCATTAGCCATCTTGTGGCTAATTATCTTAGAACCGCTTTTCACAGAAAAGTATAATTTCATATTTGACATCAGAAAGTTCAGCTAAGGCAACATTGTCAACATCAAGATAGTTATGAAGATCATAACTGTCTTGATCAATGGATGGTTACTGTGCTTGAAATTGTTTAAGATGAGAATTTCCAGAGCTTTATTTGGTTCCATATTCATACCAAAAGCAGCAGCCAAGACGAGTTCCAGGATGTAGCTAGAAGCACGCAGAGCACAAGACCCTTCTTGTTATAATTCATTTATTTGTTAGTACCTATAGGAACTTTTGAAATATCCAAAAGCTTCGTACACCCCATTGTTGTAACAAGAACTGGCAACCTGTCAACCTTCTTCATTCCAGCCAGATCTATCATCAGTTTACCATCCATGTTCACTGTAAGGAGCGGTGTTGGGTTTGAAATCTTTATTTATTCTGGAGGTGGTTCCTGCCTGTATTTTTGAAGAATGCGAAGGATGGTTGATTTATTTAGAGCAAGTTCGGCGTCTTTTCCTAGAGCCCTTGAAGTCTCGAAAACAACCATCATCTCAGCCCGGTCACTTAGTCAATCGAGCATTGTTACCAGTTGTGGCGATAGTACAACTTTGCCTCCTTGTTTCATTGGTGGTGGATTAACTGTACTACTTATAGTTGGAAATAAATCCTGATTTTCAGTTTCACTCTAGCTTTCTTCTGGCTAAGCAGTGTTGATGCTGTCCAACAAGGCCTTTTCTTGCAAAGAATTTTTCTCAAGTTCAGATTGATGCATTCTTTTTTTAACTTTTTAATTTTTCTCCATCTGTTCATTTGTTGCTGTAACGACACCTTGTCTACTCCTAACATGCAACCTTACTGACCTTTTCTTTACTGAGCTTCCAAGAAAAACTTGTCTTATTCATTTACAATAAACTCCATGGCTTCAGATTCTGCGATATCAAACAATTCCTCAACTGCGGCTGAAAATGCAGTTTTGTTTGCTTGCTCTATTGCAGTCTGACGGCTCTTGTTCCACTTATAGAATAATAGCTCTTTTTTTTTTTACGGAATCCTGGCAATGTTTGATCGGAATTTTGCTCGAAACAAAAAACTTTCCACTTTCTCAAATTCAGAACATTGTGCAGATGAAGAAAGTGTCCAATAACTTGCTTCCCTGAAGGCAATTTGCTACCATACCCCTCTGCAGATAAACTTGAGAACGTAAAGCCATCTGAAAATGAAGAATTGTGGTAATATTAATTGTCAAATCATTATTGTTAATTTAATAATTGTTAATTTTTGCGGTATGATGTGGATGATGAATTCCGTCAGGGATTTTAACTTGCCTAACAGAGCACGTCTCATGTACTTAAATAAGATATTTCAAAACGAGGTTTACAGCCAAGGTATCTGGGTAAAATATATTTTCAGTTATTTTTGCTTAAGGGGGAAGACCTGGCTAACCCAATTATATTTGGAAAACATGTCATAAGATTGAGTTGAAGTTGAATTAGTAACTATTAAAACAAAATAAAGAATATTATTAAATAATAGTTTCCCTCGTTCTTAGTTTTTATACTCTATTACAACAGTGCAAAACATTTAATTAAAACTTTTTACATTTTATACAACATACAAAGTTACAAATTCCTAATCTGTAAAATACATTTTACATATTCACTTTTTAATCATGTTCTTATAAATATGAATTCTTCAGATGTTTTAAATTATAAAAAAACTATTATTATTATTAAAATATTGATCAAAACACTTGCAGAAAATAAAAGATGGCTTCAAAGAACTCGTTCAAGATTTTTAAATAAATTTGTTACGTGCCAAAGATGTGCCAACAATAAACTAAATAATTTACAACAAAATATTTCAATAATTTATTCATCTAAACATTTATTAAAAAGTTGGATTTATATTTGCTGTTAGTATTATTATCATTGTATACTTAACAATGTATAATACTTACTGACACAAAACATTTATTTTTACTTATTGGTTGAAATCTGTTTATTTACATACAATAATTTTATTTATAGTTTGTTCCAAATTGCTTCATTTTGCAAAAATATTGAACATTTTATCGTTTGTGGGCTCTTTCGCGAAATTACCCTACGCCAATGTTCTCAAGAAACTAAAACCTTATTGAGCCACCTTTAAATATTAATCAATCCTGCTCCTATTTGGTCTGAATTACTTTTATATATATTGGAACATAACTAGGGGTTCAGTCGATGAAATTTTTTACTTCAAAAATATGAACTACCCTATTTTATATATATTCTGTGTATATATATATTGTATTAAATGTTTTACTACTATATATAGTGTTTACTTCCAAAAATTTACATTTCGAAATAATTTTTTCCAAAAGGATATATATAATAAGGTGGGTCAAATTTTTTTAATTTATTGTCACTTCTACAAAAAGTTGCTATAATATGAAGAAATAGAACGACTCCAAAAACAAAAAATTCCTAAAGAACGGGAAATTAACTTTGGAAAAATAAATGCAGAAACATGCTTAGCTTCATCATCGACAATAACTTTTTCCTGCGAGAGCGATAAAGAAAGGAGTTTTTGTGATGATAATGATGAATATGACGAAGCTACTGATTCAGAAGACAGCTCACAAAGTGGACATGATCCCAAATATCGAAATGTATTTCAGTACAAGGAACTCTGTCAAATTATGGAACGAACACGAGTTAGCAACCAAGATGCATGCAAATTCGTTAACGCTTGCTTAAAAGATATATCATTCAATTCGCCACAATACATATTAGACCCAGCAAAATTAAGAAGACAAGGAAAGCTGAGGCGACAAAAAGATATTGAAGAACATGCAGAACTAGCCACAGGAATCATGGGAATTAGTTTTGATGGCTGTATAGATAAAACCCTAAGGTTAGTGGAACAAGACAATGGTAAAGTTAGCAGGGTCACGTCCATCAAAGTAGATTATATCGTTATCTGCTCATATTCTAACAGCGTCTACTTTGATCATATTTGTCCACAAAGTGGTAAAGCAGTTGATTTTGCGAAAGAAATAATTTCAGTTTTAAATTACAGAAATTCTCTTGTCACTTTACAAAGGGTTCCTTGTGATGGAACCAATATAAACACGGGCTGGAAAAATGGTATCATTCGTTTATTTGAAACTCGTATTGGCAAACCTCTTTAATGGTGTATTTGTTTGCTTCATTTGAATAGGCTGCCTCTTAGAACAATTTTCACTGAACTTGATGGCAGTACATCTGGTCCTACTGTATTCAAAGGTATTCTTGGTGAAATACTATCTTTTGATGTTCATTTTCTACCGATAGTTGACTTTGCTAGTGTAGATAGAGTAGTCAATGAAATGTCTGATGACGTCATTCACAATCTCAGTAAAGATCAGAAATACTTACTTAAAGCATGCAATGCTGTTATAAAAGGATTCCAAAATTTGGATAAAGAAATGAAGAAGTATTTCACAAATATTCCTCCCAGAAATCTCAATCATGCCAGGTGGCTCACACTTGCCAACTGCCTGCTTCGGTTATACATGTCGACCATTAAACCCACGAAAAGTTTGGAAAAATTGTATATTACATCATTAAAGTTTACTGTTTCTGTTTGTTTTTAATCAAGAAAAATCGGAAATGCGTTGAAGGAGCACGAAACTTTTTCATGATTGTGAAATATATTTGTAGCCTTATTCATCCTGATACAATGGCAATTTCCCAAAATTAATTGCAAAGAAACTGTACTAATGGTATTCATAGCACCTTAATGATCCAAGTGAAAAATTTGGACTAATGAGCAGACTAAAACAAGCCACAAAAGCATATATCCTAAAAACAGATTTCAAAGGACACAACGATAGAAAAATAATCTTGAAAAACTCGTCAAAAAAAAATATATATATATATATATAGTATATATAAATTATGTTAGTGTATTCTACAAATAGAGTACTCAATATTGTTAAAAAACAGAGCAATAATAAATTAGTAAATACACTTATCTACTTTTTAGTTGTCTTCAACAGAATGTTTCACCATCAGTAAGTTCATCAGGCTTCCTGATGAACTTACTGATGGTGAAGTTAAGTTGTATTTATAAAGTTGTATTTATAAAGTTGTATTTGGAAATAAAAAGTTGTGTTAATATATCGTATTAAATATAGATATATTAAATATATATAAATATATATTAAATAAATAGTTGCAAAAAAGGAGAAAAGTAAAAAGAGTGTTAAACTATATAATAAAAAGTTTATTCCTAAAAATATGCCAAAGAAAAACTTTGGCACATTTTTTTGGATATTTCATATCCCAGTTTTAAAACACTTCTAACAGGTACAGATATTTCTATACCGAGTATTAATAACCCATAACTTAATTTTGGTATTGATGACCCTCTATTTTGTAGAAATATTTTATTTAAATTACGGGATCATGAGTGTCGAACTGAGTTAAGTTAAGTTCTCCAATATATTGGTTTTTTCGGTAAAATAGGTAAAAGAGATAAAGTAGGTTATTAATATATATTAAGGTAATTTATTTTCAGATTAGAAAAAAGGTGTATTTATAGTTTTTTAAGAAAGAAAAGCTAATTATCCAAACTTATAGCATCGATAAGATGTCACTTAGAAGAAATTAATTAACAAAGCATCATATTATTTTATCAGCAAAATTAATCACCATAATGAGAAATCGACTGAAAAAACTAAATTTTTTTTATTTAACAAGTAAACTTCTAAACTTACTTAACATAGTTTTTTGATAAAATATAACTTGTTTATTCAGGTTATAAATGCAAGAATTTGCCATCATCAACGCAACAAAAAGGTAATGCAACAGACTTCGATGATGACAATAATGATTATAGAGATGAAGATCAAAGTGAACATTTTAGCTCACCAAATTTTAGTTTAATATTTATTGTTTAAAAAAAACACATTTAAAAAAGCCTTCAAAAATTATTCAACTTTGATTAAAAAACAGTTTAATCGTCATTTTATTTTTTTTTTATTTTTATTTATTATCTAATTTATTATATATATTATATAATTTAAAAGCCACCAAAGACAGATCTAAACTTTTTTCATGTTCAAAATATTTAAAATATCTTGAACTTAAAAAAATTCCAGGAACGATCATAAAATAACCATTTAAGATTGTATGAACTTTTTCTTTTTTTATCTAGGTAATGTTACTGATACTGATGATAAAAAGCCTATGCATAAAGAAAAATTTTAATGCTACAATTCAAATTTATTTTTAAAAATGAAACTCAATTTAATTTTCTTGATAATAAAATTGTATTAAATTTTTACCTTAAACTTTAGATGTCTAAAACTCGTATGAAAGTTTTACGGTAGGATAAAAAGTAAAAGAGATAAAGTGAAATTTGTTTTTTCCACAAATACTTTATAATTGTTCTTGTGGAAAAAATGGTCTAAAAACAATTTGGATACTTGTGCTCTTTATCACAATGCCATACTTTGCAAAAAATTGCAATGATTAGAGGCTGGGAATAAAAAGGACCGACATTTTAAACCCCCTCCCACTATCTTCATGCCCCGAGAGCAACAAGTTGTGAAATTGTTTTTCTAATATTCTCAAGTAGGTTAACATAATTGATAAGTTTTAAGTTTCATAGCATAATCTCTCGTTGTTTAAAAGTTTTGACCATATAAAATTTGAAACCCATTCAAATTGAGGTGGGAGGGGGGGTCAAACTTTAGAATATCATAGTTTTTGAATACTGAGAGATTTTACTATGAAACTTAAAGTTTATCAACAAATATAAGTCTTGTTGAGAATATTTAAAAAATATTTTATCAATTTGCTGCTTTCACGTTTAGGGCAGGGGGAAAATTTGGGGTTTATGTTACCAGACTCCAATCGTTGTTTTTTTTCCAATCATCCTTATTTGACGTAAGTATAAACATATAAATGATTGGAATTAGTTCTATGGCTGAAAGTTAGTTATCTCAGAGACCAAAAAATGCTAGAATCGCCCCTGAATTTTATTTTATTTAAAGAAGAACAAACTATTTAAATGCATTGAAGAAAAGCGAAAAGGCATTTTCTTTAAAATATTCATTAATATTGTTAAGTCACGGAATAACATTTTATTTGATTTAAAATAGTTCCTACTTTTAACAGTTTTTTTTTAAATAAATTGAATATATCAATTCAAAGTATTGAAACTTCAGAGGAAGAGAGCGAGGAGGCATTTTCCTTAAAATATTTATTAATAAAAAATATTATATCAGTACGAAAAAATACATATATATATCAAATAGTTTATGTTTTGAATGAGATAAGAGTTATTCAAAAATTAATCTTAAAAATTTGATTCAATTATCTATTTTATCTTTAGAATGCTAAAAATGTGAAGTGAAAAGCGATTAAGTATTTTTTTAAAATATTTATTAATGAACAATATTTTATGAGTACATAATACTTGATAACAGTTGTTTATTTTAAAACTGTTTCATAGTTTCTGATGACTTATACTATATAAAACAATTTTTGTTCCTGGCTTCTAAGTGTTATATTTCAATTGCTTATGTATAAAGTATGTAAAAAAATAGAACGATTTTTTTTTTCATTTTTGTCATTATAATCAGGTAAAAACAGAAATTGCACAAGGAATAGACAAATACAGTTGGAAACTACTCAACAAGGTTCAGAAATGTTTAGATTTTTTAAATTTACAATTGTACTTTGAATCACTCTCTCAAAATAGCCTCCAAATGTAGTCCCCTATCACTGCTCCTTGGAGCAAGCGCCTATGATTTCTTTGAACTTTTCGATATGTGAATCAAGGCTATGGACTTTCAGAGACACTCTGCATCCCATTTTGGTGTAATTCTTTATGAGAGTCTGCACTAACTTCACATAGTTTTCAGTTTTTTGATTACCTAAGAAGCCTTGAACAACTGCAACGAAATTTTTCCAAGCCGCTCTTTCCGTTCTGTTCAACAGCTTTGCAAAATCCTCACATTCTGTGATCTTCTTGGATCATAGAATGTGAGGATTTTGCTCCTAAACTTAGTCTCGGATAGTTCTGGAAGAAGATCCTGGAGGTATTGAAATGATGTTGGCTCATTGTCAAGTACAGTGACAAATTTGCCTAACTTGATGTACAGCGGTGGCGTAAGAACTTTATGAGGTTCTATCAACGGCTCATACTATTTTCCCAAAAGGAAGTTGTTCCGTTCTGATCAGCTTATGTGCAATAATGCGCCTTAATGTCACAGCTGTTCCAGAGACAGAGGAAACAAGGAATTTTAGTGAAACTTCAGTGGGCTTCGCGTTTTACACGCGTTTATATTCAAATTTGTTATGACACTCAAAGCTGCTCGGTTTGTACTCAAATAATTTAATACATTTTTTGATGCTCAAATTTTTTCAATGTAAAATTAAGAGAGACGTTTTATTGCGTTTGACTATTAAATGATTTGACACGTGTAATAAGTATTATGTGGAACAATAAAAGTTAATTAAGTTTAATTGGCTTAATTGAGTTTTATTTTATTCTTATTAGTATTTATCACTAGCTACAATCCTAAAGTTAGTAAAGGATCTAAAAATAAATGGAAGGTATGCTAGTAACGTATTCATTTAATACAATTATTTTGTTGTAAAGCACAAATCTGATCATTTTGAGCTTTTAGTGAAAAAGTATATAATAAGATCTAATTTGTGAAAAGCTTAAATGAGTAGTTCAAAGCTAATAAACTTCTCATAAACATCCTCAAAACCAAATATGTTTTATTTCAAAAACCATCTAACTCTGTTAATTTACCACTTAAGCTTCCCCAGCTTATGATCAACAACATTAATATAGAAATAGACCATTCAATGAAAATTCTGGGACTAGTTTTTCAAGAAAATCTTAGTTGGAAGAATCATATTTTGTACATCAAAAATAAAAACTCCCAGTCAATCGTCATCATGCATAAAATAAAACATCATCTAAATAAAACTTGTTTGAAAAATATATATTATTCGTTCATTCACAGTTATATCAACTATTGCATTATCGTTTGACAAGCACATACTCTTCAGTACTAAAAGAAAATATACTTAAAACAAAAGCAAGCGTGTCGAATAGTATGCGATGCTAACAGATATACCCACGCCAAACCATTATTCAGGGAAATTGGAGCTCTAAATATTTATGAACTGAATCCTCCAAAATTTATTATTTATGTTTCAATCGCAAAACAACTTGCTACCAAAATATTTTGAAAATCAATTTTCCAGCATTGATTACAAATACCCAACAAAGTACTCTTTTCAAAACTTTAAAATTCCGAAGACTTTACTTAAAACTTCTCTATCTTATCTCTATGGAATTCAATCCATAAAGAGGAAATAAAAAACATGAAATCATCACAATGCAGCAGGCAACACGGTGTTGTTTGCCTGCTGCTGTTTATTAACATATTTCAGGACATGCAATGAAAATGCAAATATGCAATGAAATTAGAAAATAAAGGCATCGTCAAAAATAAAAAAGCAAATAAATTAAGGGTTAAAAATGATGTTTTATCAAGACACCTTGTTATTTTTTTAAATCATTTTTGTTAATTATATTTTTAATCATTCCGTAGTAAATGTGTTATAATACTGCTTCAAAAGTGTGCGCAAAACGTACGTTAAATATTTTTTTCAAGGCAAGCGAAACCGCAACAATGTATATTTTATAATAAATGGTACTTAGAAGTCTAAATTAATCTTTGGTTGTCACTATAAAGTTGCTGGTAAATTTATTACCTACAGTTTTTTTTTTTGAAAATGTTTTTCATTTAATATTTACATGAAGAAAAACCTGGAAAAATTTCAATTGAGGAGCGGTTTTTAATCTTTGCAGATTCTGCCTAGAAGACTAGATCTGATATCGCAGGATTAATTCTGAAAACTTTGGAAATTTATTTTAAAGACTGCTGTTGCCAAGGCTGTGAAAATCGAGACAACATGTCAATAAAATACAAGGGTGTTCAAGCAATCCTACAAAAGAATAACCCATTGTATATTTTCACCTTGTGGTTGTCATTCATTGAATTTGAAAGAATGCTGCCTCTACGTTGCCGAGACTTATATACAGATGTCAAGACTTATTTTGGAACTGTTCAACTAAGTATATAATATTTTCTGCTAGTCCACAACGCTGGGAAATATTGCAAAAGAGGTAAAAAGACATACCTCTATGTGTTCCAGATTGCCCATGCAAAGACAAACCTCCATGATGTGTCTTTGCATGGGATATTTGGGACAAAATGAACTGAGATACTTGACAGCATTTACCCTTTCTCTAATCACTTAGACCACATCATGAAATATTTGGAAGAAGTTCAGAGCATGAAGCTCACGTTTGAAATAAATCCTGAGATTAGAGTTGCTCTAAAATATATGAGCTTCTTTAAATGCATTGTATTGTGTGGAATTCGGATGAAAGTCCTCAAAATGATTATTCGCTACAATCAGGTTATTCAGGCAAAAAAGGCAACTATTGATATTGAGGTGAAATATATTTAAGAATTGATTAGTCACCTTTTTGGAAGGCAAACAATTTTGGTCAGAAGTCAAATTAACTGCAGATAGTGCAATCAGAACTGAATTTTCGATCTTTCCATTCAACTTATTAAACAAAATTTCTAAAATGAAGCTTGCGAAACTCCTTATAAATGTAGTGATTGCGCTGTGTACTTTTGCTACAATTTAAATGTAAATAATCCATAATAATTGAATTATGTTTTACTATAGATAGTGTAGTATAAATAAGAATTAAAGACTAATTTGTAAACATAAACTTTTAGTAACAAAAGTCAAAGACATGTAATCATGACTTCATGATTAAATGTTAGCAATTTATTTTATGCAATGATGACTCCATGATTTGAAATGTTATGTAACCATGACTCCGTGATTTGAAATGTTATGTAACCATGACTCCATGATTTGAAATGTTATTTACTTTGAAGCTTTCAAACAATTGTTAAAATAGATAATTGAAATCTAATATATCGAAGTCATTGTTAAGTAAAAAATGATTTTGCACCTAAAAATTCTCCAAAGTGTTGTTTAAGTCAAAGTCTTGCTTTTTAGTTTTTTTATTTTTTACTTTTATTTATTTTTCTTTTTTTTTAGGTGTCCTCACAGAGCACCGCAGAAGAGCATTTGAAAGAAAATTTACACTTCTTCTTTACCGATATTATAAAACTTGCCTAGAGTGGCATTTGAACTACGGATCTCTATAGAGATCCGTGGTTCAAACAGAGTAATTAGCACGCTTGCCTCAGAAGCTATAGCTTCTGAAGCAAGCGTGCTAATTACTTCGCTACGGCTGCTCATGATATGATAATATTCAAAACATGAAGAAAATGATTCCAAATAGAAGGTCCACGATATTAAAATTGGTACGAAGTTTTTTTAAATTGATTTATGGGTACAACAAAGTTGTTCTCTGAAAATTTGGTAGGATAGTGAAAAAATTCATTAAATCAAGTTTGAGATACTACTGGAGATAAGCCTCGCTTTGCTACTAGAGATAATACAACTAACAAACTTTATTGTTTATTTATTAAAAAAAAACGATAAAAAAGATGATAAACTTATAACTTTGATAAAAAAAACCATTACACCTATATATGAAACTATTACACCAAAATAGTAAATCATTACAACCATTTAAGAAATCATTACATTCATCTCAGGAACCATTACACCCATTTAATAAACCACAACACCAGTTTAGGTAATTTTTGTTACTCAATTAGTCCAACTAAAATCTCCAAAATTATTTACAAACTTTTTGTTGAATTTTGTTTATTAAAACCCATTATCCGTTCATTTTTCAGCCATTTCTTCACACACTAAAATTCTTTAGATAAAAGAAGAATTTTGTTTTACCTGTTTTTAACTTTTAAACTCGCAGAGATATTTGGATGAGTTTTGAAGTAGCGACTGATTAAAAGTGCGAATTTCATAAGTACGGACTGGCATAAATGCGAAAGCACAAGTGCAAACTGGTATATATGTGTGCCGAAAGAATTTGCAAAGATTGGCATATGTGCGAATCCGCATAAGTTAGAATCCTACTCTAATGAAAAAAAAACTGCTTTTAGATTATTTGTTGCTAAATTCAAAATTTGAAACTAGTGCTAAATTACACCACTGAGTTTATATTGTGTTTATTATATATAGTGTTTATCATATATAGTGTTTATTATTCATTAGTTGCGCAGCAAACAGTTTAAACTTCTTGTTGCGCATGACTATATTGTGTAAAATTATTCGGAATGACTATGTTTTATTCCTTGTGTTTAAGTGAAAACACAAGGAATCTCTTATTTATTTTATATCTTGTTGAGTATCTGCAACTAGGGATGTGCAGAATAAACACTATTTGATTTTGTGTTTAATAAAGATACAGAGCAATACAAAAGTTGTCTTGTTTAATCTTGGAATAATCACCTCAATAAGATAATCTTTTTAATAACTTAGGGAATTAGTAGCTGTCATTGGATATTGAAAAAGCAATCAGTTTATCAAATGTTAAAAGTTTGTTTCATAAAGCGTTTCGTTGTCTTTGATAGCTTAACAAAATGCGATTTTGTTATTTTGATTTCTTTTAGCCCACCCAGTCAATAGATTAAGTAAAAGAAAACAATTGCTTTATCTTATTGAACTTAAGTTCGCTGTGGATTGTACTATTATTTACAAATGTACTTGACTTTAATGAAAAATGTTTTAACTTTATTTCAAAATGACGTCCAATCTGCTTAATAAAGTTCAACAAAAGTTCTTAAGTTCTTAAACTTCGTGTCATACTTTAATAAGTAATGATTAAAAATTCATCATCACTTTATTTTTATTTTATTTTTTTACAAATCAGGTTTAAAAAATGCTAAATTAATCGTAGCTATTGTTTGCACATTTAAATGATCAGTGGTTCTTTAAGTTTGTGAAAGAAAGTAGTCGGTAGTTTTTAAGGATTCGCACCAAAACCCTTCCTCCTTCCCCGATTCTCTTTTATTATTTATTATTAAAATTTGCACAGCCCAACAGAATTACTGCTATTTACCATTACAACTAATGTCTGCAATTAAATTAATATCTTAAATCTTTGCTCTTTATTTTTTTTTTTTTTTAAAGTTTGATTTTGCTTTAAAACTACACTTACTTATAAAAGAAAAATTATTCTAAAAAATTCTTAGC
Source organism: Hydra vulgaris (assembly GCF_038396675.1). Lineage (NCBI taxonomy): Eukaryota > Metazoa > Cnidaria > Hydrozoa > Anthoathecata > Hydridae > Hydra > Hydra vulgaris. The sequence continues at coordinate 40,813,473 of NC_088934.1, forward strand.
GACATTAGTTTAAACAGGTCTTAACTTATAAGGGTAAAAAGAAATTTTAGATTTATTATAAATCCTTTTAAACAATTATCGTGCACTTAAATGGTTCGTGTGTTATGTTTGTTTTCCGGATTTGCTATTATTTATATAGTTTGTTTAAAACCGCAAGCAATTAAACATTTTTCTTTTGAAAAACTCTATTAGATCTTTTATTTCAAGTAAATAATATCAAAAGTTCCCAATAATAATAACAAAAAAAAACTTTTAGGTACTAAGTTGTATTTAAAAACGGTACGGACAATTGAGCAGATTCAATAATTACGTAACAATACGATTATTATCAATATTTTTGTATCAATTTCGACATCTAAAAAAAAAATTTCTTCTTTATATATATATATATATATATATATATTGAAAACAATGATAAAACGCTTAACTTTTAAATCGTTATTGAATTAAATAAACAATCGAAAACAAGCAATTAACCAACTGCGACTTTCAACAAATGCGTTAAAAACTAAAAAACCCAAAAAAAAAGTCGTCGCAAAAACAGACGTAAAACGCCAGTCAGCATACTTTGCATACTTTTATTTCTTTATTTTTATCACAAACCTAAATAATCTTAACATTTTAAGATTATGAAAACAATGAAATAAACTACATGCTTCTTCATATAAATAAAATTTACATTTCTCAAAGATATTTTCTGCAATATATATTACTGTTAGTAAGTTAATACTAACATTTTTTATGAAAGAATAATATATATATATATGTATATACAAAACAGTTTCGTAAGGTCAAAAATATATAAAATTTATATAAAATTAAAAAAAGCAAATATTGTCATAATTAAAACATTAGATTCCTTTTATAAATAAGTAACTCAATAGAAAGCAGTCAATTAAAGAGCTCGAAAATAAAATTTAAATTACAATACATAAAGTAGTTTTGAAAACGGAAAAGTTATGATAAAATGAGGTGTGAAACTAGTTTAAGAATTCTCACGCGGCATGAAAAATAATTAACTCGTTAAAATAAAATTCAAGCTCAGTTAAAATAAAATTCAAGCACACTACCTCAGAATACCAATATTACTACTATTTGCTTTTGCTGTTTTCTTTAAGCGTATGACCATTGTCAATGAAAGAAAATATTTTAAAATAAAACTGAAAGAGAATTTAAACAAAACAAAAAACAAAAAAAAACATCGCTCTAAAAAAATAATTTTTGGAAAAATTTTTTTTTAAGAGCGATTTGTAGAATCGTAGGTTGATTTCAAAGTCCGTTTTCAACAGATTGTGCATTCGCACCCTTTGAAATTAACAAACTAGCAATATCAAAGTCACCTAACTCTACTGCATATTTAAGCGCTGAAACTCCATAATTGTCTACAGAATTAACTGAAGCTCCGGCTGCAATTAAAAGTTTTACAACATCTATCAATTCTAATGCAACAGCAAAAACAAGTGGAGTCTGTCCTTCGTTATTTCGTTCTTCAATATCTATTTCATCGCGGTGCTTTAACAAATATATCGATAAATCTCTTAAACTCTGCTTTTCGATGGCATCATGCAACAAAAACTTCCCATTGTTTAGTTCATTTATTTTTTCTGTTGCAAAGTTATCGATATCTATATTATGCAAATTAATGACGTACTGTTTAAGAATTTCTCTGTCGTTTATTATCGGTTTATGATGGTGAAGATCTTTGTTAAATGTTTTCGATCGCTTTAAAGTACTCACAGATGGCTTAGTTCTTGTAGAAGATTCAAACTGAAAATCATCAATTCCTGTTGTGATTCCGTTAATCGATTGTCTCAGTTCTTTGCTACCTGAACTCCGGTTTAACGGTTTTTTTGATCTTCGAACTACCGTGCTTTTAAGTTTTTTAATCTCATCGTGACTTGGTTTTTCTGATAAAACATATTCTTTCTCCATTACTTTTTACAACTATGATAAAAGCTTCGAGATCTCAAGTTTATAAACTTTATTGAAAGTTACTACTTAAGAGGGTTTTAAGATGGTTTTATGCAAGCTTAGCGTTGAGTTGTTAATATAAACAATCTAAAATTAAATACCTAAGTTGTACCGCAAGTTGTATCATAAACAAATTAAGAAAAATATAAAAATCCTTTTCCTTTAAGGTTTTGTTTAGCTTTAAACACGTGAGTTTTAGAAGTATTGCGATTGGCTTTACTAAATTTTTTTTAAATTCATTCATATTTCCGGTTCTATTGCAATTTTAACTCAAATAAAACAATTAAGTATACAGTTTTATCAAGCGCCTGGTGGGTTGTATTGACGTGATTATAAAAATAAGGCCATTGCAATCTAAGTTTACATTTGGATATCATGTTTTAACGAATCTAAAATGATTTTAAAGATGTTTGTATTTCTGTCTGTATAATTTTTGTCTATTTATCTTTCACGTTGAACACCTTTTATCAAACCAAGTTTTGATATATAGGGCCCCGACTGAAACGAAAACAACAAAAATCCGATAAAAAAATATACGCAACAAATTAACAAAACATACTTTAAAAAGGCCGTATAAAATCTTATTATGTTGGTTATTATTATGCTGCTTTTTGTTTTTGCGGCATTTGGTGATTTATTGGTACATATTATTATTTGTATAAGATTATACTTATTTACTTTATATAAATAAATGCTTGATTAAACATGAGACGCTATTGATGACGTTGCTTTACTCGCATGGTGACAATACCGATACTGAAAATACCAGGAGGTTACTGACATTAGGAATATAATGACAAACTGATGATTTGCATTAAGGCCAAAACTGTTTAGGTATAAAAAATAAGTATCAATATGCAAGTATTTTATATAGTTTTATATTGGTGTCAAATGAGGATATTTTACATAATATATATATATATATATATATATATATATATATATATATATATATATATATATATATATATATATATATATATATATATATATATATATATATATATTTATACGCATCACAGCAACTGCTTGTTTCAGGCTTAGCAATAGTCAGGGGGAGCGATGCTCTCTATATTTGGTAAGGGAAGTACAAAGTAAAAATATGATTAATAAAATCGTTCATTGATTGCTAAATGCATTACTAAAACAAGGAAGCTGGACAGATTAAACTTCATTGTTTGAAATGAAGTGGTAAAAGCAACCATTGATTCAGTTGTTAAACTTAATTTAATAACATTGAAAAGTTAATATTCGGAAATAAGAAATAATTATGGCTTATAACACCATTTGATCAAGGAAATGATTTTTGGCAGTTGTTAAAATTAAACGTAATCACATGATAATATCAAGGAAATTACACAAATTAGGAAATTACACAAAACAATTACAAAAAAGTAAAATTTACATTGTGTATATATGGGGTGTAATTTTTTTTCCCATACGCTTTTTCTACACGTTAAAAGATTTTTAAATAAAATTCAAACAAAATTTAAAAAAATGTTATATTTTTTTTTTTTCGGACGTGAGGTGCACTGAATATTATTGTTTTGTCCTAATGCTCTAGTTACTGCATTTCTATTTAAACTGCAAAAATTTTCAGATTGCGTTATATCTGGAAAGTCGTATACCTTGATTATGAAAAAACTTATTTTTTTCTCTAACTTTATGAGAGGTGGTTATTGCCAAAGTTGGCCAATTGAGATAGTCGCAACTGAAAATTTGGTTTAAAAAGTTGATAAGTTTCACAAAATGGCCCAGTTGTGTTTTGAACAATACATTGATATTAGGGACCATTCTAATATTAAAATATAAGGTTTACAATGCGTTTTCTGTTATTACCTATTTTATTTAAAAATTAGGGCTGGCTCCTTCTGGCACTTATAGTCTCATATATAAGTTATCAAAAAAATGCCATTAGTAAGATAAACTTTTACTTTCAAGTATGGAATATATGAATGAAATATAATAAAATATGGTACTCTTGTGAGTTTTTGTTTTCATTTTTTTTTTTTTTTTTTTTTTTGTTACTTAGAGCAGGTATGAAAAATAAGTAGGGTGGCGGATGTTTTCTAATGCTCAAGGTATAAAAGCTTCCGAAAAATTGATACATTTTTTAACAAAAGTATTTTTTTAAAATTGATTCACAAAGTTTTTTGCAAAGTTTTTTTTGTTACCATAAAAAACATTAAGATCTAAGGTAAACATAAAGATCTCCAACTTACGGACTCATTAAAGTGATTCTGTAAATGACGTCATAATCTATGTAATGTTAGTAGATTTGCGGCATTTGTGCCAATTGAATTCTTTTTATCAAAGAATGGGAAAAAATTAATAAAAATCAAATAAAAGTTAAATTTGAAAAATAAAAATTTTTTTCAAGTTTAAAAAAAAAGTGCTGACACGAGCAACAAAATATCTAAAACATTAAAACTAAAAAAATTAAATTGATTTTTTACGATATACAGATATATAGATATATATATATATATATATATATATATATATATATATATATATATATATATATATATATATATATATATATATATATATATATATATATATATATATATATATATATATATATATATATATATATATATATATATATATATATATATATATATATATATATATATATATATATAGTTAATATCATTAAAATTTTTGCTGATAAAGAGAACAAAAAGGTCTTCGTTTTTTGAAAATCGCTGACTGAATGGTCTAAACGTCTACTTTTGCCGACTGACAGAGACGGAATCAGGAATTTTCGGTGATGGGGAGGTGGGGGTAGTAGTAGGGTGGATATTGAAATGTTTTTAAAAAAAAAGACAAAGAAGAAGACATAATCTTTGTCTTATCGCCAAGCACCTTGTTGCAATATATATTTTTTACAAAAATATTTCCGATTGTATAAAGTATAAACTGAGAATTAAGAATGTTTACAAATGTTTACAAAAATATTAAGATTAAAATAAGATCGCCTAAATTAATAGGTAATGCCATAAATAAATTAGATAAAACGAAAAACAAACTAACAAACAAAAAAAACAAAAAAATAAAACGAAAGAACGAAAAAGTTAAAAAAAAAAGTTTAAAAAAATGCGTTTAATGATAATAATTAATGTTAGAAATTATTTAATTTAGTTTTTGAACATACAGGGTAATTAAATTTAAAATTAACTTAAATCAATTGCATTGTTTTTTAGTTGATGAAGTGTTTTAGATGATTTTATTTTATTGATCTATTTTAAAAGAAACACTTAAAACAAGATAAATCAAAATCTGTGTGCAATAAACACCGCTCTAATTCAATTTAAAATTCATTAAGTGAAATATTCTTCTCGGCATGTTTGGAAAACTTTTCCACAAAAATGGCCCGCGATTCAGAATTGAATAAGAACTCAGTTTTGAATAAGACTTTGGTACAAAAAAGTTGATTATGGAAAATCTTGAACAATACTTAAAATGTATTTCTTCAAAATAAGTTATAAAATTTTCTAAAGACAGTCTACATTTTGTTTTATATATGAAGTGTAAAACTAGAAGGATGTCAAGTTTGAGAATATTTAAGTCTACGTAAAAAAGGTTCACAAGAAACAGTTTTACCAGCTCCAAATTTAATTCAAACAGCATGTTTTTGCTTGCTGTATAGTTTTCTTAACTTAGCGTGATTTTCCGACTGACTTGTCTAAAGAGTCAATTTTGCCAACTAAATGTACAAAAAATTCATTCATTGGGGTGTCTCACCTCCTTCCCCCTCCCCCACACACTCTCACCCCTTTGCCGGCTTTAAATATATATATATATATATATATATATATATATATATATATATATATATATATATATATATATATATATATATATATATATATATATATATATATATACTTATTTTGAAGAAATACATTCCGCGTTCTTTATCTTTATTTTTTTAATGATTTCTTTGCATGTAATTTTTCTTACTGATATATTTATAAATATTGTATTAAATATTGTAATAAAGCAAAACAAAAAATAAAGAAATAAAGAAATAAAAATATATATATATAAACACACACACACACACACACACACACACACACACACACACAATCACACATATATATGCATGCCCGGCTCTAGACATTCCGAAGGTGGATGAAAAAAATATTTTGCGCCTATTATTTGCGTGCTGTATTTTAGCACAAGTTTTTAGAAAAATGGTTATAAGTATTTCAAGGTTAACCAGAGTGACCGCCAGGATAAGTTGTTCCCCAGTTCTGATTTTTATTTCCCAATAGTTCGATAAACATTAGTAAACACTATTTATGGTGTTTAGAACTTCTTGGGGTTGGACAAAGTAAAAAAAAACTGTTGCTTAAAAATTAAGTTTTTTAATTCATAAAAATGTTTATAAATTTTCGACAAAAACCGTTGAAAACTTGTGCTAACTGACATAAATGCAAACTGGCTTAAGTGGGCTGAAAGAATACACAAACCTTGACATAAGTATAAATTGGCATAAGTACGAACTGGCATAAGTGCGAACTGGCATAAGTGTGCCGAAAGAATATGTTAACATTGGCATAAGTGTGAATAGGCATAAGTGCGAATTTGGCATAAGTGCGAAATGCCAATTCGCCCTTATGTTAATATTTGCAATTTTATTCGGCGCATTTATGCCAATTTGCACTTATACAAATGTTTGCAAATTCTTTTTACGCACTTACTTTCAATTCGCACATATGCCAGTTCACACTTATGCCAGTTTTTGCAACGCTTCGCACTTATGCCAGTTCACACTTATGAAATTCGCACTTATTCAGCACTTATTCAGAAAGTGTTAAATCTATAATGCGTAGTAATGAACTTGATTCAGGTACTCCAATTTTCACTATCTTTAATGACACCTCTAACATTTGCTAAACAAATAATTTACTTTTCAGACATTTAATATTTTTTGTCTATAAATTGTCACTTTTTATGACACTCATTACATACACTTATTATTTTTTTATTGGACTTATGTTTTTTATGATTTTTTTTTTCCAAGATACCATTCTACATGAAGACCCTGCTTTATGGCCGTTACAATTAAAAGAAAATGAACGTATGAAGTATTTAAACAAGGATATGCTTTTTTTCAAAATAAAGACTCTAATTTCAATTCTTCGAAACGAATGTTCAAAAACCAGTTTAGATTTTATTAGATTAAATATTTTCAAAAGTGATCAATAATAGCAAAAAGTATGACCGAAAATGGTTAATGTTTTCTGAATCCACTGGATGTGTATTTTGTTATTTTTGCAAATTGTTTTTAATCGATTACGACAATGTATTTGTCAAAAGTGGTTTTAACTATAAGAAAAAAGCTGAACAAACTATTGGCCTAGAAAACAGCAAGGAACATATTCAATGTATGATTAAGTGGATAGAATTCTTAAAACAAAATACTCATATCGATGATTATATGGTAAGCCAGATTAAAGGCAAAATTAATTATTGGGCTGCGATCTTAAATAGAATAGTAGCAGTTATTTGTTTTTTAGCCAGAAGAGGTTTAGCATTTCGAGGCCATAATGAAGTTATAGGATAGTCAAGTAACGGAAATTACTTGGGCGTGTTAGAACTGTTGATTCAATTTGATCCAGTTTTAAAGCAACACATTGACACTTTTGCAAACAAAGACAAAGGTAATGTATCTTATTTATCTAAACCTATTTCTGAAGATTTAGTTGATTTTATGCCTCAAAAGGTTTTAACGTACATTATTAGCGAAATAAAAAAAGCAAAATACTGGGGAATTATTGTGGATTCTATGCCTAAATGGCCGATTTTTTTGTTTTATACAAATTAAAAGCCACGAAGGTAAACCCTTGATTACTGGCATTTTAGATCTACAGGAATAATATGGTATTAATATAAGCAATTGTCGTGGGCAGGCATACGATAATTCAAGCAATATGTCGGGATTCATGCAGCGTTATGTCTTACAGCTGAGGATACAGTAGAAAAGTCTGATACTCGTCATGAAGCTGTGTGTTTATTAAATAAGATCACTTAGCTAAAGCTTGCATTCATAACTGCACTTTGGCATCACATACTTATGAGGTTTAATGAATTTAGCAAATTTCTTCAAAAAGTTGAATTAGATTTGCATATAGCAAGCAAAATGTTACTTTCACTAATTGACTATGTAAAAAACTTACAAAACGACTTTACGAGATTTGAGAATGAATCGAAAAAACTTAGCTCGTTTATTGAAAAAGACTATTCTGGTAAGAACAAAAAAAAAGTAATTAAAAAATTGAGCAATGGAGAAAACCAAGTTGATACTTTAAACATATCTGACAAATTTCGAGTGAATACATTTTTGTATTCACTCAAAACTTGTCAAATATGTTTAAATATCATTATTGACAAAATATGTGACACAACTAACTATAAGGAGTGATGTTTACAGCCACATAAATAAGTTGTTTGGATTTCTGTCAAAGCTGTTAACTATTAGTATCATGAAATTGCAAATTAGCGCAAAAAAGTTGTAGAAGGATTTAAAAGATAGTTCTCAAAGTATTTAAGACAACCTCCAGGTTTTTTTTCTCATAAAAAAGATTAATCTGAAACAAAAAGACATTTATTTCTCTGCATGTTTTAAATTGGATTGTTGAAACCAATATTATTTTACGAATGTTTATAAAGCATTCGTTTGTTTCTAACTATTTCAAATATATAACAAGTTGCGGGGCTGAGAGTAAAGAACATGCACTGATCAACAATGCTCCATAGTAGTTTAAGTAATACAGCAAGAATTTTAGCAATGTGATAGCTGAGTTTGCGGAAAAAAACAGCAGAAAGAAATCACTTAACTTCAATAAAATAAATATAAAATCTTAACTTAAATAAATATCAGCGATGGGTTTTCCAAGAAAGTTTTTGTTTTAACTCATTTTTGTTATTGCCCATGAGACGGGCCTCCTATTTTAATATAGCCCCGGGCCTCGAAAAGTCTTATTCTGTCACTGGCTATAGGCTGTAATCTTCATCAGAATGAGCGCCTTTTAGATCTTTGTTCAAAACAATTGATGGAGCTAAGAAAAATGGGTAATATCAAAAATGGGAACTAAGAAAGATGGGTAATATCAAAAATTTAGGTGTTAATTTTAATGTTATTAAATTTCCAATTACTGACAATTATTTATAAACTTTTTTTTTTGGTGATTTAAGTAGTGACCAGAGGCTTTTATAAGAATGTTGTATGGAATTTACGGCATGAAACATGAGTGCTTAATACTCAATTTAGAAAACTAGTTTCCTTAGTCATTCTCGTTGGTTAACATTTGCAATTATATTGATGTCACGATATCTGTTAATATTAGCACAAGATTCTGGGTTGATTATTTTGATAACCTATATTGTCCAAGTCTATGCTTCTACCCAGAGCCGCCGAGAACCGTCACGCCGGTTGGGACAGCAACCCTGATTGGTGCCCTTATTTATCAAAATTTCTCTATATTGTAGATAAAGCACCTTTTTTTTTATTTTTTTATTTTAAGTACCTTCTTTTCATTTGGCGCCCTTTGGATATCTGCCGTCCTGGACAAACCGCCCCCCTCCCCGGCGGTACGGCTTCTACATGGTTCCGCTATAAAAAGAGCAATAACTTGCATGAAGCTGTATCAACCACTTATTTTATAATAAGCCAAATCAAAAGTTGTAAAAATGTATCAATAAATTGTCAAAATAAATCAAACTATAAACCTAATAAATAGAATTCCAGAAATTCAAAATGATGTTTGTATATGGTTCAAAATAATCTTCGTATATGAACTCATAAACATTTTTTATCAAGTCATAGATGAACCAGCAACAACTAAAGTGTTTACTGATGAGGAGATAGTTTAAAGGTTGTATTATTTTTGGAAAGGAAGGTTGTCATAAACATATTGTTGCAAAAGTTATAGCACAAAACATCGAATAATTTTTATATTTAAATGTTTTTACAGTGAGATACATAATGATATTTTTAATTAGTTTGAAAAGCAATTTAGTGCTACTTGTAAATAATATATTAAGTAAATGAAAATTTTAATACACTTTGAGATATTTGTTTCATAACGTTTTAAAAGTGACCATGAGTTTATAAATTGCAGATCGATATACTCATTCCAAACCTCTTTTTATTGAAATGAAAGTTCTCAATATTTATGAGCTTAATGTTTTTAATTTTTTTGTTCTTTATGTATATGTGGAAAAATGAAACATCTTTAACCGTTTTTAAAGATCTCTTTGTTTGAAACCAATAAATTAATATACACTTAGAAACAATAATTTTATACATGAGCCCTTTTGTCGAACCAAGTTTAATCAGTTTTGTATTGCATATCGTGCACCTAATCTTTGGAATAAAATTGTTTGGTCCAATTTCGACATGCATTTTACTTTTCCCATTTTCAAATATAAACTAAAAAATTTAATTATCCTAACGGATGATGTATTCAGGTTTTTTTAATTGTAATTTTATATTTTCTTTATAACTTTTATTGTTAATTACGTTTTATTTTGTTTATTATGTTTTGATGTAGTTTATACACACATGCTTGTAAAAGGTTCTGATGATAAGATCAGTACAATCTTCTTTTAGAAACCTTGTTTGTGTTTGTGAAAGTAATTTATTTACTACGACAACAAGTGTAAACTTAAAAAAAAAAAAAAAAAAAAAAATAGATCATTTTCAAACCTTCTACTTATCAAACTACAAAACCACAAAAGTTATTTTAAAGGTTTTATTTGGCATTTTAAAATTACACATCGTACTCCAAAATAATTAAGATAGCTTTTTATTTAAAAATATTCAATAATTATAACCCGTGAGCTAGAACGCTGTAGTTAAGGAACGTTTTCAAAAAATATTTGCGTTTTTGTATAAAATTCGGACCTTATATTGCGAGAGATTATTTTTAAAATGTAATATCTAATTTAAAAATAAAGTCAATGTTTATTAGCGGATATTTTGTTTTGTTTTGTTTTATTTCGTCATAACTATGGAGTCGGTTTTTCCTCTCTGTTATATTTTTTATAGATCAATTAATTAAGTCCTGAATTTATAATACAATGTCCAAAACGCTGCAGTAAATGTTGCGTAAAAACCCTTTGGACACTTCTTCAAAGCTAAAATCGCTCATTAAGGATTTGTTTTAATTTAATAAAATTTTCTAGGATGTATTTTTGGATTGTTCAGAAAATATTTCTATAATGCTAAACACTTGATTTCAAAAAAAGTTGTAATTCGACCAGCCTTAATATACAATAAATTTAAATGTTTCTACCTATATCATACTTTTATAAAAGATTATGTATATGAATAAAGATCTGTATATTCATACAAATGTATTTGAATATACATTTATATGCATACATTGAGAAAAATGCAAGTTTTTTTTGATAACAAATTTATGAGAAATCCAACAGTTAAGCGGCCTAAAATAATTTTATTATCAAAATAATAAATTTTATCATTAGAATAATAAAAGAAATAAGATTGCTGCCCCGTGCTAAACCCTCAATTGATGTACCAGCAGGCTATAAGATAGTTAATGTATGTACTTAAGCCAATAACTATTCCTTATTTTAAATAGTCTCCACTGAAGAGAGCGCAATTAGCAAATAAATAAAATTAATTTAGGCATCTTAACTGCAGTTTGACCCATATATGTTATTATGAAACCTTTAGTTTTCTTAATTTCATATTTTTAATAAAGAAAATGTATGCGTGTCGATAAAACAGAAGTATTTATTTGTAAGTTTATAAACAGAAGTATTTATTTGTAAATTTATAAACAGAAGTATTTATTTGTAAGTTTATAAACAGAAGTATTTATTTGTAAGTTTATAAACAGAAGTATTTATTTGTAAGTTTATAAACAGAAGTATTTATTTGTAAGTTTATAAACAGAAGTATTTATTTGTAAGTTTATAAACAGAAGTATTTATTTGTAAGTTTATAAACAGAAGTATTTATTTGTAAGTTTATAAACAGAAGTATTTATTTGTAAGTTTATAAACAGAAGTATTTATTTGTAAGTTTATAAACAGAAGTATTTATTTGTAAGTTTATAAACAGAAGTATTTATTTGTAAGTTTATAAACAGAAGTATTTATTTGTAAGTTTATAAATAAAAATAAAGGTTACCAAGGTAACCAAAAAATAGAATTTAATTGTGGATATCTTCTCTATCCAGTTTCCTATGTACTCGATCTTGGTCTTATTGGTCTTATTGTTATATATAGTTTTAGGGTAGTTGGTTACCTCTAAACTTTACTGGTTCTAGATAAAAGTTTTAAACTTTGTTTTTATTTCAGGAGTTATCTTTTGAGTTTTAGATGACTTCACCAAACTGTGTGAGACAAACAGCACAAATATAAATTTCTTTCATAGAAACAACCTGCAATTGTTTACACAATGATCAGTTTTCGCGGAGTTTTAAAGGTTTTTGTCAAAAATTTACAAAACTTTTATGATTTAAAAAATTTAATTTTTAAGCAACAATTTTGTTACTTTGTCCAACCCCCAAGAAGTTCTAAATACTATAAATGGTGTTTACTAAAGTTTATCTAACTATAGGAAAATAAAAATCAGACCTGGGGAGCAACTTATCCTGACGGTCACTCTGGTACACAGTGGATTTATCTAAAAATAGTACTTTTTTAAGGTACTTCTATACAATTAAAAAGACGAAATTCTTGAAAATTTCATTTATTTTTTTTTAATTTAATTGCTTTAAGATAGCGGCCGTGGTGCAATAGTTAGAGCGCTTGCTTAAGAAGCAGGAGAATCAGGTTCGAAACGAACTTTGGACATATTTTCGCGTCACGGTAAGGAAAGAGGCGTGAAGAGGTTGTTAAATGCACTTCCGCGGTGCTCTGCGACAAGACCGCAAAATTGCAAAATGACCTTGATTTAAAATATCTCTTTTAAAATAAATAATATAAATTATCTAAAAAATAGTTATTGACACTACTTCTCTTTTGTTGCTGTTTTATTTATATTTAACTTTTGTTAATTTTTGATATATTGCATTATATTTCAACACTTATATTTATATTGTAACTAACGTATAAAATGCTTATTATGTACTTTGCTACTTTTCTTTTTTTATATATAAGCTGACGATTTTTTTTCAATGTAAATGGGGCTCGATGATAAGACAGTTTATGTCTTCTGCTTGCTCCAGCTCTCTTATTTATTAACACGATTTATTTCATTGTAAATTTTAATATACGGCAAATATATATTAAAAAAAAAAAAAAAAAAAAAAAAGACCGTTAAGTCTTCTTGGGGTTTTCCGCTACAATAAGTAAATTTCCCAAATTTACTTATTGTAGCAAAAAAGTACTTATAATTTGTGTGTGTTCTGCCATAAAAAGTTTCGATGATGGTATTAACTGTATTGGAAATGTTTTGCTTGTTTTAGTATTCCACGTGAAAGTTTTTTTAAAAAAATGCATTAAAAAGTCGCCATAATAGAGCTTTAATTCATTGTAAATTGTCATCTAATATTTTAAAACACAGGGGAAAGTAAAAAAAGTCTAAGAAAAGAGTTTATATTAAAAAAAAAAAAAATGTTAAAGAATGCGAACCATATAGTTCAGGATCCCTTGATTTAGTTCTGTTTTGCTTTATGTTAATAAATGAAACCTCAGTGGAAAAACCGGCGTTGTCACATTTAAAAAGTATTAAGAAAGTATTTGTTGATCATTAATAAATGTCTTTATTTAAAGCAAAGAAAAAAAAATTTTGTATAAAAAATTGCAAAATGTTTTGTTTTTGAATAAATTTTAAACAAAATAATTACAATATAAATTTTTTTAAATTGCTTAGTTTCATTTGCTTTAAATAAAGACTTTTATTAATGATCAATAAATACTTTCTCAATTCTTTTTAAATGTGACAACGCCGGTTTTTCCACTGAAGTCTTCAAATATTATCTGATTTTTAAAAACTGTTTTTTCACAGAACGTGTTTTTATCTTGAACGTTTATTTTATTTTGTTTATACCGGTTACATAATATCTTTACTAATACTTTATGAAACTTCTTGAAATTTTCCACAAATGTTCGTTACTAATGACTACTAAATGACTACTGTTCGTTACTAATTACTACAAAATGACCTTCATTGAAGAGTTTCGCTTTTTCAGATTTATACTTATGAAATGTTGAATAGGCGAGTAAAACTGTGAAAATCACCAATTCTTATGAAAATGATTATATTTTTTCAAGTTTTGATAGTTTGAACGTGAAAGCGGCACATTGTAGTTTACATTATTATAAAACTATAAGTATACAATAACAATTCAAAAATACTGTTGTTAAATTTTCTTAAATTTATTTAGTACATATAAACACTACATATAATACACTAAATAAACTTAAGAAAATTTAACAACAGTATTTTTGAATTGTTAAAGTTTTTATTATAAATTAATATATACTTATTTTTACACAAAATAAATATTTTATTTTTTAAATAAAAATTCTTATAAATTTATATATTTTTACATTCAGTAATATTGGTTTTTAAACTCTTTTTTTTTTGCTATGAAAATCGCTCCACCGCTCCAGTATATATATATATATATATATATATATATATATATATATATATATATATATATATATATATACATATATATATATATATATATATATATATATATATATATATATATATATATATATATATATATATATATGTATATATACATATATATATATATACATATACATAAATGATGTCAAAATCGGATTTTGGTTGGATTTGTTTTTGTTTTGTGTTTTTTTTTTTGTTTTTTTTTTTTTGCACGCAAAAAAACCAGTAGTGATAAGATATTCTGATAACTTATCAAGTCTTCTTAGTCTTTATTTACGTCAGTAAATAAAGACTAAGAAGAGTCTAGTCCTTTGATACAAATATTTGCATTTTTATAAAATTATATAAATTACCCCCACTGCGTAAAGTCACCGCATTTTACACTCTTTAAAACGTTAAATAAATGACAAATAAATACTAAAAAACAAAATCAAAAAAATCACAAAAAAATAGAAACAAATAAAAACTAAATTAGAACATATAATAGTTTAAAATTTAAACAAAAGTAAAAAAATAAAAATTTAGGTACTTTTGAGCTTGTCAGAGTTTATTAGCAATTGTATTGATGACACAATATTATAGAGAAACAAGTATTATAGAGAAATAAATGTTATAGAGAAATAAAATAGGAAAATAAAATCCTTCAACCATAGGAAATATAACTTTAAAAAAGTTATTTTAATTTACAATTTTTACTTTTTGATTTTTCCGGGTTTTTTTTTTATATTTCTTTGGTAAGTTTGTTTGATATTGCTTTATTTTGTGTTTCTTTTAACAAATTAAATTTAAAAAAACCCTCCCCTCTCCTTCGTACTTTTTCAGTTGGAAAAAAATTTTGCTAATTTTAGCTAAATTTTTTCCAATTGAAAAGTACGTACGCGATTGAAACACCCTCCTTCCCCCTACTTTTTTTTAATAGTTAAAAAAGTTTTAATTTAGAAAAAATTTAAAAATATTATTTAAATTTAACGCGTTTGTCTTTTAAAGTTGACTAAAGCATCTCCCCCACCCCCACCCCCACCCCCTTCATCTATTACTCTAACTATAAAATGAACCAGTCGTACTTTTTATAATTGCTTCTCTTCCCCGCCCTCCTCCCCCTCCTTCATTCTCCAGTGGTTAGCGCGCTTGCCTCTAAAGCTAGAGATCTGTGTTGTCCAGAGTTGAACAACTCCGGACAAGTTTTATTTATTTTTATTTTTTATATTTATTTTATCTTATTTTTTTATTTTTTTTTTGTTATATAAATTTATTCAAGACGTAAAACATAATGTAAATACAAATAGCAGGGACAATAAGAAGGCATAGTTTGTCTCATCACCTAGCCCTTTAGTCTATATAGTCGTAAATATAAAACAACAAAATTTAAAAAAACGTAACACTATATAACTTAAAACGTTTTTCTAAAGACTTAAAATAAAAATTATAGGTCCTAATGTCTTACTTTAACTTTTTGTTTTTGTATTGTTTAAGAAAAATTTAAATACAAAAAAAAAAATACAAAAAAAAAGTATTTAGTAGGCCGGATGAATAAAAAAACGTAATTGCTTTTACTCAGCGTTTTTGGAGTGGTTGTTCTTTTTTACAATGAGAATTTTTTTTAGCAAACTCGCTCAAATCTTTATTCACGTAAAGTTAATTTACTCCAAAAACGCTGAGTAATTGTTCAGCTTTACGTGAATAAAAATTTTTGTTCTCAAAAAGCTGACCAGTTATTGAGTAAAAGCAATTGTTTTTTTATTTAACTGATCCAATATAATAAGCACTATATATCTTAAAATATCTGAATAATTCTTATAAATCATAAATTTTTATAAAAGAAGAATTGAAGAAGTAACAAGTGGCACGATCCGTTTTAAGATTGTCAAGCCGTTAATGATAAACCTCTAATTGTTGGGTAAGTTTATCACTTGCAACCATTAAGACTTCAGAAAGAGCTGAGTACTTCGTCGTTTATCAATAGTTTTTGTTTCAATTTCTTCTTAAACTTATTAAGCGTAGCAATTGTTAAAAGTTCATTAGTTAATACTTTATTCCATAATTTTGTAGAAAGTAGAAATTGAAAATTCAGTCACTGCAAAATAACTTTTGAGTTGAATATGCTTGTTATTTGAAAATCTGGTTAGATATCTGTTATCATTTATTATGAATAGCCGGTAAAATATTTTTGGAGATATACTTTTGTTAATTTTGAAGATAAATATAATTTGATGACAGACATTTATTTGATAGACATTTATTATATTTGAATTAACAAATAATGCTTGGGAGTGTCAAAAACGGTCCACATTGGAGATGATTCTAATTGCATGCTTTAGTTTGTTAAATAGGTTTTTTATTTTTTTTTTATTTGCACCAACCAATGTTTGCATAATTAAGATGGCAATGAATGAACGAGAAATATAAATAGAAAAGCTTTAAGCAAGGTGAATATAAAAAAAGCTTTGCTCTACAACCATTTTACTTGTGTTTTTTATGTATGTGATCTTGCCACGTCACATTTTCATCAAAAAGTACGCCAAGAAATTTAAAAGTGATTTCTCTTTTTTTGTCCTGATTGGCAATACAAAGTTTTGGAAGTTTTAAAGGAATTTTATCTCGGTCATGAAAGCGATGGAAAAAAGTATATTTTATTTTGGTTAAAGATAACTTTATTTGCTTTAAACCATTCAGTAAGATTTAATAGCTCTTTGTTTACTGACTTAAATATAGTATATTTATTATGTATATTATGTGCATAAAATAGATTTGTGTCATCTGGTAACATCATTTTAACATCGGTAAGGAAGGAGTCATGAATAGAGATGCAAGTCAAAAAACGCTTTTTTTAAAAGGTAATATAAAAACATGTTTTTTATGGGTTTTTTGTTTGTTTTTTTAGTATTTTTAAAATTTTAGAAATTAATGAACCTGAAACAGTTCCATCTCTAATCAAATTTGAAATAAACATGTTTTTTTTAATTAAATATAATGTATTATTCCTTATATCTTAGCTATAACCATTTACATATCAATGTTAAAAAACGCACTGCTAAGTATAAGCAAAATTACGTTTTGTAAAGTTACTCTTTTATAATAATACTGTATCAAATTTCAAACAAAGTTAAGATATGTCCATTAACTATGTCAACAAAATAGGAGAGAGTCTGAAAATTTTTGACAACAGTTGACAAGGCCAAGGGGGGAGTTCTAAAAAAATTGATGCCTGCAATGTTACTTTTTAATAATTAAATAAATTAAATTATAAAAAAAAAAAGAATATTTTCTTCCAATTTTGTTGATGAGAGGGAAGGGAGCAGGGGGAATGAGAGTAGTCAAATTTTAACGGAATTTTATAAGATGAGGAGGAGGGGGGAGGCTCTGGATGTTTGACAGTTACCACCTCCACATTTTCAACTATTTTCAAAAATAGTTGAAAACGTGGAGAGGGAAATAAAAATTGCCAAAATATTATTGACGTAATTAATAGGTTGATTTTAAAGATTCAATTTTATTAGTTTGTATAAGTATTTTTGATCCTGTTGTAAAGTTATTTGTATTACTATGTTATTCATGTGCTTCGATACTGCTAGTTAAATTTTACCGTTTCCATCAACAAGTACGGCAGTTGAAAAATTATTTAGTAGATAATCTTTAATACGCAATTAAAAGTGAAATAGATTTTGACTTAAGGCACAGGCCCGGATTTAGGTTCAAGCAGAGTGTGCCAATGGCACAGGGTTCCCCAAAAAATTTGCGCCTTAAAAACTAAAGATAAAATAATTTGTTTTGTTTTTTATATTGACGACTTGACTATAGTATACGCTATAATCAAGAACAAAATCTTACACGAACAAAAAAATTTAGTGAAAGATCAACTTTGTTAGGTTATTTTAGAAAGAAGTTCAAAAAAGTTTCTATAAACCATTTTTCCATTACAAAAATAGCGTTAAAACTCACGTACAGTTATTTTGATTTCAAAAAAAAGTTTTTAGGAGTCACAGCCCAGGACCATTGTGGGGTAATGGGCTTCACATCAACATGGCACAAGGGCTCAACAAGGATAAATTCGGTCCACAATTATTAAATAACAGAGTATTAAAATTAGTTTTTATTTTCCATAATTTAGATATCAAAAATCAAATATGTTGGGGAAAGCGGGGCAACATGACAAATGGGGCAAGGTGGGTTTTCATATAACAACTTAGCAAAAAATCTTAAAATTGGGTAGAAATGAAACTTTATTTGCATCTTGTATTTTCAAACACCAATTGGTTTTTTTAAATATTATTTACGCAATTTTATACGCATAGGTTTACTTTTTGTGCTTAAAAAAAAAGGTTTTGGTTTCTCATAATGGATGGTGTCTTTAAGGTGTAACTTCTTTAGAAGTAATTTTTCCGATGTGTGTTTATTTTTCCCTTATTTAGTTAGAGTCGTTGGTAGTTTTTAAAATTTTATAAAATTGGAGGCAAAAATTGCATAATAAGTCATCTTGCGCTGGTCACGTCACCAGATGACAAATTTATAAACTTATTATTTTAATACTTATTTCAAATTGTTATATTTGCAAACTGAAAATTCATGCAGGCAATTAATCATTTTATTAACATAAACATACTGAGAAAGTATTATTGCTTCATGACTGATAGTTTTGCAATACCTCTTTCAAAACGTTCGCCATGTTGCCCCTTCCCCTAATGCAGAATAATTTCTAACTCAAAGTCAAAGACAAGAATTTAATCTAGGCAATGTTTTACTGAACGGAGTTACTAAACTGACCCTATATTACAAAATGATGCAAACTCTTTTTATTTTAAAATAATATCAACTTTGCTGCTGTTTCTCTTTTGATTGATTTTGAAGTCATTACAACTTGCGTTTGAATTTCAAACAACGCTCTAAAGCTGAATTGGAATTGTCCGTTTTTTTATAATTTAAAAAAAAATGTGCGTATAGAATTAAGGTTGGTTCAGTAACCTGTTTAAAAATTAGTTTAAATTATTTTTAAAACAACTATATTTTTCAACTTTTTTTTTTTTTTAGGTGCCCTAAGAAGACCTTACGGCTTTGTCACAGCACCGCGGAAGTAGGAATTTCGCGCCTTCTTTCTTACCGATGGCGCTAAATATGCCCAAAGCTAAATCGTATAATAAGATATATATTTTTTTAGTAATTTATTTTTAAATAAAATAAGAAACAGATCGAAACAAAAATAAGTGAGTAGTGATGACTTTTTTTAGTTTAATTATTTTAGGTACTAATTTTAAAATAAGTTTTTTAGAACTTATTATATAATTTTTAAGATCTATATATATATATATGTGTGTGTGTGTGTGTGTGTGTGTGTGTGTGTGTGTGTGTGTGTGTGTGTGTGTGTGTGTGTGTGTGTGTGTTTATGTAACAAATATGGCTAGGCTATCTCACACCCCCCAACTAGGAGGGAAGACAGAAAATTTAGGGGCCTTTTTGCAAATTTAATGAGCTTTTTTTTTAGCAATTCCAAGCAGAAAAACTTTTAAGATTTTAGGACCCTACTGGCAGATTTTTTTGGGATAAGGACCGCCGCTCCATTAGCCAAGTCATGACCCATTGGTCGTGGCAATACAAGTCCAACTAACTCAGGAGCAGTGTATAAGGGGTAGCATTTGTGTGTATAGAGGGGCACTATACCAATAACTCCCCTATACCATACATCATTTTGTGTTGGCAAACTTGGATCTTTAGTTACAAAATTAACTTTTCTTTTGGTTAGCTGTCGAATTATGGACATAATGATTTTATTGCATGGTTTTATTTTTTATTGATGTGTATTTTATAAATTTTTATTTATCTATTTACAGTTTTGCCAATAAAAATAAATTTACAGTCGTCGTTTATAAAAATAATTACATGACCGGGGCTTGAAGATAACAAATTTAGTCTTATCACCAAGCCCCAAAAAATGCGTCATGACTAGATGAAATATAGTTTAACAATAAAATATAGTTTCAATGTATATATCTCTGAATTATTAATATAAAAGAACATGTTAGTATATCGTTTAGCGTTTAAAATTTATAGCTTTTCAAAGAATAAGATTTAACAATTGTTTTGTAAAATAAAAAAATAAAAAAATTTAATAAAATATTAAAATTAAAAAAAACACATTTAAGAATTGGTTTGAAAAAATAAGAAGATATGATTTTATATAAAACACATTTTATTGTTAGTAGGAATTGTAATACCGGTTATCGGTTTACCGGTTTACCGTGAAATACCTAAATTTGGTTCAAGTTTTTTACCGGTAAAACCAAGCTTTTTGCTAAGTAAGGATTGTTTTAATTCCTAATTGCTAAATATTTTTATTTAATGAAGAACCTACTATAAAGGTGTAAAGCATTCTTTTACTTGAACTCAACGCTTGAGTAAATTAACGACTCTAAAATATTTAACGCTTGAAATAGATGTTGGCTTGTTTTGCACATTTTTTATAGTTTAAAAGAATTATATTTTTTAATTTCGTTTTAAAAATTGTTTTAAAGACCTTTTAATGGATAAAATTTGGAATTACTAGAACCGTACAAAAACGAAAGATATAGTCATATGTAAACAATGCACAAAAAGAATTAAAACACCAGGTGGAAGTACTAGTAGTTTACATGCCCATCAAAAGAGTCAACATAAAACTAATGTGTTAAAAAGAAATATAGAAGAACGCGCAAAAGAACCGACAGTTGCAATAGCATCGAAAATTAGTTCTTTTATTAACAAACAAAAAAAAGACGAACTTCTTGAAGCTGTACTTTCAAGAATGATTGCACAAGATGGCATTCCTTTCATCAAATTTTGTGCATTTGAAGATTTAAAAATGTTACTAAAAACAAAAGGATACATAGATTAACCAAAATTGCCTAAAACCATTCACAAAAAAGTAATGGGTTATGCCGATAAAATCAGGAAAGAATTTGTAAAGGAAATTTCACAGAATAAGCTCAATAAAAAAGTTTATAGCCTTATCACAGATGAATGGACATCAAATAAAAACCGCCGGTATATAAATATTATTATTCATGGAAATGACGGTAATTTTCGGAATCTTGGATAGACTCAAATTCATGGATCCGCGCCTGCTGAGGTATGCGCAGAACTAATTAAAATGTAGCTTAAAGAGTTTAATATAACTTTGTCAAATATTGTGTGCATAACATCAGACGGAGCTGCCGTTAATAAGAGAACGGTAAAGTTACTTAATAAAAACCATTAGTTATGTATCGTACATGGCCTACAATTGGCAATCATAAAAGTACTTTATAATATTAGTTCAACAGATGTAATAGATGTCAATGAACATGGTGGTAATGTATTACTTAATTTTGATTCTGGTTCTGATTATTCGGAAATTAAACTTGAAAATTTTGAAGTAGACCACGAAGATATTGACACTACCCAACTTATTCTTCAAACCGCAGAGCTAAATTCTTTAAATACAAAAATTCGGAAAGTTGTAAAACTTTTCATAATATCACGAATCAAAAATGATAAACTACTGCAAAAATAAGTAATAGAAATTGTCAGAAAAGAACTTTAGACTGTAAAACTAGATGGAGTAGTTTATTAAGCATTATAGAAAGGTTTTTAAAACTTAAAGATGCTGTTCGAAAAAGTCTGGTAGATTAAAACTGACATTGATTTTAATGAAAGTGAAGTAAAATTAATTTCAAATATAATATCAAGCTTGCAACCTATTAGGTTGGCCGTTGAAACACTCTGCACTGAAAAGGTTAATTTAAATGTAGCCGATTTTACATTTAAATATGTTTGACGAGTTAAGTAACCAAAACACTTTTTAAAGTATTGTACTAAAAAATGAATTAATAAGTTGTATTAAAGAAAAAAGAATGATGTTTTCAGACGTGTTACAATATATAACAGACCCTAATGTTATAATTTCAGTTAAAAATAATTATAGCATTTATAATATCAGCAGTAAAGCCGTAATTATTAAAACTATTGTTGACATTGTAGAAAATGTTTTGTTCAATAATGTGGAGTCTAATAAGAGTATTCAAAGACACTTAAATGAATCAGATTTGGATTTAAATAACAACCTCATTACTGTTAAACCAAATGCTGATTTTTCTATGAAGGAAAAACTTCATCTTTTTCTTAAAAAACAAACGGAAGAAAATAAAGGAATAACTGTTTTAGAAGAAAGTAACACAAAAGGTCTAAAAGAAGTTATAAAAAAAAACGTTGGAGTACTTTCGACAAGAAAAAACACGAGGGAAGTACATTCAAATAGTTTTTTACTATTTGATGACCATTCGTCCAACAAGTGTTGAAACTGAAAGAGTATTTTTAGGAGCTTGACGAATTTGAATTAAAAATAGATCTCGATTAGGAGACAAGACATTGGATAGTTTAAGCTTTCTGCAAAGCTACTTTTTGAAAAATGATATTTAATAAAAATGGTATTATAAAAATTGTATTGATTTATTGATATATGAAGTTTATCGGTAATTTACCGATTTACCGGTATTGCAATTCTCATTTACCGAATTACCGGTAAATCAAAAAGTCGGTAAAATTACAAACCCTAATTGTTAGAGCAATTTATAGTTTATTTTATTTAATTAAATTTATAATACCTTTTTTGGTCAATTCAGTAAAAGCAAATAAACAGTAAAAACTAAAAGTAAAGGATTAATAAATAACGCAAAAATGAAAATAAATTTCTCAAAAAAAAGATTTTCATGTAAAATAATAAAATATGTACATATGTTGATTAATTATGTATTAATACAGTAATTAATTAATTAACTATTAATTATTGATTTCTAATTTGAAAAAGCTTTATTAGAAGAAATTTAATTAGAAAAATAATTGCTAAAGTTTTGTTTTTAACTGGTTCAGAGAATAATAACGTAATAGCGGAATAATATATTTTGGATTAAATGTAGTGGCATTTTGAAAATCTAGTAGTGATTTATTTTTTCAAAAATTGAATAAATAAGATCGTAATATATTTTTATCAAGTTTGAACATGAAAACAAGAACTTGATAGAGGTTTAGTTTATAAACATTTAGGATATTGAATTCATTAAATAGTGTTTTTGTGTGTGAGAAACTGTCCTTAAAGCTTGTTTTTGTTTGCTAATCAATTTTTTTATATTCGTCGCGTTAGGAATTGTCCATAAAGTACGTACGCTCGGATGGGAAAAGGGGTCTGCAAATGGCGTATATGAGATGGGAGGGCAGTGGGTCAATTATAAAAATAAGAGACACTAAATTTAAAAAAATATCACAAAATGTTAGATAAATAGGTTAAAACCGTAGGAACTTTTAGGGAGGTGAAGGGTACTCAAAAAAGCGTATTGCAAAATGCGGGAGGTGGGGGGGGGGTAGCCGAAAAAAAAGCGTAGGTACTTTATGGACGACCCCTTAGTGCTGCACCAACCAATGTTCACATAACTTAAGTTTGTTTGTTTATTTCTCCGTTTAATAACTTTTACAATTTAAAAGTTTATAAATAAAAAAACTAGCGGGACAAGTAGAAGACATTATTTTGTCTTATCACCGAGCCCCAATCGTACGTATTTACAAATTATTTATTAAAAATTATAAATGTAAAAATAAATAACAATTAGCTTGAGAAATACTTCAAGAAAAATATTCATGTTAAGAGTAATAATCAAGTAAACAAGAAAAACTGAAAGAAAAGTAAAATAAGAAAAACAAAAAATAAATTAATTAATTAAAGAGCATGTATTTACGAGAGCCACACTATCTACGTATATTATACAAAGTATTTGTTGAAAAATATAAAAATAAAATATATAACAATTTGCAATAAAGTAATATTTAAATAAAGAATGAAAAATTAAAAAATAAAAGAGTACTTAATTTAGAAAAACTGTAATATTTATGTATAATTTAAAACCTATTTGAATAAAAGTAAAATAAATAATAATTCAATAGTTAAAATAACAATAGTAACAATAGTTAAAAAAAAAGTAACAATAAGTAAAAGAAAAGTAAATGTTTTTTAAACAAGATTTAATAACTGCTTAGCTTTGTACACTATACCTAAATTTTTCGATGTTTTATTGTTAACTACACCTATATGTTCTCTCCAGGTTACATTCTAAAAAAAAATTTTAATTAACAAGTACTTCTTTATTGTGATAAAGTAGAAAAACGAACATTACTAAGAAACTTTTTTTTAATTAGTGCGTACGTACTTTTAAATTGAACCCATCCCCCCACTCCTATGCTCTTGTGCGCTATTCGAAGACCCCCTCTTCTCTGTGAGCGTATGTACTTTCTGGATGACCACTAATAACAGCTGAACAGTAAAATTTGAGATTTTTTTTTAACGGTTTTTATTTTAGAATTTTTTTTTGTGCACTGATTTATTTATTGTTTCTATTTTAGAGCCCACTCTCTGTGGCTGTTGCTGGCAAAGTTTTATGAAAATATTCTTCAAAAAAAATCTCAAATTTTACTGTTCCCCTGTTATCTTTGATTTATACCTAGTTTTATTTTTTAATCTCATGTTAAGTTAAATAGTCACGTTAAGTTAATAGTGTTAAACATATATATGTATGTATATATGTATGTACATATATGTATATAAAAAAAGTTTTATGATTATTTTCTATTTATTTTGACTTATTTTCAATTTTGTTATTATAAGAGATTTGAAAATTCCCATATAACTGAATCTTGAAAAAAGTTTTTTGAGTTTTGTTTTTAAGAGTTTACCTTTTCCAAAATAGTTACTGAGGTATTAAAATTAGTTTGTTACACAGGTCAAAACTACGGTATGTTGTAGGGAGTAGGATGTTAACGTTTTATCAAGAGTACTATTAATTATCAGTTTCACATTAAATAAACAATGCATTTTGATATATGTTGATTTTGAAAATATTTAATACATTCATCTCTTCAAGTAATGGGTTTGCATAAGTAAATTTGTGTTTATAAAATAAAACTTAAAAAATAGGTTCTTCCTTCGATAAAGCCCAGTTAGCAACGTTTAAAAGACGTTTTGGACGTCTTTTAAACGTTCAAAAGACGTCTTTTTTAGGTCTTGTGCCCAATGGCTGGAAACTTAGTTTTATGGATGCTTACTTATACTTTGTTGATGTATGCTAGTTATTGTAAAATTATTGTAAATAAATAGTAAAAAAAGGTCTTGCTTTAAAAAGAATACCAATACTTGATAATAGTTTTGTATTAACGGAGTTTATGTGAAAATTCTAAAATAAGTTCTTAAGTGTTTGAAGTTGTTAATAGAATTAGAAAAATAAGACAGCCTTGTATCATCTGCCAAAAATTATGCAATGTCACAGAGATGTGGTTGGTTGCTAATGTTATTGAAAAAAGCATAAGATGCGTGCTTCCTTAAATACTGCGTTTAAAAATCGTTTCGGTCGGTAGTTTACATTAATTTCTTTAAAAATTAGTGTTACTGTGTTGCATCATTTCTAATTTTTAACAGCTTTATGTATAATTTTTGCTTTGTTTTTGAAGATTTTATCATTCCACTTGTAATCCATAAAGCTTCTAACCTTATAGGTACCATGTATGCAGATGGTACCAGTTTATTCGCTTCGAGCAGTAATATCCCAATGGGCACACGACTTAAAAAAGACGACTTTTAAACGTCTTTGGATGATTTGGACGTCTTGAACGTCCTTTGAACATTCAAAAGACGTCTTCTTTAGGTTCTGTGTCCACTGGGATTTATAAACTCTTCACTACTACGAATAAAGAGTATATCAAACATATTTCAAACTGGTTTAAATGTAATAAGCTAACTTTAATAAAACCATTATTCTAATAAAACCAAATGAACTCTATTCCATTTGTATGCAAAAAAACGATTTTTAACCGAAAAACTTGCCGCAAACTTATATGGACGAAATTGAAATAAAAATGATTCCGATACAAAATTTTTAGGCGTTTATCTCAATCAAAACATATTATAAAAACCTGAAATCAACACATTAGTTATGTATCTACTAAAATTTCAAAAAAGTATGGGATTCTTATAAAGCTCGTAACTACTCCAATAAAAATTGCTTAAGCCAACTTTATTACTCTTTTATTCACAGTTACATAAATTATGCTAACACAGCTTGGGAGAGTACTGTAAAATTTTAAATTTTACAGTACTCCCCACGACAATAAAAAAGTTAAAAATTCTTTATCGTCGTTAAAAACATGGGATTTGCATAAATAAGTAAATGTTGATCATTTTACGCATACAAAACCCTCATTTTACTGGAATGAGATTATTAAATTAATTTTAACTCAATGTACTTAAAGTTTTGTGTTTTGCATGTTTATGGAGAATTGATCTATCCCCTACGGTTTTTAATAATACTTTCAAATTCAAACCAAACAACAAATACGATATGAGAAACATAATTTTTTTAAATGAGCTGTTTGTCACACAAAATTTAATCAATTTTGCATTCCTTATCGTGAACCCCGCCTATAGAATAATATTTTTTCACGGAACTTTGATCAACCAACTTCCTTTTATCTTATCGAGCACAATCTAAAAAAATGTAATTTTTTATTTGATTTTATATATAGTTCTAATATTTTGATGTTGTAACATACATTAATTGTAGCACGATATATATGAGCCGTTTATTTTGAAAGTGGCGTTATACTTTAATTCGTGTCACAAATACATACTAATTTTTTTTTGTTCATCAGTGATTTTGGTAAAAGTTTAAAATTATGTAATATATAATATTAATATTATGTAATAAGTAAATATATGTAACAAAAATACTTAGAAAATTAAATAATATTACCATTACGTGGCCTGTAAAATGTAAAATATATATTATTTTCACTTTTTAGTTTTTTTTTAATGTTGTTCCTCACCAAGGCCGAAAGGGCCATTACAATGGAGGAGGCTACATTATTGTGGTTACAACCCTTTCTTGACTCCGAAACACATGTTAACACAATCATTTTTTTTAAATTTATAGTTATGTTAGTTGTTAACTTCGTCATTCATTTTTCCTTTTTTTCAAATAATTGTACAGTTTTCTTTTTAAAAGTTAAGAGATTCTTTGATATAGTAATATATTTAAATAAGTCTTTTTAGATAAATTGACAAATAATTAAAAAATAAACAAACAAAACCAACAAATTATACAAAAATTTATGATTTGTGAAATAATTAATGTAAAAAAAAAGCATTTGTTATTTCATAGCAAGTAAGTTGACATCAAAATTGAGAAAAAGATCCTTTGAGGATAATTGAATATCTTGGTGTATTAACTGACTGCAATAGTTTTTTTCTTGATGGACAACCTTTTTCTTAAAAATACTAAAGCGACCAAACTCGAATGCAAACCATTTTAATTCTATACTATTATCTTAGATGTTAGCTTTATGAATTATTACGCGTAACACATTACACGTAAGTATGAATATACCAAGTAAATATGCATAAATTTGTTAATATAATTAGTAAATATGGCTTTAATGGTTTTTCAGAGAAAGATAATGAAACCTTGTTGCATAGCCTCGCTATTTTTATTATACTTTATTATAAAATATTATGAAAATAACCACTCTACGTGTATGCTTGCAGAATTGATGATAAAATTGCAGATTAATTAGTATATTTGCACGTGTTAAAGGGTTATATAAGTATACGGTTATATAAGTTATAAACGTAGTAAACAAATTAAAAAATTTACACATTTATTTAACAAAAATAGAAGATTATACACATAAAACAGTTTTTAACGATCAAAAATTTATGAAAAAGTATTGTATCGTATAGAAGTGAAGGCCGTCGAGTTATCGTGTGAAGACCATCAAACATTTTTGTTAATGCCTTTAACGAATTTTATCGACGTTATACATAAATAGAACTCAAACAATAGAAAGAAATTTTGAAAAATGTACGTAACAAAACAAATGGTGTTGTTAACAAAGTGAAAAACATTTAACAAATAAAATAGAAACAACAAAGTTTTTTGGTTTTGAAAACTTTTATTTATTGATAGTAGTGTTTCCTTTTACTCTCCATTGTAGTGAAAAACCAACTCATTGCTCTGTGGATTTATTTTACGGTTAGTAATTGTTACAGGTTCGTAGTCCTTTGATTTCTCAAAACGTATCTAAATTTAAACAAACAAAAATAACTTTATTTTTGGAAAAATAAAACAGGAAAGATATTTATTTTAAAACAAAATTTTCCCGTTATTTGTTTGCATTTTTGATCCTAAGATCAGGTTTGCCAACACGCAAATAAAAAAAAATACTTATAAAAAAAGATAATCAGACAACATGAAAATTTCTACATTAGATAGGTTATATCTACAAGTCAAAGATGTTTTCCATAATTAAAGCTAAGCAGAAAAAGGCTTTTAAAAAAAACTTCCGTATATTCCACAGGGGTATTAAAGAATTCTACTGTTAGGGCCAAAAAGGTCCGACCAAAGCAAAACACCATTTTTGTACCGTATAGTGTACGCATTTATAATACCGTATATATACCGTACGCATTTATAATACCATATATATACCGTATAGTGTACGCATTTATAACGCATTGAAAACGTTTTAATTCAAAAAACAATATACACGAACAAAAAAGAATAGATAAGTAACAGTATAAACCATAATTTATACTTTGATCTTTGAATTATGTATGGGCTCCTCAAACTTTTAAAACAGCCTTTACAGCATTGAGAGAAAAAAAGCCTCTGAAATATTTAATCTTAATATTTTAAGAGCAATAGCACTTGCCTAATCGCTTGATCTCGCAGTTAATCGCTTGATCTCGCAGCTAATTGCTTGATCTAATGCATGAATGAAACTTAAAACTGTTAAAACGGTTAACTAGTCAGCAGTAGAATGGATCAAAATCAATATTGATTGTATGAATGAAACTTAAAACTTTGCTAATAGTAATAATAAAACTGATTAGGCGATAGGATTCTGGGCGATAGGGATCAGATTCCAATTTTCAACAAATAGGAAAAGGATATAAGCATTTGATAAATAGCTGAGAGAGTAATGAAGAGAATTCTAAAGGATTTCAAAAAAATTATTTTGTAAGACTGTGACATGAATTTTAGCTGGACTACAAGTTATAGAAGAGTTTAAAAGAAAAATAACTTTATTCACCTTTTTTCCTGATACAATAGTAATTAACCTTTTTTCCTGACACATTAGTAATTAACCTTTTTTCCTGACACAATAGTAGGAGCGTGGTTATTAGATTCAAGAGATAAAAAGTTTTGAAGAAAATAGTCATTATTAATGTTGTTTAAAAGTCTCTAGAACCAAATTTTTCAGACAGTACAATATTTAGCAATCTGAGAATAATGGACTATGACCACAGTCAACAACTGTATGTTGTAACTTTTTGCATCGATTTTTTACAATAATAAAAAGACGTTTGTTTTCTAGAGTTGTTTTTGTGGAAAAGATTATCGAAAATCACTAAAGAAAAAAACGATGATTAAAACTAGTAGCTGCACAAGAAGGAGAAAAGTAAAATAAAAACTTCCATGTCCATGTCTATGTACCTGAATCCAGGAGATTATAAGGAGATAGCCTTATAAAGAGGTCTTCTGCAAGACAGTAGTCAGATGTAATTAACATTTACTCAGAATGAGTATTTTTATTGACATCATCTTAAGGCTTTACTCAACCAAGAGCCCCAAAGCTCTTGTGCTTCTCCTTCTTGTGCATAAATCTAATGCCCTTATTATGCACTGAATTATAATTAAAAAATAAACTGCATATTGTTTCCTAAGAATAAAAGAACAAAACTTTTCACTAAAAATGCCTAATCTTAAAGCCAGTATAAGATTCCTAGGAACTCTTGTTGATGAACATATATCCTGGCATTCCTTCTTGTGCTGCTATTTTCTAAGGTCAGATTTAACTACTTCAAGTCTTTGCCTATAAAAGTTTTTATATACTATTGTACTTCCCATTTAGGTCAATTACCTTGGTAGCTACAATAGTTTTTTTTAAGAAACAGCGATTTTTTAAGAAAACTAGTGTAGTTTTTTGTTAAAATCACTATTTTTAAAAAAAACTACATTAGTTTTCTATTATTTATAAGAATTCCTAAGAATCTTATACTGGCTTGTTAAAAAACAAGCCAGTATAAGATTCTTAGGAATTCTTTTTGATGAACATACACCCTGGCTTCCCTTCTAGTGCTGCTATTTTCTAAGGTCAGATTTAACTACTAATAACCGTTGCCTATAAAAGTGAATCCTACAAGACAGTAGGACGTGAAGCAGGTTGTACTGGATTACATGTTACTATTAATTTAGTAGCAAGGTGATCCTAATCCTGACCTAACCTAATTCTTTCCTAGGATTTATTTCCTACTTGCGCCCCTAATCTAGCATTTTGCTGTTGGACGCCTCAAAATAAATTCAGTAAAATTTATTTTCTGTTATGCACCAAGTGGTAAAATTGAATCATTTGAAACTTCAATCAAAAACAAAATTCCAAAAATCAATAAATAAAACAAAACTTTATATCTTGTGACATGAAATTCGATGCTTAAATTTATTCAAAATTTTTAAAAATAATTTTTTTTTTTGATATGCTTTTTAAATATAATGTCTTCTCAACTATTAATAATCACACGCGAGTGACAAAAATCTTGGTAACATCAATTGCCAATATTCTCATTAACAATAACCCGGGAACAACATTTGAAACTGGGATTTTTATGTTAGATTTAAGAGTTCAGCCTCCGATATTAATAAAAGTAAAAAATTTAAAAAGTTCAATTGCGAACCAAAAGATTTATATTCGAAAAAGAATAGTCTCAAAAAAAAGTAATACTGAGTTTTTTTTTTTTTTTTTTTTTTTTTAAACATCTTCGCTTCCAACAAGGCTGCAAGCAGCCACTAATTAAAGTTGGAAGTTACTGTAAGAGAAAAGATGAAGATTGTAGAGCAAGATAACGATTGACGGACGATTTAAAATATTGCAAATTATATGAATCAGGAAAGCAAGATGAAGGAAGCGAATTCCAAAGAGCTGATGTTCGAGGAAAAAAACTAGACGAATAAGCGTTTTTGGAGCACTTAGGAACAGTCACAGAAAAAGGATGACACTTAATTGAATGACGAGTAACACGAGAATGAATTTTAGTAGATGGCACAAGAGACGCTAGCTCTTTAGAGCAGTGCCCATTATAGTATTTGTAGAAAAGAGAAAGAGAAGCAACATTACGACGATGTGATAATGGTTGAAGGTTGGCTGCAAGAGCAGGTCCAACTGTGTTTACAATGCGTTTTTGCACCTTGTCTAAAAGAGAAAGGGCATCATTAGAAGATCCGCCCCAGATATGGCAACAGTATTCCATACAAGGCCGGATTTGAGATTTATAGAGGTAGAGAATAGAATCCAGAGTAAGAAAGTGGCGAGCTCGATAAAGAGATGCAACCTTAGCAGATGCTAATTTTGCAACCGATTTGATATATGGTTTCCAAGAAAGATTGGAAGTAAGAGTTAATCCTAGAAGATGAAGAGTAGGTGACTCATCGAGTACATCACCGTTCATAAATATAGGAAGATCTAAATTATTGCGATAACGATTGGCTGAAAAAAATTGAGTTTTATCTGAATTAAAGTTCACCAGCCACTGTGAGCCCCATGCTGTAGCAGAAGTGAGATCCTTTTCAAGGTCAAATGCCCCCTCCAGGCAATCAGAGGGTGTTGGTTTCTTATCACGACAAGAATAAATGGTAGTATCATCAGCAAACAATGCCACCTTAGATGTGAGAATATCTGGAAGATCGTTAATGTAAATTAAAAAGAGTATAGGGCCAAGGATAGAACCTTGAGGAACCCCTGAAGTTACAGAATAAGAAGAAGAGTGTTGTCCATCGAGGACAACTTTTATGCTACGATTGGAAAGGAAGGATTCAATGATCTTAAAGATGTTGCCGGATACACCATAAGAAGAAAGCTTATAGAGAAGACCAGCATGCCAAACTTTATCAAACGCTTTTGAAATGTCAAGAGCGATGGCCTTAACCTCTCCACCTTCATCTAATGCACGATAAAACCTGTCAGTTATTACTGTTAGCAAATCAGCTGTAGAACGAGAAGATCGAAATCCATATTGATGGTCAGAAAGTAAGTTATTAGATTCAAGATGAGAAATTAAGTGTTTGTTAATTAAAGATTCAAAAACCTTGCTTATGATAGGAAGAAGACTTATGGGACGGTAGTTAGACGAATCAGATCGCTCCCCAGAATTTTTGAAGATAGGGATAACAGATGCGGCTTTCCAGCAGGCTGGAAAACAAGACTCTGATAAGCACTTGTTGAATAGTTTTGAGAATATAGACGACAGCTCTGGAGAACACTTCTGCAAGACAATAACAGGTATGTTGTCTGGGCCACAAGCTGTAGAAGAGTCTAGACAGGAAATCACTTTAGATACAGATGCTGAAGTGATATGAATGTCAAGCAATGAATCAACCTGTTTGTTGGCAATATCAGGTAGAACGCAATTAGTGGAATCAAGAGATGATATTGATGAAAAGTTTTTAGCAAACAGTTCGGCTTTGTCTTTAGGTGAGGTGACAAAGTCTGAACCATACAAGAGAGATGGAATTATAGATTTGCCCTTATTATTGATATTATTAAAGATTCTCCAGAAGTCACGAGAGCCTAATTTTTGAGATGAGATACGAGATTTCATGACCTGAGAATAGCGGGTTTTGGCGTTAGACAAAACCTTTTTACAGTTGTTTCTAGCAGTAATGAAAAGACGTCTATTTTCTGGAGAATTGTTTTGCTGATAAATATGGAAGTAACGGTTTCGATTGGCAATCGCAGCAGCACAGTGTGAGGAAAACCATGGAGGAGAGTGAGGCTTGACCTGGAATCGTCGAGAGGGAATAAAAGATTCCATGCCAGCCTGAATCCACGAAGTTATATAAGAAGCACATTTGTCGACAGGAAGTTGAAAGATTTCTACCCAAGGGCCATCACGAAGAAAATCACGGAAAGAATCCCAGTCAGCTTTACTGTAGTTGTAAGAGGTTCGATAGTAGGGGTATTCAGGTGATGAAGAAGAATGAGATATTAGTTTTAGAGAGATCAAACTGTGATCAGAAGCACCTAAGGGTGAATGTGGAGAAACTGAGCACTGACTAGGATCAGAAACAAGACATAAGTCGAGTAGAGAAGGTAAATGATTAGGGTTGTCAGGAAAGCGAGTTGGAAAGTTGACTATTTGAGTTAGGGATTGAGAAAGGCAAAAGTTGTGGGCTTTAATGCCTGCAGAGTCACTGACACTAGAGCCAAGCCATTCAGAGTGGTGAGCATTAAAGTCACCGACAACAACTATATTAGCTGATGGATAAAGAGAGAGGGCTTGGTCAATATGATCAGAACAAACATCAAAAAGTGTACAGTCTTGAGATGAAGGAGATCGATATAGAACAAAGAGAAAGGCAATAGCGTGAAGTGGTGCTAAACGAAAGCACATGAAAGAATAGTCTGTGGATTCAAACCTAGTTTCACGACAAACAGGTGAATTCTTACGAATGTAAATGCCCAGGCCAAGCATGTGGCTATTGGAGTCTTTACGAATCAGAGGAAGATAACCATCAACTCTAAGATCACAAGATGAGACAGCCGAACTCAAACTAGTCTCACAAAGAGCAAGTAGGTCTGGTGAACTTTGCAAGAGATAAGACTCAACAGAAGAAAAGTTACTTCGAAGACCACGAATATTAGTGAATGATAGGTTTAGAGAACTTGGTGATGATGATGGTCTTCTGCGTCCTACAGCTTTTGGTACTCTATTCACTCTTAAATTAGATTGAAGAACTTGACTCAAAGCATAGATAGTACTCAGAACACCGTTTAATAGCCCAAGCAATTGCCTCATTACTACTAATAAACCCTAAGCCGTAACAAAGGGCTCCAAATGTGGCCTCCGCAATGCACACCAAAAGTACAAACAGGGACACCATCCATGCGCAACATGGCACTGTTAGTACTTTGATATTTTTCAGCTGTTGATGGAATCAGCCTCTCTGAGAGCTACCACAGAGTTCGGGAAACCTGACTACCAGCCGGCCTCAGAACCATAAAACTGAGTTTTAGAGCTGTACCCTCATAAGGAGATAATAGAATGAGTTGCTTAGTCATAAAAACAGTGACACAAGCAAACCCATGCATTGAGTCAAGAAGATCCAGCATTCAACATCCTAAACTGGAAACAATGTATTAAAAATACATCTGCGCCAGCCTAATAGATGAAGAAGGGGTGCGAGGCTGGTCAACAGATAGAATCTGTTTACCCCTTAAGTCTTTGCCTAGGAGGCCTTCTACAAGACAGTAGCTGGGTGCATTTAACATCTGCCCAAGATGAGTATTTTTATCGAGACACCATCTCTAGCCTTTACTCAACCAAGAGCCCCAAGGCAGGGGGTGTTTTAAATCGGAGTTGGCATCTCCTAGCCTTTGCCTAAAAAGGCGTATCCTACAAGGCAGCAGGACATGAAGCAGATTGTACTGGGTTACATGTTACCAGTAGCAGGATAACCTGATCTGACAATAACAATTTGAGTTAACAATTAGACTAAAACAAAAAACGTGCAAAAACGTGAATATAAATGTCAGGACACTAATAAAGCTTTCAATACTTTTATAAACAAACTCCTTGAGTACTTTAATGAAACAAATTTTTTTACTACCAAACTCAAGTTTGGTAGTAAGAAAATTTGTTACATTATTAATGACAAAAAAAAGTTTTTTTATAAATATTGGTCTGAATCTAGCTAATAAAACAATTTCATCATTTAATTCATTTAAAAACTAAAATCTGCAAATAACTTTATTAGCTACGATAATGAATTTAGAGTTACAGATTTTAGAAAAACAATGGATTTGAAAATGCTTTTGTAAAAAAAGTAAAAAACTTTGATGAAAAATTTAGTAATATAGTTATTGCAAAATAACTATATTACTAGATATTTCAGTGAACTATATCACTAGATATTTCATAAAACTAGTAGGACCAGACCTCAATAACCTCTGGGATTTTTCCTGATAAACTTAAATTAGCAAAAGTAATTCCAATATAAAAATGCAATGATCATTCGGACATTACTAACTATAAACCTGTATTAATAATTTCTGTATTTTCAAAACTCTTCGAATGTGTAATTTATAATAGAATATATGATCACTCAACTAAAAACAATTTATTTTACCCAAATCAATTTGGATTTCAAAAAAACCTTTCAGCTGAGCTGCATACTCATTGAAATAGTCAATCAAATAATAGATGGTTTTAAACAATATAAATTTACTTTATGTGTGTTTATCGAAAACTTCATCAAAAACATATTAAACAGTAGATCACTGCAACCTTTTAAATAAACTAAAGCACTATGGGATAAATAATAAAACTTATTATTGGATTAACAGCTATCTTACTAATAGAAAGCAATATGTACATCAAGGGTTGAATTAGGCGATAGCAAAATGAAAAATCCTGGTCTTCAAAATTTTAGTTTATGCAAAACGGTGTTCTTTGTTTTCAAGGGGCGAATCAACTTAAATTTGTTTGCGAAAAAGTTATAAAAAATAAAATGATAAATTTACGACTACAAAAGTAATAACACTCTGGTAACTAACTGCATTATAAAAGTAATAACACTATAATAGTGTTATTACTTTTATGACGCACTTTTAACTTTTGTAATTCATTCTTTGTTCAAGCAATATAAGTAAATCCCAAGTTTTAATTGAAGTAGAAAAGCATCTAGAAAAATAGAGTGGATATTCAAATAATATTCAAAACTTATTAAGGAACTTAAACAACTTTATAAAAACATACTGTATAAAAAGTTTTGCATTACAAAAAATGTTACTAACGGTTCGTAAAAACGCGCATTAATTTTAAAACCAACCAATAAAAATTTTTTTATGATTGATTTTAAAATTAACGCGCGATTGCTAAACTTTTTATAAAGTACATTTTTATAAAGTTAAGTGTATTTGTAAAAGTTCCTGAAGTTTTTAATAATATTTGAATATCCACTTTATTTTTCTAGATGCTTTTTTTCTTTGATTAATGTTTTAAAATTACTAATATTGTTTCAACAAAGAATTAACTTTAAAAGTTATAAGTGCTTTATAAAAGTAATAACACTATTATAGTTTTATTACTTTTATAATGCAGTTAGTGACTTGAGTGTTGTTACTTGCAGTTAGTGACTTGAGTGTTATTACTTGCAGTTAGTGACTTGAGTGTTATTACTTTTGTAGTTGTAAGTTTGTTGTTTTGTTTATAACTCTTTCGCTAACAAACTTATAATAATTTGCTCCTTGAAAACAAAGTACACGACCTTACGTAAACCAAAAATTTTGAAGACAAGATATTTTTCCAGATTTTGCAAATTGCGTAATTCAACCCTTGCACATAATGTATGATCTGGAATAAAAAATGTCTCATGTGGAGACCCACAATGATCAATTCTTGATTCTTTTTTTGAATTTATATAGATGATTTTTCTTATGCATCCTTAAAACTGAACTCAGTCATGTTTTCTGATGACACAAATCTATTTCTTACTAAAAATGATATCAAGAAACTGCAGATATGAATATTATATGAACTATATGCAGATTATTAAACTAAATAAAGTAAATACTTGGTTTAGAGCAAACTCTCACTTAACGTTAAAAAATAAACTGTATATTGTATCATAAATTAATTAAAAAACAAGCCAGAATAAGATTTATGGGAATTTTTGATGAACATGTATCCTGGCTTCCTCAAACAAAATATACCCAGTCTAAAATCACGAATTGTTGTTATGACATACCAAGTTCGCTCATACATCAATAACCAAAGTCTTATTATTCGCAGCATTATTTACTCTAATAATAAGTGTGAACATACCAAAACTTTAATGAAAGAAGTTAATATATGTATTTAAAATAACTATTAATTTAGAGCACATATAAGTAACATATATAGACTGCTTAAGAAATTTAATAAATATATGGAATATAGCATTACATACCAAGGTTCAAATCTATGGAAAACTACTAACAACCTACTACTTACTAAATTAAACTTACTTATCAAAAGAGATTTAAAGTTATGAAGAGGTTGTTAATTTAAGTTTATAAATAAAAAAACAAAATTTTTTTTTAACCTTGAGAAACGTTTGGGCTAAAGTAACTACACTAAAGTCATTTTATTATCTTTTTTTGTTTTTATTTGACTTGCTTATCAGTGCAGTACTTTTATACATAGTGTTTTTATTAATCATTAAATTTTGTCAAAACTTTATGAGTGTGTGTGTAGGAGGAGAGGGGAGGGGGAGAGGGACAGTATGAACTTGATGACGTATTGTTATCTTTATCTTCTTTGAGCCCCTGTCTGACTATTGTAAAAAAAGAAACCCTAAAGACTATTGTAAAAAAAATTTATTCATTATAAACAGTACAAAAACAGTATTTAGTAAAAAGTATATGCTGTCTTCTTTGTTTGACAGACATATATATACTGTCTTCTTTGTTTTATGGACATATATATATACTGTTCCTTATTGTATGTATGTATGTATGTATGTATGTATGTATGTATGTATGTATGTATGTATGTATGTATGTATGTATGTATGTATGTATGTATGTATGTATGTATGTATGTATCTATGTATGTATCTATGTATGTATCTATGTATGTATATCTTGATTTTCAATTATAATAAGCAAAATTAATGTAATCAAAAAAAAAAAAAACTTTATTTTAGCATTATTTAGAAATTTACAGATTTTATCCTCGAATATAATTGAATTATAATTGAAATATAAATCGAATATTTTATAAGTCAAGAAGGTGATTTTTTCTCTAATATGATACAAGTTAATAAAAGCCACTATTTTAAAGACAGAACATAATAAAATTAAAAAAAAGTGAGACAATTGTTGAAAGCTAGAAAAAAGTTACAAGGCTTTAGGATTGAGTGGTGCCACTGTACAGTGTTTATGGTATAATTTCTGAATCATTGCACTTGGAAGTCTAAAATTTCTAATTTAAGTAATCTACATAATCAGCAAATATGTAAAAAATCGAGAAAATTATAGAAGAGGTCCTACTAAGTTTTCTTTAAATTGGTTGAAATATAATCAACTTAAAAAAAACTGATTACACTAAAAAAGACATTAGTCTTAGTATTGTATAACAGTGAACATAAGACATCTTTAAGATGTCTAAAACACCTAGTAATATGTTTTAATAAATTTTGTATACGTCTAAAACATGTCTTGTGCCCACAGGGTAGGCCTCAAATAAGACAAACAATTTCAAACACCTATAAAATCCCCATTCTTGGTAGCAGTTAAAAATGATAAAATGAAAAAACATAAACCTAACTAAGTATTCAACTGAATGGGAAAAACATTAGAACTACCTTGGTAGTAACAGAGCTGCAATGGTTTTCTTTTTTTTTAACAGTGAT
This sequence comes from Hydra vulgaris, assembly GCF_038396675.1. Lineage (NCBI taxonomy): Eukaryota > Metazoa > Cnidaria > Hydrozoa > Anthoathecata > Hydridae > Hydra > Hydra vulgaris. The sequence continues at coordinate 40,852,569 of NC_088934.1, forward strand.
TTGCTTTCAATAAAACTCATATTTTCAGTATATGCATTTATTTCAATGAACCCATATAGAAAATGAAACCATTTTTTATTTAATCATACATTTATCAGGCCTCAGCGGGAGTAAATGAGCGCAAGAGCAGTGAAAAGCTATTATAAAACGAACATGGAGAGCCATACAAGCTGCTCCTATAAACAGCTTTTTATGAGAGCTTTTGGCTTTAAATAAATTGCTTATTAAATACTAAAATTTAATTTTACTCTAGTTAACAAGCATTAGCTAGTAACATTAATGTTAACAGAATATATACATAACGAGCAGCATCTAAAAATTATTCTGTGAAAAAATTCCATAGACAAGCATTTTCTTTTGGTTTCACACTAGCTATCGATGTATTTATTAAAACTTTACTAAAAATAAATAATTGCATTTTGTAACAAAATAAAAAAATCAATCTGAAACTAGAACTTAGTTTTTTGTTTATTCGATGTAGTTTGCACAAGAGTTTTTAACTTTTCTAAACAATATCTAAAAATACAAAGAAAAGAAAAAAAAGAAAGTGATTTTTTTTTATAAAAAAAAATAATACTTTTGCAAGAGCTGTAAATTGCTTCTGTAAACCACTTTAGGGAAGTGTGGACAAGAACAGTGGTCATATTCATCATACATTCATTAAGCCCATTCAATAAGTATGATGAGTGAAAATATGACTTGAAAAGAGTTCTACTACATTTGAAAAAAAAACAAATTTATACTTTTGTACTTTTAAAATTCTTACCATTGGTGCATAACACAACAAAGAAATAGTTGTTAAAACTTCAAAAACTGAAAATATCCATCCAAAACAAGCCATTGATATTTCCACAATTAAAACCTTTCGTATAACAGTGATTAAACTACAATCATCCACTATAAATATTGAGAAATTCTATTATTAATTTGTATTATTAATACATACATACACACACACATACTTACATACAGTAGTGGCCAAAAAATTAAGGCAGGCTACGTTTTCTAAACTTTTTTAACTTATTGTTTATTTATGGCGTTATTATCTTGGATACAAATAATTTTTTTATTATATTTTGATTTTTTAAGATATTTTGATTTATTTTACACCGTCAGGTTGCCATAGTTGTGATATGGGTAAAAAGCGTGATATTAAAAACTTTGTTAAAGGTAAAATAAATGCACTATTTTCGGAGGGCTATTCTCAAAGTAGTATAGCAAAACAATTAAAAGTATCAAGATGTGCTGTGCAAAATGCTTTACGTGTGCAAGACTATTCAAATCGCAAAAATTGTGGCAGAAAATGTGTGAGTGCATCACGAGAAGACCGTTTTTTAAAAAATGTTGTTAATAGTGAGCCCCACACAACATCTGCAAGGTTATCACAACTTGCTATGGAAAGGGAACTTACTATTAGTTCGAGAACAATTAGAAGAAGGTTGTGTTATGACTTTGGTCTAGTTGCAAGAAGACCAGCTAAAAAACTTTTATTAACTCCATCTCAATTACAAGCTAGGATTAAATTTTGTAAGAGTTTAAAAGACAAGACACCGGAATGGCGGGAACGCGTAATGTTTACAGACGAAAGTACGTTTCAACAAATTAGAAGCACGGGCTATAATTATGTTAGAAGACCTGTGGGAGAACGCCTGAATCCAAAGTATACCATAAAAACATCCTCCTTCAGTCATGGTATGGGAAGCAATCACAGCGCAAGGTCGATGCGGGTTGTACATCTTTAAAAAAGGTAAAAAAGTCAATGCACAAAAGTATCTAAGTGTATTGAAAGACAAAGTAAAACTCCACATGGAAATCACTAAAACCAGCATTTTCCAGCATAATTCAGCACCTTGTCATACAGCTAAAACAATTAAGAAGTGGTTTACTGATAATAAAATTGAATTATTATCTAATTGGCCCTCAAGTTCAACCAATCTTAATGTTATTGAGAACTGCTGGAATATAATGAAGCAGAAAGTTGCAGCACATCAGCCATAATCTGAAGAACATCTTCAAAAAGTTCTTAAAGAAGTGTGGACTAATGAAATCACTCGAGAATTTTGTAAAACATTAGTACATAGTATGCCAAGAAGAATACAAGCCGTGCTTGATAATAAGGGACATCCGACAAAGTATTGAATTATAACATTCAAGTCATTTAAACTTTTGCTATAATTTGCTGCTATAACCATTATTTTATTGAATATAAACAATTTTTGATAATTTTTATCTATTTTTTTTTATTTACTTTACTTTTTCTATTGTTTTTATTCAATAAAAAATTTACACTGCAAAATTTGAGTTATTTTTTATGACATGCCTTAATTTTTTGGCCACTACTGTACATACATACATACATACATACATAAATATATATATATATATATATATATATATATATATATATATATATATATATATATATATATATATATATATATATATATATATATATATACTTATTCATATACTAATATGTACAACTCAAATAACTCAACTTTTAAGTTATATATTTTATTGCTTTTTTATTTTTAAATTGATGTTATTAAATTCAGATAGTTGTAATATTAAAATAAATAAAAATTTTTTGAATAATAAGTAAATAAATAATAATAAATAAACAAATCCATATTAAATAATAAGTAAATTTATCCTAAAAAATTATTACAAAATACATAAAAAATATGTAGTCAGAACAGTCATGGAGAATGTCTAGAAATGTCTACATGGTCAACATCTCTAGAAATGTCTATTTAATTATGATGCTGACTTTTTCTGCCCATAAGGTAAAGAAAGGTAGTTTTGAAAGGTAGTTTTGAAAGTTTTTTTAGTCCATGAAAATTAATCTGTTCTACAGATCAGTTTTCTATGAAATATTTTTTCAAACTCATATATGTCAAAAGCCTCAAGCTTTTTAAATGTTTACCTCAACAATCAGATTATTTTAACTGAAACCCTTGAAAAGGTTCAGGCACTTAAACTCTTAAACAACTGGAGTATGGAAAAAATAGGGTTTGACATTTGATGAGATTTTTTAGTAGACATCAGAATTTGAATTGACTTCAACACAAATAAAAATGTTTTTAACTTTTGCCAATTCAAAAGCAAGTTATAAAAATATTTTCTTGGAATCAACCAAAGAGTTGCAAAAAATTGGGGAAAAATGGCTTTCCAAATTATTCATTGTTTAGGTTCAAACAATAAATAAGTCGAGCCTGTTCATTGTTTGAATTTAAAGTGCTCTAGTTAAAATAATGTAAAACATCATTCAAAAGAAATCAACTGGAGATAGAATGACAAAGTTTGAACAACAGAATTTAGAAAGGGACAATTAACCTCATCATGATGCACCTCATCATAATGCACCTTATAATGATTCAGTAAGGTGATTTTAGTCAGTACATGAGAAAAGAGTTATATATAGCAACAAAATTTAAAAAACTATATATATATGAACTGTATTCAATGTAGTTTTTTAGAGATTCAAGGCCAATGAGTTTACTATTCAAAGCACCATCAAGTATTGAATTAACTGAATTGGACTGAGAAAGTCATCAGCAATCTGTTTCTTTATATCTGAAAAAAATCTCACACAACTTGCCAGGTGCTTGATTTAACTCACATCACTTGGTTCCATCAATAAGGATAGAAATATTTGGAGACAGGGGCCTAGTTGGTTACCAATAAAATCCTACATCCATACAATGAGTGCTTGTGCATATGCTTATGCAACAGATATACTTGCTAATTTAATATGTATTAAAACCATCTAACACATGATAAAAGCCCTTAAAAAAGACTTGAAAAAAATTTTTTTTAAAACAGAAACACTTAAAAAATATAACAACATGCTTTACCTTTTATTATGTTTATCCTTTTATTTATTTATTTAATTTATTTTAACTTATTTATTATTTTATTATGAGTATTCATTCATGTGGTACATAAAAAAATGCTTACTCAGATATTAAAATCATAAACTAGATAAAAGTGTTCTGAAACACAAAGAACACAATTAAAACACAAAGAACACAACTTAGGAAAATAAAAAATTTAACATAAACTATTAGTAAAAAACATACGTATCAAAGGCATTTTGACAAAACCACATGTGCATATTCCATTATCATTAACACTACACGGAGTTCTTGAAATGAGGCCCCAATTGTTTCTCCAATATGAAACTCCAAGTATAAATGCACCAAAAGCACATGTGATACACATTATGAAATTAAATGTACCAAATACATAAAGCTAAAATTAAACCAACAAAATTAAAACCAATTAAAAAAAATAACAAAAAAGCAAAAGAATTACCTTATAACAACAAATAAAAACAAAAAACTATATTATCATTTTATTAAAAAAATCCTTACCAAGCCTTTTCTCCACTTAGCATTTAGTGGCAGAAATATAATCAACACTCCAAACAAACCATTAAAAAAAAGCTAAATGAATTAATAAATATTTTTAATTTTTTAATAAATAATTTTAATTTTCTTTAAAGTTAGTTTTTTCATAACTGACAAAAGACACCTTACGCTATATTTAATTCAAAGAAATAAATAATCAAGTAACATTATCACTCCATGCCAATTGTGAAAGATAGTCCATGATTGGTGACTGGCTTGTTGTAAAAATTATTTGCCTTCAAAGGTTGAAATAAGTAGTGTCAGAGAAATTCTATGAGGAATTCACATTTGGGAAATATTTGAAAGCAGTCCCTTTACATAAACTTTTTTAATCAGGTTTTTAGCTAGCCAGTATATTTTATTTTATAAAAGGACTAAAATTTTTTAGAATCTTACCTGTCTGGTGCATTGAATTAAACAAAGTACTCACCAAACAAAAAAGATTTGTCAGTTAAAGATTTATTTGAAGATCAAAGGAAGAAAAACTTATATTTCTTAGTAATTAATTTAAATCTGTTTTCTCATTAAATTAGCAAGGTTACAAAATTTAAAGAATTAAATTTTTTTCTCTTCAAGTTTATTTGTCTAAAACAAAGGAAATCTGTGAAAACAAAATTATTTATAAATATATATGGTATGAGCTAAACCAGAACCCTCACTCAATGTAGCAGCACTCCTTTCATGCTGTACCTATTTGTCAGCCGATATAGCAGCACTACTCACACTGGGGTGACTCATATAACAGCGTTTTTTGAAAATGTCTGATGGTACCCCCTAATGCTGTTCTATGTAATAAATAATATGAAATTTAAAAAATTTTTGAATAAAAAAATTTTTAGGGGTCACTCAAGACCCTTAAACATCAGACAGGTCCCTAATATTTAAAAAAAAAGTTCTTTAAAAGCATATCATGTTGGCTCTCAAAAGAAGTGAAATTTTATAAAAAATTTCTAAGATAATGAATAAAAATTCACTGAAACACAAATTAAAAAAGCGTTTTTAAAAAACTATAAAAATATATACTTTTTTATTTTTTGTTTAAAGACGATAATTTTTAGGCCATGAAATTTAAACTAGTAATCTTTATATAAAATGATTGTTTTTGGACATTTTATAAAATGCCACTTCTTTTGAGACCCAACATGATATGCTCTTAAAGAACTTTTTTTTCAAAATATTAGGGACCCATCAAATGTTTAAGGGGCTTGAGCAACCCCTCAAACTATTTCTTATTCAAAAAAATTTTTAATTTAGCATTAATTTATTAAATAGAACACATTTAGGGGGTACCAGCAGACATTTTCAAAAATCTAGTTTTATGAGCCACCCTAAATCACACATTCTACCTATTTGTCAGTCAATGTAGTAGCACTCCTTGCAAAGTCTACTTATTTATCAGTCGATGTATGTAAACAGTAAAAAAATAAAAATCAGAATGTTTTTTTTTTATTATTAAAAAAATAAAAACAATGAGACAAAAAGTCATTAAGAGGAGTTTTTTTTACCACAAAGGGTAAATTTAGATGTCAAACTATATATACATACATACATATATATATATATATATATATATATATATATATATATATATATATATATATACACATACATTTATAAATGCAGCATTAGACGCACACCGATGACATCATAAAAAAATAAGAAGTTGCAAGGGCTTCAGTGCATACACTGACTATCAAATAGCATGACCTGAAACAGAGTGCTGTTACATGGACTGAGGATTTGGCATGGGGCAGCAATCTTTTCTTATATTATTATTCTTTTTTTTTTCTATTTCTGAAAAATTAAAGCACGCTTTAAATTTTCAAAAAAAATGATAGTATATATATATATATATATATATATATATATATATATATATATATTATATATATATATATTCTTTATTTTTAGGATTCTTCCTGATGAACCTACTGATGGTGAAACACCGTGTTGAAGTAATCAAAAATTTGATAAGTGTTTTTACTAATTTATTATTGCTCTGTTCTTTTAGAACATTGAGCACTCTGTTTGTAGAATACACTAACATAATTTATATATATATATATATATATATATATATATATATATATATATAACCACACATACATTAGCCCAATGCATGTAAAATCATCATCTGTCATCACTGAACATCAGCTGTCTATTCTGATGCAAATCCAACATTGGTTGAATGTCAAGTGTTTAGTAATAACATCAAAAATTTAATTTTTAAGCTGTTTTTTAATGCGTTTAGTAATAGCATCAAAAATTTTTAATAATAACATCAAAAACTTAATTTGTAAGCTGATTTTTAATGCGTTTTAACAACGCATTAAAAAACAGCCTACACAGTAATTTTGGTCCAATGAAAGTATAAACATCGTAAAAGTTTATTGCTATTCAATCTAAACCCAACGTTGATCAAATGTGTATAATCCAAGATTGATTCAATGTATAAGGATCAACATTGATCTAAAGTATATAACCCAACTTTGATTCAATGTATATGGATCAATGTTAAAGCAATGTATATGCAATGTTGGGTTACATTGCGAATACAAAGTTATATAAATTAAATAAAATATTCTGTGAATTTTTAGATATTAAACCACAAGCAAAACAAACATGATTAATGTCTATTGATAGATAGTTTATAACAATGGTTTGTCAATGGTTTTTATCAATAGTTGAAAATTTATGATAAATAAATATATATGTTCAAGTCCATTTCACAACTTCAAAAAATTGAATTTCTAAAATTGATTTAATTTTATGATTTTACCTACAAATATAATATATATTGTAGTTTATGATTTATGTTGAAAAAATTGTTAAATTATTTGATAAATTTGAGTTATTTAACAAAATATGTGACTAAATCCAGAATGCAAAAAATATTCACTTTTTTTTGAAAAAAATATAACATAATGTTTCTGCAATGGGTAATATAATACAACTTGCAAGTGGCCATGACCAAGTTGTCTAAAATAAAATACTCATGCATGGACATGAGAAGACCTGATTTGCCATTAGCCTCGAATGATGTATACTTTTTGTCTGATTCTTTTATAGAAATTTGGTAAGCACTTTTCAAGTAAAAGGTAGAAAATACTTTGTATTTTGCAAGTTCATTTGTCATATAATCTATTCTAAGAAGACGATATTTGTCGAATTTGGTGTAAAGATTAACTGTTTGAGAGTAACCAATGAAGAGTGTTTTTTTGTTTGATTTAGTTAAATCCTTTACAACCATTACTTGGGCTCTCTTTGGGAAGAAGTATGGCTCAATTATACCATTAGATAATAATTGTGTTATTTCACTTTTAATAAAATTTTAATCATCTTTATTAAATTTCTTGATTTGATAGCTTTTGGCTGATTTCTGTCTGAAATACTTGTAACTAAGTAAAGCATTTTTATTTTTGCCATTTGCAGCACACAGGTTGTTTACCCTTGTGTCTCAAGTCTTCCACCATAGAACAGATTTTTGTGTTGCTTTTGCAAGTCATAGCCAAGTATGATATCACAATAACAGTTTTTAAGACACAAGAAGTTAAACATCATTATACATTAAGTCATTTACTTCAAAGTTAACAGAACAACAACCCACTAATCCAGACATCAATGATTTTTATTTTACTAGGTAATATTTATATTTTCAAAGTAACAACATTTTAACCATAATAATAGTATAAATAATAAAAATTTCAATATAACCAATAATTTTCTTGCTTATAAAGTTATCTGAACTACAAGAAACAATTAGTGCAGTTAATGGTTCATCATTAATTCTGATAACAACAGATGCATGAGAGAGACTCAATGGACAACCGCTTGAAGTAGTACACAAACTTGGTTTATAGTTGTAAGAAATGTCAAGAGAGTGAACTTGGTTAAATGTGGATTGTTAAGTCAATGTTAAATTTTTAAGGAGGCATTGGCAAATGTAATGTGAAGATATTCTGGAAATAAATGTCTCTTATTTGCTCCTCTCCATATTGTTCAACTGAAACATCCTTATAGTTACAATATTTGCTTAGTTAAGCAGTACTTGAAAATTTTTTTCTAAAGATTCACTTGATGGTAATCAATGCCTTAAAAAAGACATTAGGGGCTAGGTTTAATTAGGGGTTTTCATATTAAAAGAACCACATTATTTGATAAAATTGTATCAGAATTATAAAAAATTAACAACTTGGTATATATAAATAAAAATTAATAATATCTGCCAGTGCGAAACATCATACTAAAGAATGAATCTAGAAAGATTTGAACTATTTCTGCAACATAAACTTATTTTTAGAAAAAATTGAAAGATGATTTTATTTGATTTAAAAATACTTCCTTAATATGGTTTGTACCAAGTAAATTATCTTATTAAGATGTTTTCTATTGACTCAATGACATAAGAGGTATGCAAAGGCCAACAAGATGTTATAAAAATTTTTAGCATTGTGATCCATTCAATGCACAGACAAAGAAAATAACTAGTAAGGGATCGTCCATAAATTACGCAATGCTAAATTTATTTTTTAAAAAGAAGAAAGAGATCTTAAGTCCTTTTATGTTTCATTAAACTTAATGAGCTACTTTAATTTTTATTTAATTTATGAATTATCTGTGAGAGAAAACTTTTGATCTTTTTTGTTTTGTTCATTAGTAAAATTTAGCGTAGCAAAATTTATGGACAATCCTTAAGTAGCTGTATAATTTAAATACTTTATTATTTTACATAATTTTTTAATTTAAAACAAAATTAAGTTTTAGACAAATGTGTGGACACAATTTATGAAATTCAATCATTTTTACAAAATTTTGTCATTGTTACTATAAAAGAGTCACAAGTCTTAATAAGAAGTAGCTTGAATATAGCTCATGGAAAGAAAATTTGCAAACTTTGTAAACAAGAGATTGCCAGAAGAGAAGATCAAAAAAAAACTAAGTTTCAAAAACAAAGAAAGCAAAACTAACAAAATAGGAAATTAAAATAAATTAAAATAAAAAAAATTAATAATTTAAATAATTTGTGCACTGTTTTTATTTTTATTTCTTTAGAATGGTTGTTACTTTCAGCAACAATATTGGATAAGGCAAAGCAAAAAAAATTTTAAGTCGACATTAAAAAGAATGTTTTTCCTAAATTTTTTTTAAAGAGGAAAGTGAAAATATAATTTGCTATCTATTTGCACAGTATATTTGTATAATTTTAATTTAACAACTATATATTATCCCTATACATCTACATAAAGAATGACAGACAATTTAAAAGATTGCAAATTATATGAATCAGGAAAGCAAGATGAAGGGAGCAAATTCTAAAGAACTGATGTTTGAGGAAAAAATCAAGACGAATAAGAATTTTTGGAGCACTTAAGAAGAGTCGCAGTAAAAAGATGAGACTTAATTGAATGATGAGTAACAGGATAATTATAGTATTTATAGAAAAGAAAAAGAGAAGCAATGTTATGTAAATGTGATAATGATTAGAGGTTGGCTGCAAGAGCAGGTCCAACTATGTTTAAAATGCGTTTTTGCACTTTATCGCCCCATAACTGGGGCGGTTCTTCCAATGATGCCCTTTCTCTTTTAGATAAAGTGCAAAAATAGATTTGAGATTTATAGAGATAAAGAACAGAATCCCAAGTAAGAAAGTGGCAAGCATGATAAAGAGATGCAACATTAGCAGATGTAAATTTTACAATTGATTTGATATATGGTTTCCAAGAAAGATCGAAAGAGTAATTTTAGAAGATGAAGGGTTGATGACTCATCGAGTACATTACCATTCATAAATATAGGAAGATCTAAATTATTGCGATAACGATTAGCTTAAAAAAAATTGAGTTTTAGTTCACCAGCCACTGTGAGCTCCATACTGTAGCAGTAAGATCCTTTTCAAGCTCAAACCCCTCCAAGCAATCAGAGAGTGTTGGCTTCTTATCAAGACAATAATAAATGGTAGCATCATCAGTGAACAATACCACCTTAGATGTGAATGTATTTGGAAGACCATTTGTGTAAATTCAAAAGACTATAGGGCCAAGGATAGAACCTTGAGGAACCCCTGAGGATACAGGATATGAAGAAGAGTGCTATCCATTAAGGACAACTTTTATGCTATGATTGGTAAGGAAGGATTCATGCTCCCTGATACACTGTAAGAAGAGAGTTTATGAAGAAGATTAGCACGCCAAACTTTATCAAAAGCTTTAGAAATGTCAATAGCGATAGCTTTAACCTTTCCACATCTATCTAATACAGGATAAAACCTATCGGTTAATACTGATACCAAATCAACTTTAGAATGAGATCCATATTGATGATCAGAAAGTAAGTTATTAGATTCATGATGAGAGATTAAGCGTTTGTTAATTAAAAATTGAAAAACCTTGCTTATGATAGGAAAAAGACTAACGGGACAGTAGATAAATAACCAGATATATATAGCCTTAATTGCTTCATATTATCTTTCTGTTCCTGTACATTTTTTATCCCTAATCTTTTAGGGCTTTGGTAATTTTGGATACCTGTTGCTTTTCCACATTCTGTACTGTGTGCTTTGTTCTACCCGCCCCGCCCCTTTTAATCTACGATGTTATTTTTGAACAATTATAAATAAATTTTTTTATTACTTAAATATATTTTACCTATAACATAGTAGACCAAAAGGGAGGGGACGGCTAAAAAATAAAAAAATTTGGAATTGGTGGGATTAGAAACATGGATATTAGACATATGAAGTAAACACCCTATCCAAATAAGCTAAATTTAAGTATACTAATGATTGAATAAATATAGTTATATAATAAAAAAAAGTTATACATAAAATTAAACATATGTATTACATTGCAGTATTCATATAGGAACAATATATAACTGTGACATCAAAATTATTCAAATACACTTTACAAACAGATAGCATTTATATTTTCGCTTTCCTCTTAAAAAGGAAAATATATATATATATATATATAGGAAAATCATTATTTTTAATGTTGAATTAAAACTGTTGTTTTTGTTTTTTGTTTTTGCTTTGTTTTATCCACTTTTGTTGCTGAATATAATAACCACCCTAAAGAAACAAAAATAAAAACAGTACACAAATTATTTAAATTATTAGAGTAAAAGCGGGTCAAACCGATCACCGAACAATAAAAATCAAGTAACTTTATTTTATTTTTTTTTATTTTAAAACCATCTTTTTTAAATAAGATAAAAAATACCAACAAGCACATTATTTATTAATTTTTTTTTTTTTTTTGAATTGTATTTGAAAATATGAAAAATACAAGAAAAAAAAAAGATCACTTTTGGCAGAAAGTCTGTTAAAACCGATCAAAATAAAATACATTTAATAAATTTAACATTTTATATATGTAAATGTATATATTTTTATATACTTTTCATATAGCATACAGAAATATGCTATATATTTTTTATATACCATACAGAAATAATAAAAGATTTAAAGTTTACATTTTTTTAAACAAAAAAAATCTGAACCCATTACAAATTTTTTGGCAAACATGTTTTGTTGTAGAGCCAACTATTGCAATTTGGATTCTCGCATGACATCATGTCCGAATGTAATTCTTTTTTACACTTTCTGCATTTAATAACTTTTCTTCTTTTGGCTGAAGTTGTTGTAATCGGTTCTATATTTTGAGTTACTTCTTTTTCTGCAGGGTTTGGCAATAGCATTATGAGTTTGCAGATGGTTTTACGCTTTTTAACTTGTTTTTCAGCTAATTTGAGTTGCTTAACTTCTCTCTTTTTTTGAGATGATCTGCAACACGGTGTTCTGTAATACATTGGCTAGCAATTTTTGGAATAATAGGTTGCCTTGATTTTTTTAGATGAGACTGATTTTTTTCTTGAAAAAAACTCTTTAGCTCATTTTCCATTTCAATTTTCATTCTCTCATGTAGTGCTCTGTACTTGTCAAACCTCAAAGCTGCTGTTGCTGGTTCAGAAGATAATGCTAAAGACTTTATTGTTCGCAATGGCGTTGAAGATGCCGGTTGATTAAACGTTTCGGAGATAGCTAATGCCTGTTGATTGATTTTATTTTTGTTAAGCGGAAATAACCCAGTATATTCAAAACCAGTAATAGCGTGCAAATGTATAAAACACTTACCGCTCACATACACCTATTCGAGCAACATAGAAAATTTTCTTTATCTAAGTTTTTGCACTTTGTGTCTTTGTAATATTTGGTAAGAACTGCCTTCCACACTTGCTCAACAAGGCAATAGACACCTCTGTCCAGTGGCTGAAGAATGTGAGATGAGTGGGCTGGTAGACAAAATCAAAATTATATTGTTTTCCCGACATAGCAATACAGCTGCTAAACTGACGTGAGACGTATGTCCATCAAGATGTAAAATATGAGTACCACTAATAGCTTGACATTCTGGTTTATACACTTCCTTCAACCACTCAATAAATGTGTCATGCTCCATCCAACCAGATTTAGAAATTGAATATTTGGTGCCAGTTGGGCCACCTAAAGCCCACTCAGCTCTAAAATTTCGTTTTGCTTTGTATACCACGAATGGTGGTGTAAAGTATCCATCAGCATTACAGCAATTGTTCACTGTATAATGGATTTTTTCATTGTTACCAGTGAGTTTCAAAACACGCTTTGCACCTTTTTGACATACTACAGTTGCTTTGCCTTGATCACCACAGAAACCCGTTTCATTGCAATTCCAAATGTGACAACCAGAAGTTATCCCAGACAATTGATATTGTTTAGTGACAACTTCAAAATAATTATCAATTATTTTTTGCGTACAAGAAGCGGCTCTAGCAGATGCTAAAGTGTGACTTTTTCTTGTGGAAATTTCTTTAGACCATCGGTTTATAAATGCATAAAACCAGTCTTTGCCAGGCCTGTCGTTTTTAAATAGGCCTGATTGATTTGTACGAATAAAATAACCGCATACAAAGTCAATGACATCATTTCATGTTAAACCATAACCCCCATCACATAGGAACTTAAGCGCATGCACCATAATTGACTCTGTTTGCTGTGAGAGTACGGTTGTTGATCCTGATCCCTTGAAGCTAGCATTGTTGTTGTTCTTGCGACCTATTAGAGTTGAGAATGGAATATTTGAATGCAGCTTTTCTGATTGAAGTATTTTTTTCTTTTATATCATTTAACACAGCTTCTACATCTTCTTCATTGTATGACTTTTTACTTATTGTCATCTTAAAAGTGAATAATTAATAAATATCATTGAGTCATTTTTGTAAAATAACTTTATATAGGAAGAACCCGGAACTAAAACATGAGAAAATCCAATAATTTAATTCACCTAGGTACCTAATTTAAAAATTCACATACTACTTAATAAAGGAATTTAAAGTAAATATGTGAATGATCAGTTTTACCAGAAAAATTTAATATTAATTTTTCTTACTTTTTTGTCTAATTTTTAACTATAAAACGAAAAAAAAATATGTAATTGGTATTAAAATTAAATTTTCTACAAGATAGAGTTATTTTTAAACGAATTATGGTTCCCAAATTATTACGATAGCAAATAAAAGATGACTAAAAAATGACGTGGATTTTATTTTGACACATTTGAATAGAGGAGATGATTCTCTTTCTTCTGGTGTTTTTATTTTTTAAATATTTCTATCAGTTTCGGTTTTATTTAAATTTTTCAATCTTTCATGGTTATTTACTGTGATCGAAAAATAGTATGATTGGTTTGACCCACTTTTACTCTAATTTTTTTTATTTTAATTTCCTATTTTGTTAGTTTCGCTTACTTTGTTTTTTCTGCAACGCATATTATAATAAAACTTACAAACGGTCATGACCAAGTTGTCTAAAATAAAATATAACATTAAGTGGATAAATTTATTTTTTTCTTCTAAAACTTTATGTAAACCTTTTCTTGATAAATAAAGGTCTAAAAGTAATATTAATTTTGTGTGTTTTTAATAATGTTTTATTTTATTACTTGCTAACTATATTTATAAATAAATATTATATTTTTTATGTAATTATATAAAAACATAAGTTTAAACTTTTATTTATTAAACATAATAAACACACATTAAAATGTCCAAATTTAAACTTAATATAATTTACCTATTTATCAAAACAGCAAGTTTTTTTTTAAATACAATAATAATCTAATTTTTCTAGATATTCAAATCTCTTTTGAGGTTTGAATATTTAGCAAAAGGCCCTGAAATAATATAAACACGAATAATCAATATTTAAAGAAAAAAATTACAGGTAAACCAATCCATAATTGAAATTGAGCTTTTTCCAAGTTAGAATCCTGTTGTTGTACATAAATTGAGCACACAAGAGATACACCGCCAACCAGCATCAAAAAAATTGACAAAATGAACACAGTCAATCGTTGACAAAATCGATGATTTCCCTGAAATAAATTAATTATTGATGATGTTTATTTATTTTTATTAACACAAAATATTCATTTTACTAATAATATTTTTTTTTTCTTTCCATTTCCTCTTTCTTTGAGTAGGATATTTATATTTAAGATACATATCAAAATATATATATTAAGAGTTTTGTTTAAAAGTATTGTTAACTGATAGTCTCTTATTTACCTTTTTAACCTAGAATGTTGCATCTTTTTTAATACAAACATATTGGTTAAGCCTGGATGGCTTTCTGATTTCCTGGTTTAATTTTTTTTATTTTTTTTCATTTTGTATGATTATTGCTTCCATTTTCTGATTTGTGAAACTTTAGTTCCTAAAATTATCATATTTGGGAAAATTATAAAAATTAAAAGCTTGTTTTCAAAAAAGATAAACTTTTTTTAGACATATTTTCTATAGGAGTTCCAACAACTTGGGACCACAGAAACTTTAATGGTAGATCTATATATATATATATATATATATATATATATATATATATATATATATATATATATATATATATATATATATATATATATATATATATATATTCACATTTTTGATAATATATTGGCTAAGCAGCTTTAAATCTTGCGTAAATAAATTTTGATGGATTGTTTCTTTCAGTTTTAGTAATTTCATTCAATGCAATAGGCTTCTTTCTTAAAAATGTTCTCTACAAAGAAGTCTTAACATAGGTCAGTCTAAATGCTTCTCTTAAATACTGATGATAAAGTTATTACATTAAGGTTTTACATCAGTTTTACATGCAATTACAGCAGTGTTATATACTGATGTGTCAGCATATAACACAAATTCTAATTATAAAACTTTCAACTTTTTTATAACATTTGATTAAATTTAAAAAAATATGATCATATTGTTTACACTTAACGATACCTAGTAGCTCATCATATTTTTTCCATTAGTTTTTATATCCCAGTCTGGACTTATAGTAACAATAGCTAGGCTTTCTTTTACTACAAAAATATATATTTTAGCCTCATGCTAAATTAAATTATTAATTTTACACTTATTTTGTTTTTCCCATACTTTTTCTATTTTTTTAAAATAGTTCTTTTCTTACTTTTTTCTTACTTTTTAATAAGTGTAAAAAGTTTTATTTCATAAACATTGTCATTTTCTCATCAATACAACCACATTATTTTGTTTTTTTTCATCGCCATTATAGTTGTTAAACTGAAAATATTAATTATAAAAATTTTCTAATAAAAATGCTCTTTGAAATTCATTAATATAATAGTCATTTAAATCAAATGATGAATGACATTTGTTATTTAAGATAATGTCAATAACTTAATTTAATTATTTAAATTAATATTTACCTTATACTTCTGCAACTAGTATTTGGAATACCAGCCATAAGCCACTGCTTTCTAATAGTAGAAACAATACATTTGAACTTACACATTTTCAATTACATAGTAGTTCATGATTTGTCTAGAGGGCAAAATTTAATTTCGCTGTGTATTTTTATAATTTTATTAAAAGTTAATAACTTACAGCAAATAAAAATATTGCATAACGTCACTTATAGTAGGAAACATTCTACCATATATTTTTTAAGTTTGTTCTGAGAAAAAAAAAATTAGTATTTGAACGTGTTAATATTACTATTTTAAATTAAAAAAATTTTAATTTGATAAATTAATCTAATGTCACATAACTCCGTATCTACTTACTCCATAAGTTCAGCGTTGCAAAATTTTAAAAAAATAATTTTTTTAATGCTTGCTTAATAATAAATGTTCAAAATGATTTTGAAAGTCACTTGTTTAATAATATAGAATGGTAAAATAAATAGACTATCCAGTTTATTTATTAAAGTTTGTTGTGAAATATTTTTGATAGGTTAAGGCAACAGAAGTATTTAACTTTTTAAATAAAGTCATAATTTTTTTTATGGAATTACAGCTGCGCCCCAAATAAAGAAGTAGCTTTTACACTCAAGGCCGGCACCAGTAGGTGTTAAAAATTATTAATTGCCATGGCTACTAAGTAAAATGGTAGACATCCAAAAATTTCTCTGTAACCGAAAACATATAGGATATGATTTTTTGGCATACGATTAACAGCATAGTAACCTACAAACTGAACTGAAATTGTTCTAGAAAACAAAGTATTTAAGCTTTGCTGAATTTTTTAAAATAGGGTATTTAAACAATTGCATTTTTGTGAGTTAAATCTTCTATAAATCAAAAACTCCTAACAGTATTGTAAAACTTTTAGTTCCAATTGTACAACTAAATGCAATAAACATTTGGTCAAAATTTCATGCAAATCTGACATATGATTAATGAGATAGAATAGCCGAGAGGTTTAAAATTGACAATTTGAAAAAGCATTTAAATTACGTAACGTTAACAATTTTGCTGAATAATTTATGTCAAATGCTCAATCTAAAATCTGTCATTTATATGAACAAGAACCAGGATCATATAGACAACCTTCTTGGTCATTCTCGGAGTCATCTTTTTTTATTTTATATTGCATCCTCGAATAACTTGTAGTCGCTTTTTAGATGTTGCTCGATTTTGATATTCTGCCAAAATTAAATGCTTTTTGTTCATGGTTGAACAGCCTTGAAGAGTACCATATATATACCAAGAATCATGTTCAATTTTTAAATAAAAGTATACTTGCTTTTCTTGCAATATTAAAATTTGAAACAGCATCATATACATCTAACTCCAATTGCGTTAACAATACATATTTTGTTTTAGGTATGTGCTGCCATATCATCCCATTAAAACTTTCATTCTGGTTTTGCGTCTTATCATGAAGACATTTTTTTATGAGTTTTTTTTTTAGATAGATTGATATATACAGGCTTTAGATGACTAAAGATTAAAAGACCGGCACCTGACTTGTAAATATATATTGAATTAGCTTTGTCCTGTTTATAATGACACATTTATAATGTTTATAATGAGCTATGTATACTATCAGGGCAATGTGTATAACAATTATTTTTAGCTAATGATGCAACATGGAATAATGTTGCAAGTATGGTCTCTTTCATGCGTTCTAAATCATTGTCACTTTGCCTAACAGCAATTTCTTAGTAGTTTTGTAAGCGTTCAATTATAAAATTCGTTAATTTGCTTTTGCCTCCAATTCCTTTAAAGGTTTTTCTTCAAAGTTTTTAATCTACTACCGACTCGTTTCTGTACATGTCCAACACACTCCAACTTACACACTGTTATACCAGAGTAAGTATACTTAACATAAGAGTAGCTTTTACAATCTCCATCGCCATAATAGTTAACATACCTTTGTTCATTTTGTGGAATAGAACGACTTAATATTCTTGTGCAATGCTAATGTGCACCAATTACTTCCATGCCAGGAGCAGAACCACGATAATTTAATTTACATGCATGTGATGACTTCCAAGCTTCAAAAGAACAAGGAATATTTTCTTTAAGTTTTAATTTTAGACTACAGGTTTTGCATGATCGACTCATCGGATCGCAATCAAGAATTTTAACTGTGTCCATTGATATTGATGTAACAACTCCATTTAATGAAGAAAACCCACGACGTTGCCAGGTAACATCAACTTATATTGCAATGTCAACAATATTTAAAGAAGATTAACAAACTTCTTTCACTGCATCAATCATCGTTTCTTTTGCGACAATTTTAGCACAATCAAAGACAAATTTTATTATTTTGCTGTCACTATTTTTATTCATAGGTTTGGGTTCATTAAAAATGTAAATTTTATTAATCCTGAAAAATCTCGACCACATCCACGCATTGAATAAACTATTCTATTATTTAGATCAAAAGTTTTTTTTCCCAGAACATGCTTTTGAAGTATAAAATTCAATTTTTTCATTGCAGTTAGAGCAGCAAGTATTTAACATTGAAATAAATCCTATTTTTTTGGGAAAAAATTCAAAAAGATTGAAATTAGATGGTAAACATTTTTTAGCAACGTAGTTGATTAATTACACGAGACAATTGTCTGCAATTCAATAAACAACAGTTTTAGTTTTATTATGCTGAGTTGTCTCAATTATCTCAATTTTTTTGGGGATATAGATAAATTTAAGGACGTGTTACAAGAATTATGACAATTAAAAATAAGGAGCAACTGGTTAAGTTATATCGATTGGAAAATTTTTAGTGCATCTATTTATAAGAAATTTTTTAGATATTTTACTTTGAGTACTTTGCTTGACTCTACATTGTGTAAAAAGTTTGTTAGAAAACAAAAAACAACAAAATAGCTCGCCATTCTGATTAAAAATCTATTGCTATGCGTGTTGTAAGGCAGATCAAATTTACCCAGTCGAAGGAATTTAGGAATTGATTTTTATCTCAAGAACTAAATCTTACTTTAAGAAATGGTTTCCGAGTTCAGTGATAAATTATGTGTCATAATTGCACAAAACATTTTTTTTGATTTTTTTTTATAATTTTTGAGAGCTCATACACCTTAAAAATAGAACCACAAGTTGGTATGATTGTAAAAAAATTGTATTACCTGAAATCTTTTTTTAAAAAAATATTTAAAAACAAAGATATTTGTTTTACCTTATTGTGGTAGCCATGGTCACTCCCTGGCATTTTTCTTTTCTCACTAAAAGTATCAAGACGAACTAAAACAACTTCTACTAGTTTTTTTTTATAAACTAGAAACGCAAAGTCTAAAGTAAAAAATCATTTAAAATTTGTTGCTTACATGAGTCAGTGTTTTGATACAAATTTCGTTTTGATTCGATTATTTCTAATCAATAGAGATTAAAAGTATTATTAAATGTCTTTAATCGTTTGATCATAGAGATTTGTCAATAAAAAAAAATATTTCAATTCAAGTTATATATATATATATATATATATATATATATATATATAGTTAGTTTTATTGAACTTGAACTGAAATTTTTTTTTTATTTCGCGAAGGAGATGTGTGAGGTGTGACATCCTCCCCCCATTCAATGAATATTTACACTATTAGTCGAAAAATTAGGATTTTTGTACCATCAGTCAGCAATTTGGAATCTTTTTTTGATTACAAAAAAAAAGCTCCCTAAATTTGCAAAAAGAAATCATAAAGGAAAAAAAGGGCGCATTGATTGTTGAGGCATTATGACTTTTACCAGACACATAGTTTGAGAATTAATAAATTCTCGCATTTTTAACATAAATCATCATTATTAACGTTAGTTTTTACTCATCCGTTTTTCTACGGTAACGGGAAAACAAGGAGGTATAATATATTTTGTGAAAAAATAATCACGTGAGAATGCGTAAATTTGCTTTGGAAAAGTTAAAGTTTGTACTACACATGCTCACATTGTTAATTTTTTCTTCACTTTTCTGTTTCCTTTAAAAAGCGAAGTTTTATTTATTTTGTTTTTTATTTGATTGTTGAGGTCAGTTTCCATGGAGTGAAAACAGACCTTAACAATCAAATCTTGAAAACTAGACTTCAGTAAAACTGAAAAATTTTTGGATCTTAAAATCATATTTCAGCTTAATGAAAGTTTTAATATTAAAACTGCATTATTTATATTTGGTAAGATATTGATATTATTAAGATATTAAAATATTATTATTATTTTAAATCTTTATTGTTAAAATTATTGTAAGTTGTTAAAAGTAAATTCTTGTTTAATTACATCAAATCTGCGCTTAAATAACATGCATTTATTGCCAAAACCAATAATAAATTTAGCGGGAATTTTAAAATATAATATAGACACGTTTAAATGTTACAAGTTAAAAAACTATTTTATTTATCGGAATAAATCGGTGAAATAAAGACGTTTATAGCTTGTTCAAAAATAGGGTAGAGCATCAACATTTAAATTAGTTACATAATTGCAGCTTTGGACAGTTTAGTATTAAATATTTTTCTTGTATAAACTTTTATACTACGTTTTACATGCAACTTCAAAGTCCAACATCCAGATAACCAACTCATCAACTTCTAAAACTGTATATATATATATATATATATATATATATATATATATATATATATATATATATATTTATATATATATATATATATAAAGTACTGGTCAAAATTATAGCTCAAATTTAAAATAAAAGTTGAATAATAGAAATTTGGGTTAAATGAAATTAGGGTTGAATGAAAAGTTATGACTATTTTTTTATCTGAAGTATAACATTTTACTTTTTATAAAAATGAATGAAAATTGAAAATACATTTAAAGTTAACATGTTTTAAAGTTCACTTAGTAATAATACACAAAAATAAGCTGGTCAAAATTATAGCACATGGCACGAATTTTAGATAAAAAAGCATTAGAATTTGATGTAATATGAAGAATTGTTGGATCTTTTAACAGAGCATACCAATTTAATGTAAAGATGAATTGAAGTCTTGTCCTAAATGTTTTGAATTGCATCCTTTAGGTCATTTGTTTTGCTTATGTTGTAATTTTTGAGTTTTTAGTCAATAATTGACCAAAGATTTTTGATCGATTTTGCATCTAGTGAAGTGGGCGGCCATTCTAGGAGCCAAATATTCTTCGTTGCAAATTATTCCATAGATTTTCTTGCTTTGTGACACGGTGCCTTGTCTTGTATAATATAACAATCTTCAGCTTCAGAATCAAAAAGAGTGCCCTTGTTGTAAAGCTAAATAGTAAATCTTTTTCATTAAGAAGATGACCATCAAACTTACGATTCTTTCTATTTATGACATCAAAATGTGATTCTTCACTAAATATCACATGATACCATTAATTTCGAGTTCGATCAGTTTTTACACCAAAAGAAGAGACTCTTCTTTTTCTGAGCCTTTTTTTGATAACAATGCGTGTATATGTGTAACTTTTCAACCCTTTTTCTAACAACGTCGACGTTTGTTTAGAAAAGGCTTGCACTAATGGTTTTTTATTTTGCAGCATTCAACTCCATAGCATTTTTTCTACTTGAATCAGTAGGATTTTTTTTAGCATGTGTCACTATATAGCGGTCTTCTGTAGAACTAGTGCACCTGCGACATCCTTGATCTGGTCCATTTTTTATTGGTAAACTCAATTTAATTTTATCAGCAGTATTATAGACAAATTTTCTGGAAGTTTTAGCACGTTTAGCAATATCAGCAACATTAAATTGCTGTTGAATAAAGTTTTTTGCAAGTTATCGCCGCACAGAGCTCACTACTTTACGACCCATTGCATAAATTTTGTTTTAATTTTAAAGTTACTCAAAAAACTTTTAAAAAATTATAAGACTTGCTATTTTAAATAAATAACTATGATGCTAGTAGATAAATAAAATATCATACACAATAATGCATCAATGCATTTAATAATTCACACTGTCAAAATTACGCATGAATATGAGCTATAAATTTGAACCAAATTTTTTGTAAATGTTTGTAAAATTTCTAAGATGAATAATGAATAAAATTTATAATTTTATGTGCACATTTTAAATGACTAGTGTAAACACATTTCAAAAATGCAATACCTCTCAACAATATGATAGATACATACAAAAAGTTTACATGGCAATCTTAATTAAATAGGTTGTGCTATAATTTTGACCAGTACTTTATATATATATATATATATATATATATATATATATATATATATATATATATATATATATATATATATATATATATATTCATCTATTTTTTTTTTTTTTTGTACTTCTATCTTTTCTATATTGTCTGTGAAATTTACATGCCTGCTTTCATAAATCGCCAGAAATGCTAAAATATAAACCATCAAAAAATATCATCAGGGGAGGCCAACAGGTCAATTGCTAAGCAACTTTTGTCAATTATAGCTAACAGGAGAAAAAATTTATTCAAGCCGTAAATTATAAATACAAATAGCAAGAACAAAAAGAAGACTTGTCTTTAAATTTTTGTCTAAACAGGTAGAATTTATTTTTTTTGGCGGCAGTACGTTTTGACAAAACGTTTTGCCGCAAAAATTCATGGCACATTTTACTTTGAGCAAAAAACCTGCTACAAAATAAGGTTAAAACCAAAGATAGATTAGCTATATTACTCTATTTTTTTAACTATACAAATTGATTTGTTTTTAAAAGTAAGAAAACTTGAAGAAGAAATTTAGAAATACGTCAATCAAGAAAAGAAAATCGTATTATTACCAAAATAGCGATACGCTATATTTGCTAATACTGTGAGTATTTTTATATTTGTTAATTAGTAAGTATGGAGAAATGCTGAATCTTTGTAAACTTCAAATGCATTATTGTGTCCTGGATATACATCTGATTATGAACTCTTGGCTCTAGACACGCAGGCATATGCTTCTCTATAATAGTAAATTTTTTGTGCAAGCATAATGCTCACAAATAATTTTTTTTTTATGATTAGTTTTCATTTGTTTAATATTATTGATAAAAAAAGATGTTGGTTTATTACCCTACCCATTTTTTTTACTCATAAGTGCATTAATCGCATCCTAAAATATTTCTGTGCCAAAATTTTAGTAAGTAGATCGCGACATAATTTTAAGAAATACATTCAATTAAATAGTTAAAGAACTATGCTTCTTTAACTATTTAACTGAATATTATTCTTAAAATTATGTCGCGATCTATTTACTAAAATTTTAAAACTTTTTCTATTGCTTTAATATCATTTTTCTATTTTCTTTTTTAAGCTTTAATATGGTTTTTTTCACGGATGGCTTACGTAGGTCACCTTTTAAATAAACCATATTAAAGCGTAAAAGATACTAAAATAATGTCAAACTAATGAAAAAACAACTGTGTTAACGAACATAGTTATTAACTAATCTAAACTTGTTATATATTTTAATTTTATTCTTTTTTGATAAATAAGTTGTAAAATATACGTATATATTACGGCTTTTGTAAATACGTGCTATTTTGTTTTATTATCATTATTTTTTATTTTTCTTGTTTACTCGACTTTTCTTGTTTACTTACTTTTAACACGAATAATGTTCTTGATGTTTTTCTTAAACTAGTTGTTATTTATTTTACATTTATTTTTTCAATAAATAATTTGTAATGTATACATATATATTACGGCTATTATAAATACGTACGAATCGGGCTCGGTGATAAGATAAAATAATGTATTCTACCCCACCAGTATTTTTATTCATATACTTTTAAATTATAAATGGTATTAAACGGCAAAATAAACAAACAAAAATCAATGTTTAGCTGCTAAATCATATAGATAAATTTAAATACATTTTTTATTTAGACTTAATTTCACCTTTTAATGAGTTTTATACACCGCAACATACTCTTTTCTTAACAAATTTATTTTATTTGGTATTATTTCACCTCACTCAATATTATCCTTTAGGATTGCAGGGCCATCGACACGGGCTTCGAAGTGGAGGGGCACAATCGTCAATTTTTTAAAAAAGTCCCCTATATCTAGAATTTTTTTTAAAAAAAAGGTCCTTAAGAAAAACTTAGGAGGGGGGGGCACGTGATCTCTCGGCCTCCCTAATGTTGTTGGCTCTTGATTGCACCCACTTCTTATTCACACCCTATTAAAACTTACTTCACTAAACGAGAAATTTATTTGTTCATTCTCTGAACTACGTCTATACTTTTTTTTTCAAGGTTTATTTTTGGTTTTCTTTTTACAAAATCAACCCCTTCACCAATAAATAAATTTAAAAAACATTATTAACCAAAGATTTTTTTTTACTAAATTAAACATATCTATGCTACATAACATAATATTGATGTTTTTTTTTTGTTTTTTTTTTAAATTGAGTTTATGGAGAGATAGTCGAATCGTATACATGGTTGTTGTTTTTAAACCCCCTCCGCCTCACACACACTTTGTACGCATTTGTACGTTTTTGGGTAAACGCCTCCCCTATATTTGCGTACTTTATTGAAGATTCCTAACTTATTTTTTAGTCTGTACGTATTTTGGCGTTTAGCCGCAGCTTTGGTGAATAGGCTAACTATTGGTGTCAGGACTGTAGACTTTTGTTGTGCAGACATTAAAAAGACCTGTAGTACATATCTTAATGATGACGGTTGGGATTTATTTGCGCAAACATAAACAGAGGGAGTCAATATTTTTGATGTAACCTAATTTGTGGGTTGTTGAGTCTTTTTGTTGTTTCAAGTGTTTGTTATTTTTTGGACACAATTTGTTACATTAGAAAAAAAAAATTGTCTTTGTTAAACATTTCTTTCAATTAAATGTGTCATTTAGAATCTCTTTTTGTATGCACCAATTCAGTGACATCGTATATCTGGATAGACATTCCAGTATTACATTTTAGAATTCCAGAATTAGATAGTAATTTTACCCATTTGCAGCACTGTTAAAGTAAAGTTTATAAAAGTCTAAACACAGTCTAATCTAAATATTGCAACTTGTGGAATATAGAGGACGATGAGTTTAATATCACAAAGCTAATTTCCTTGCATAATTCTAAAGCTTTAATGAAGATTATGCTTTCATAATGGTTTAGTATTAGAGGGGCAAACTTTTCTTTCGGAAGACTTGAGAATGTATCTTATCAAAAATGAATTTCTTTAATTCAAAAATATTAAACGTGTTAAATATGGAATATTCCAAGTTACAGCGGTTTTTTGTCTCGAGCTAAATTTCATTGCAGATAGAAAAAACTTTCTGTTAAAAAAGTTTAAGTTAAACAGAAAAAATGAATTAGTGATTCCATTGGAAAGAGAATGTTTGAAGGAAGTGTTCAAGAATTCAAACTCATATTCTGGGCCTACACTCTATAAACTCTATTGGATATACCTATTTAATACATTCTGAACGTCTTGGAGACTTCGTAAAACAAATTTGAATTGGAAAAAAAAAAGTTAAGAAAACAACAATAAAAAAACAATAAAATTTATCAATGACAGGTTTTCTTTTTATTGTTTGTCTTCCACAAATATCGCCATTGTCAGTTTCTCCACACTAATGCCCAGATGAAGAAATATAAAAGGTTAGCTTGTTATGCGGCACAGAAATGGCATAGTAATACAACTTTTCCAAAGATACAATACTCATCCTTACTAGAAAAACAAACTTAAATTTTTATTATGCAAGTGTATTCTGTTAAGTTCTGCTGAATTTAACAGTTTTTTCAATGGATTCAATGTTCAAAGAGCACTGGAAATGATGCAAAAAAAAACAAAGTTTATCCTGACAATGAATTAAATTCTTTGCACATTGCTATGTACAAAAAATTCAATTTATTGTGTTTCCTAAAAAAAAGGTCCTCCATTTCTAAAATATTTTTAGGACTATCAGATTCTGGTGGTGGTGGTAGTGGTGGTGGTGGTAGTGGTGGTGGTGGGGATGCATACCCACCAATTCCCCCTGCCCTGGATCCGCCACTGATTGAACCCAATGCTCCTAAAGCTTGTTCAACAAATAATTTAACAAAATGGCGTTTAATAAAATTGGGAACACAATGCAAGAAAACTTGTAGAACATATTAAAAGAAAACTTGTGCCTTAGAATTGAAAGTGATTGATTAGTAGATTTATAATTTCATGAAATTTTGAACATAACATTGTATGGTTAATTAAACTCAATATTTTTTTAGGACTCTATAATATCTTCTGCAATTGCATTAAACCTTTGGCACTTGACTTCTGTGAAAAGTATTTTTATAATTTCCTGTTAAGAAGAGAATCCTTTTTCAGTTTCCTTTTTATGTGTGTATAAGACCAAGGCTCATTTTTAGGAATCCTCTTCCATAAATTGTAAGCTTGATGAACCGATCTGATGAGTTTTTTTCAAGCAGAAATTGGTTGCTTAGTTTCTCTAAATTCTTATAATTAAAAATGTCTTTTCTCTGTTGCTGCGTGATGTTTTTTAAGAACATCAATCAGTAACAGAGAATAAGTGTACATATTCAAATATAAAGATGTTGTAAAAGATATACAACATTAAACAGATATATCAACAAATTATGTAATAACTTATAGTATTTATAGTATTCTTTTAAAAAATAAATTTCTAAACATTTTAAATAAACTGCTATAGCAGATTTTTAAATTATATAAACTTAAAAATCATAAAAAACTATATTTGTATAAAATTCTTATGTCTTTAAAATAAGTTATAAAGCCATTTTAAATGCTAATTTAATTATCACAGCACTTATTTGGTATTGCTGGTTTACATGGACACTGCTAATAGATTTTTGAAGACCTTTAATAAAAAAAAAAATTAGTGCAGACAAATAATTCTGGTTTGTTGTTATTTTTAAACATGTTTTTATTTTTTTTTAATTTAAAAAAAGTATTAAAATATCTTTAAGAAAAACAACGACTTAAGATCGTTTGATATAGTATGGTACAGTGTGTTTTCAACTTAAAGGTACAGTATCTTTTAATTTACTGTATTTTGAAGTCAAAAAGTTCAATACTTAGTTTCAGAATTAAATTTGACCTTATTCAGTTATTGATAGCTCATAAATTTTTAGTTTGTTCCGTAAAGAAGGCTTTAGTTTGTTTAAAGAAGGCTTTAGTTTGTTTAAAGAAGGCTTTAGAGGTTAGTAAGGTGATGATTATTCTTGAGAAAGAGAATTATTTCCAGGGAGATTTTTTCTCGAGGGATTTTTTCCTGCCACCCTTTCTTTAAGCTTTTCTTTTTTAATTTTACAAATGAAATATTCACATTGCTTACTCAAAGTGTTTTGAGTAAGCAGCCTATTATGAGTTAAATCAAATTAAACAGCTTATGCAATAAAACTTTTGCGTCACTCTGATTTATTTTTTTGAGCAGCCTTTGACATTACAAACTCTTCTTAAAATTTTTTCATTGTTAAATTCAACCTTTGACAAACTTGAGTGCTTATTCAAATGTCTTTAACAATGTAACTTTTGCATTTTTTTTAACTCTTTTAAATTTGTACATTCAAAATATTAAATTGAGCAAACCATTTTTTTGAAAAAAGTAACAAAAGAAAATTGCTTTATGTCCAAACTTGTTATGAATTTTTTTTTATTACTTCCTAAATTTAATTATTTCATCTTTTTTAAACAAAATCTTAGTTTTTTTCTTACTTAAACTTTTTTTTATAATTGGGCAAGTTATAGTATATATTAATTAACTTTCTATTTGCACTTTAAATTTTAAATGGTTTATTATAACCAAGATAATCCATTTTTTTAACCAATAGGCAGGGGCAGATTATAACTGAGGCAATTAAAGCACGTGTCTCTGGCCCCCGAATCCTCTGGTCCCCGAAATTTGTCAGCACACTTTTTAAAAATGCACGTTTTTTTACTAGAAGTCTTTAAAATCGTGTGCCATCGAAAAGAAAAAACCAGAAAGCAAAAACAATTTCCGTAATAATATATGTTCCTTTTAATACTCAACAACAGTTACCAAACTCCATAACAGGCATGACTTGACTCAGTAAAGAGTTGAAATTGTTGAGTGGAAAATTGGAGCTTTTTTTTGATTGTACAACAGTTCAGAAGCAAAAAAGTAAAAATCCAAAACCAGAAAGTCAAGATGAATGTGAAATCAGAGAAGTTCAAAATCAAAAACCAGTTGAATCTTGAACCGGCTACAGCTGAAGACGTTAACGCTTAACGTGTTCAAAAACAAGCAGTGGTAGACCAGCCAATTGTTTGTGAAACTGATCTTGGTTTATGGAAAACAGTTCCATTAAACATGGTACTGATTGTCAACATAAAGATGAATAATTTTTGCAATCGAAACTCTCGGACAGTAGTATAAATCAAAACTGGTATTGTACTCCTTCATTATTCACTCGACATCATAAATTAACTCGTGAGAATTCTAAACGTACCCGTCTTTGCTACTCACCATCAAATGGACAAGTTTATAGTACCAAGTGTAAGCTTTTATTATCGGACATGAAAAATAATTCTCCTTTTACACAAGGTTTTAATCATTGGAAAAAAGAACACTGTGATGTCAAGCTACATGAAAATAATGAAAGTCATATATCGGCATGGGAACAGAAGAAAACAATCTTAAATAAATCTAAGTATTGGTTATATGTACTTTGGCGGACGGTGGATGTGGTAAAGTTTTTAGCTGAGCGCGATTTCCACTTTGAGGACAAGTGAAATTTGGTTTAGTACACAATGTTAACTTTATGGGCATTCTCAAGATATTAGCTCTTTATGAGGATATTTGCTCTTTTTTTGGCTGCACAAATTGATAACCATGGCAACTCAGATCGCGGCTAAAGCACCATACTAATCTTCTACTGTCTGAGATGAGCTCATTAATTTGATGGATCAAAAAGTACTTTTGTTTATTTTTGATGAAATACAAAAAGCAAAATACTATAGTGCGTCAATTGATTCAACACCTGACTTAATGCACGTCGATAAGTTGTTTGTGACAGTTCGTTATGTAAAGAAAGGTAAACCAATTGAGGGTTTTTTGACATTAAGTTTAAAAGTCACACTGGAATTGAATTATCAAATGTATTACTGGAGTTCTTAGAAAAAAACATTGAAATCTGTCGTCAGACGTATGATAATGCATTAAATATGTCTGGACGTTACAAGGATGTTATAGCTCATACTTTATCTGTTTGTGAATATGCCATTTACACACCTTGCTTTGCTCATTCATTAAATTTAGTTGGCAAAAATGCTTTTAAATTTTTTTATTTTTTGTAAACTTTTGAATAAATACCATCTACAAAACTTGTGTGGATGCGTATGAAATGATAACAATATATAAAGGATATTTGTAATGAAAATAGTAAAGTTTGAATAAATATTTCATACACAATTAATAGACATTAAAGATGTTTTTTTTATAATTACACTACCATATGTATTTATTTATCTTTAAGGTGATTTTTGGGATTCGCCGTAAACATTAAACCTGAAACTTACAAACTGAATATAGTATTTGATTTACTTTTAAATAGTCCATTTAATTTTAGCAACCAAATCATTAACGCATATTGATTTATTTACATGAAAAAATCTATTTCTTGACATTCGTATTCAAAAATCGCGAATTAAAAATAGTAATAACAATACAGCTGCAATAATTAGTAAAACAATGTGATGTTTATTACTTTATAATATACTAGTTTTACGTTTATTGAAAATTTAAATAAAATTTTCTTTAAAAATAGTAGTTTTAATAACTTTACTCTTATTCATAAAAAAAAAAATTTCAAATTGCTTTAAAGGTTTTCGCAGGAACTGTTGATTAATTCACTTCACTAATATAGTTGCTAACATATTACGTATTTGTCAACTCTTATACTTGCTTGCTTGTTAATGATGTCTCTCTAGTGTATTTAAGAAAAAGTTTTTTGATCGATTCCAGTTGTTCTTCAAGAAATTGAACTTGCATTAATAACTGTTCGTTTTGTAGTTTTAAATAACTAATTTTTGCTACTGACAACTTTATTGCTCTGATTGTTTCATATTTTTTCTTTTTAAAACAAGCACAAGAAATCACATTTGGTACACGACGCACGACATTGCTGTTGACGGTCGTTTTATTTTTTCCAGCTAGAGTTTTTTCCAACCTAAAAATCACCATCGTTGACTAAAATGTTTAAGAAAATTGTTTCACTTTCCTAAATTGTTATTCGAGTCAAAATCTGTGTTTTAATTGATTGATGTTTGAGTTGTTGTTTTTTTTTTTTTTTTTTTGAATGACTTAGAAATAACTTAAAATAACCGAAAAAACCACGGTGGTGCAACTTGGGGAGTTATTGCATCATGTGATTACGTGTTGATGATGCATTTAAAAATGATTCGTCATTGTTAAATATTAATGCATCATGAACACGTAATTACCGTGACCGAAAAATCTCAAAACAAATAATGATTTTTCAACTGTGATTTTACCCAACTAAATGCCATGGGAGATTTCTCTCAAACTTCTGATTATCAGAATGAACTTTATGAACTTTCTCAAGATTTTGAAAGCTTTTTTAAAGTAGATACTGCAAAGCAGGTAAACTTACTGAATCAGATATAAAATTGTTATGAGTTTCAATTATTGTGAACTAAATGTTGCCTATTTTATTTAATATATTTCATATTACACTCTTAGAATAAAATTTAATTTGAGAAAAAGACAATTTTTTTTTCAATGTTTTTCATTAATTTGAATTATTAATTTAAATCTTAAAATTATACTGACAGGAGTACTTCAACGGAGTTTAACTTCAAGTGAAAAAGTCAACAATTGTTTGTAAAAGTCTTGAACTTAAAAATAACTATTTTAAGTTAAAATAATTACAAACTATAAAAATAAAATAGCTAATTAATGTCACATACAAGAAATTTCCTATAAGAATGTTTATTCCCTCATTAGTAAACGTAACATAATGGATTTTTGTTTAAAATTAAAATTATTTTTCTGACTATTAGTATCACAAAATTGTTGCAGTATTTCTTATGTTTTTAAATAAATGTATTATTTAACCTAAAGTCTTTTTAAAAATAATAAAAATTGAAAAAAATATTATTCAACATAAATTAACATTGCATCCTAGTTCTTGACAACAAATTTGTAAGTACCTTAGTTTGCAAAGTAAGTTACTTACAGATAATCCAAAAAAGATGTTGGTGAGTTTGAGGTCAGAAGCTTACTTTAATTAATTGAGTTTAAGAAGTTAGAAAAATATTTTCAGGTAGTGATGATTTTCCTCTATATTTTAAACTGCCTAGTATGATCATTTTCTTGGATCTGTATTCTTGGTTGAAAATGTGATACAGATGCACACTAACCCGTGTATCATTCTTCCCAACTTTTTAACTCAATGACCTATTTAACCAGTAAGCCTCTGCACCTTTTCTGATAATAATACCTTTATGTTTAATATGTTTTGTGATACTATTGTGATAGGTAAAATACAAATAAAAAATTTAAAAAATATTGCTCTACCTATATTTACACATAGGTTGAGTAATTGTTTTTTTTACTTTTTTGTCCATCTTTTATTTTCTGAATAAAGTTTTGTTCTTTGAAGGCTCATTTTTGAAGAAAAACGTTTTTTGTTAATTTTTTCTTAATCTAATAATTTGATTTTATAAATCATTATATATATATATATATATATATATATATATATATATATATATATATATATATATATATATATATATATATATATATATATATATATATATATATTTATATATATATATATATATTTATATATATATTTATTTATATATATATGTATATATATATATGTATATATATGTATATATATATATATATATATATATATATATATATATATATATATATATATATATATGTATATATATGGGCAATTCCATTTTTATCTTACATTACACGCGCAACAACTTTATCAAATATTTGTCTATTTAAACTGTAAATTAAACTTTTAGCTATTTTGTAAAAAAGCTGTTAGTCTAAAGATAAACATAAGCTAAAAAATTTTGATTCTGGCCAAAAGAGGGAGAACTTATTACTGAAAATACCACTTAACTTGTGTTACACGGAAAAAAAGGTAAAAAAATTGCTTCAACTTTCTACGAATCAGTAAAGCGGTTTGTATTAAAAGTTTCACAAGATGTTAAGAATTCTATGTCAATTTAAAAAATATATATAATTTTATCAGAGGTGACCGGCTAAGGAAAATAAACTTGTTTTTTTAATACTATATATTTAACATACGTAACATCACTTACGTTATTAAGCGATATTTATCGTGGATTTTTTATATCTATTATTCAAAGTTAGAGTTACATAACAAAAGAATTGCAAAAGTAATGAACTCATTCATTGAAAATAATTAACAAAAGAATTTTTCAAAAACTGGTGGCACTCTTCCTGAGTGATTTTTCATAATATTTATGAGAGTTATCTATTGGAAAACAATTTTTAAGCAAGATCAAGAGCAACTTTAAAAAATTATTTAGTATTACAACTTTATTAATACTTATTTGATTGCTTAAATAAAAAAATCTTAGGTTTGTCGAAGTTTTTACTTACACTCCTTACACTTTTGCGTATTGCCTTATTTCATTAGGTCGAATTTTTAAAATGCTGCAAAGTATTTACATTTAAATCTTTTAAAATATTTTTGGCGAAAAAACAGCTATCACCGTTTAGAAGGGAGATATGTGATTGTTTGTGACAGCAGAAAAGGGGTTAAGAATTGACAAATATAGGGTGATGTGCTTTATGAATGACCCATAATTGCATTTACAAACGATCTGTTTTACTAAAACAAAAATAAACAAGATTCTAACTGATTTTTTTTATATTAGGAGAATAGCAAATCTTTTTTTTTTTTTATGTCTAAATACAAATATTTATTTAATTCTTATTTTTATTTATTTATGTGTATTTATATGTTGACTAAAATAAGAATACCTAAACAAATAAAAAGCAATAATTTTAATTAACAGATAATTTTAACTAAGATTTAAAAAAAAAAAAAAATTTTTCTCTAAATTCTCCTAATATAAAAAGTTTCAGTTCGAATCTTGTCATACCAATGCGAATTAATTAATGACATAATTCATTTTGTAAACAAAAACTTAATAAAAAAGCGCCAGAAGTTTAATAAATGCATGTAATTTTAACTTAGGTTACACAAATAAAAATGTGCTTTAACTAAGCATTGTTATTCAAAACTTTAAATGTAAAAACGTAACATTTAATTTTCTTTTGCATATATTATTAAAAAAAGTTTTAGAAAAAAGAAAACTTTATCATGTTTTTGTTAACTTATGTTACATGAAAATTTTGTTAACTTATGTTACATGAAAATTCTTTTTTTATTTTCTTAAAATATATATATTTTATAAAGTATTAAATTTGACCAATGACAATTTGAACATGTTAGCTCCATTTTACAATAATACCTTTTTTATCATGCAACAATGAAAAAAACTGTAACTTTCGGAGGCATAAAAATGATTTAAATAAATTAATTTTAGTATTAATGGCATATTTTAAATAAACTTACATGTGTCTACATCAATATTCATTTGCTAAAAGTTGACGAAAAAGATAATAAAATTTGATTACTTTTTCATTTTCCGCCATGGGATTGCCCATATATATATATATATATATATATATATATATATATATATATATATATATATATATATATATATATATATATATATATATATATATATATATATATATATATATATATATACTGTAATGGTATAAACAAATTTTTTTCTTACTCAGTATTATTAAAAAAGCTCTAAAATTCTCTAAAAATATCTGTTGTGTTTTTTGACAAAGTTTGTAAATAAAGGAATTTATTTCTTACTAGAGATGTCAATATCATTATAGCTAAAGACTGAGTGTTAGCTTGTCAGTATTTGTAAATATTAAAAAATGTGATTTTTGAAAGAGATGAATTATATAAAAAGATTTAATTTTAGATATATAACAAAAATAAGTTTTTATATATAATATTTGGATTTCTCTAAGAGGCATTTATCTTAATGCACATTTTTATGCAGAACTTCATCTATCATAGATTTTTTTTAACAAATGGTATCAAAGCAAATAAAAAATGCTGTTTTGTTTTTTTTATTATAAATTTTATTAATTACTTTTTTTTTTAGATTGCTGAGACAGAATGTCTTATTGATGGAATTTTAGCAAAATTAGAAGAACTCTGTACTGTAGTTGAAATGGTTAGTTAACTATTGCTATTGTTTTTTTTTATATATATAAAGAGAGAGATGCAAAAAAAAAATGTGTTTTTTTGCATCACTTGTAGCAGCACTTGTAGCAGGAAGCTGAAGAATCTTTGCTGCTACTTTTGATAATTCAGTAGATGAACATAATCCCTTCCACCAGTTTGGAAGTTTTTGAAAAAATAATTACTTCACATGCATCAATTTGTTAAAAAAAATTTAGATATTGCATTAATGGTTTTACTTAGTTTAATAAAAATAAACAAAAGTTACTAATAATTTAACCTTTTGCTCCCCATTTACATATCTTCCTTGATATTTGGGGTTAAGTAGATTAGCACCCATATGAATTTTTGTTTAGCAAAATTTTTTTTTTTTAGCAAATAGTTCTTTCAATTCTATTTCCTCTTTTTTTGTTAAAGGACTGCATACTATGTTATGATTAATATTTTTTTCTAAATTATAAAAGATTTTAACTATAGATGACAACATTGGGTTGTCAGCCTCTGTTATCTTGGTTGCATCAGATAAACAATTAAAAACAAAGATACTATGTAAAAAAAAAAAAAAGGTTCATACCTTTTTTCACATTGTTTCATGCTATCAAACATTATACAGGATTTACCACTTTTAGAAATTGGTTCTGAATGTTTAAAGAGTCTAAGAAATAATGTTTGTAACATTTGTACTATTAAAATACTTACTTGAAATAAGGTTTTTAAATTTGCATGTTGCTTTACTTTGTGTTGTTTCTGTCATGATTTTTTTTTTTTGACATGACTGTGTCATCATTTAGAAATTTGTATTTGACTTCAGCTGGACATTTTCTACATTTCTTAATATGCATTCCCATTCATGTTCCACTTTTTGACATAACATTGTTGCAAAAAAAACATTGAGCTCTTTCCATTTTGCTCACATGGCTTGTTGGCTTAAATGAAATGCTCACAGATGTTTTCTTTCTACCCCTGAGTGTGACCACAGACTATATTATTATTACTCATTATTATGTTCTAATTACTGACCTTATTATTTTTTTCTTTAATAAGTTTCTATTAATTTTTTTCAGATCATCCGCAGCTTATTAGGACTCTTGCCCCGTTAATTTTGAAGAAAATTAGAGTTTGCATGTAAAATCTTTTTTCTATAAGAAAGAATGTTTAACACACATTAAAGAAACTCTTAAATGTGTGTTAAATCTGCAGGCTTAACTAATTACTTGAGCACATTAATGATGTAAGTATTTCTCTACCATGACATATGCGTAACAAATTTCCAAGAATGTTTTCATGTTTTTAGAAATTTTAAAAAGCTTTTTAAAAAATTCTCTCTCTTATAGTATGTATTATCTTTACATATGTTATGCATATAATTTCTATGGGCTTTTAAAAATGTTTTACTTTGTATTCTAGAAAAATGGAAAAGGTTTTTAAAAAATTAAGTGTGTAAGCGAAAAGATTTGAGCCCACACAAAGAACTTTTACTGCTTCGGCATGCTATGTCATCTTTCAACACTGTTTAAAACTGTATAAAACAGCACATAAAAGCTATATATCAAAATTAAGGAGATATTGCTGCAATGAAATTTTCAAGCAAAAGTAAATCTGTAAAATTTGATATAATTTACATAACCTAAAGTTTACATGTTAGATATTTGCATAGACTTTTGTTCACATTGATAAAATACAAATCATTATGGATTGTGGTTTCAAAAAATTGCCTAATAGCTTTGTAAAATAAAAAAATATTTTTATTTACTCATTTATTAACAAATTAACAAAACAGCAATTTTCAATAGTTTTCAGTTATATGTCTATATTGAACAAACACGTCATCTGATTTATTTACATAATCGAATTAAATATTAATGTAATTAATTAACGTAATCGAATTAAAAAAGGAAAAAATACATCACATCAATTAATTAAATTAAACAAAAGGTAAATTAAACAACTACAAAAAAACTAATTATAGATGTAGCATATTATTTTCCCACCGCTCCTCTCCTCGCGATTTTCTTTCTACAAGATCCACACTCCCTATAAATAATAATAATAAAAAGTAAGAGGGAGGGAGGTTGATCTTTTGCCCTTAAATGAGCATTGTGAGATGTAGACCCTCTATTTGCTCTGCAATATGCTGAAAAAGCATTGTAAGATATATCTAAATGAAAAAAAAAAAATTATGATACGATAAAAGAAGTAAAATCATTACATATTAACACTACAAATCAATTTACTTTTACAATTTTTTTTTACAATTTAATTTGTTGCTGATGTTTTTTCTAGGGCATTGTTAAATATAGTCAAAATCTGAAAGAGAAGACATTTGTTGCAAAGACAGTTACACAAAATAACAAAAACACAAAAGCTTTAATTAAAAACAAATTTTGTAATTTGATTTAAAGATAAAATTATTTTTACCTTAACTGCGACAAACTAATTTCTTTTTAAACTATTAGTTAATGATCAACATAGTAAATTTTAAATAAGTTAAAACCATATTTTATCAGTAGACAAAGTAAACTTATGATTGTTGGTAGAGCACCAAAGTAGAACTAAAGAAAAAAAAACTAAATTTAAAATGGATGAATTACATAATATTTGCAGTTATTAAACATTAATAATAACTCTACCATCATTATAAAAACAAACAAACAAAAATAAATAAAAAAAGAATATAGTAAAATTATTATTTTTATTAAAAATACAATTCTTTTATTTAAAAACATAAATGTTTTTATGAACAGATAAGAACAATCATCTGTTCATAAAAACATTTATGTTTTTATAGAACATACACCGTGAAAAATTGATTTTTAATTTTTTTTAGGAATTTATTGTAAATACTTATTAGATACCCACTAATTCAATTTCATTGAATTAAATAAATTCGATGAAACTAACAAACAAAATATTGTGATTCAATTTTAAACATTTTGTACTAAAAAATTTGTTGAATTAAAAACTAACAAAAAAAGCAAAGTAAAAGCAGTGTAAATTTTTTAGGAAGTAAATTTAAAAGTTTCTTAAAAAGTAATACTTTTAAAAATCTAACCTAAATATCACAGCCAGGCAATAACACTGGACTAAATATTTAGATTCATATAAAACACAATTGAATATAGCATTGAATGAACATAAAATTATTTAAACCAATAAAAAATAAAAAACAATTTACTTGTATTTAAAATAAGGTCAACTTTAGCTTCTATAAAATTAACATCTAGTCAAGATACAATTTTAATACTTTGCCTATAAAACAGAACATGTTACATTAAGAAAAATATTAAAAAGTTAAACTTTAGTAACTTTAAAAACAGATTAAAAAATACATACTATTTATAAATAAAAGTATATTTAACAGTTATATCATTTATGATAATGATAATAGAAGATTCAAAAATGTTTCAAAAATTTTTTAAAGTTAAATAGGAAATACAAAAAACTTACCTATACCTTGCGCATTATCAGTTAAAAGTGTCCGAGTTGACTCTTCCAATATTATACGGAGTGTAATACTATTTTGATGGTTATCTAAATTCTGTCATTGTTGCGCATTCGGTTTAAAATGTTTAATGGGGGTGGGATAAAAAGCTGTAAAATTTAAATTTCCTTATTTTACATATAAATTAGAACTTTCAATAATGTTCTTAATAAAAACATATTTTTTTAAACCCCCTTACTGTTTTATTACATATATATATATATATATATATATATATATATATATATATATATATATATATATATATATATATATATATATATATATTGGGTTGGCAACTAAGTAATTGCTGATTTCAATCATAGATGGTTTTAGTTGAATTTTTAGGTTTGCTGACATAATCAAAATGTCAAACACATTTTGTTATTTGATAGTTGGTACTGTCAATCAGTAAAAAAGTTTTTTCGATTGGTTGTGTAGTTTTTTTTGTCGAAATTTGGCAAACCAGTCAAAACTGGTTTGCCAAATTTCGTTCTGGTGATTTTTCAGTCAAAGATGAAAAATGCTCTGGTCGTCCAGTTGAAGTTGACGACCAAATCAAAGTAATAATTGATTCGGATTGTCACAGTACAACATGTGAAATTGCAGAGAAGCTTCATTTATCACATACATGCATTGAAAATCGCTTAAAAAAACTTTCCTATGTATGAAATATATGGGTTCCTCATGAACTGAAAGAAAATCATTTAATGCAACGCATTAACATCTGCGATTCGTTAAAGAAACGTAATGAAAATGATCCATTTTAAAAATGATTGATAACTGGCGATGAAAAATGGGTTGTTTACAACAATGTCAATCGTAAAAAATCATGGATCAAGCCAGGTGAACCACCTCAAACAACATCCAAAGCTGATATTCATAAAAAAAAAGTTATATTATCAGTTTGATGGGATTAGAAAGGAATTGTCCACTGCGAACTTTTACCACCCAACCGAATGATCAATTCAGATATCTACATTGAACAACTAACAAAATTGAATAATGCAGTTGAAGAAAAGCAGCCTGAATTGACAAATCCAAAAGGTGTTGTATTTCATCATGACAAGGCAAGGCCACACACATCTTTGGTCACTTGGCAAAAATTATTAAAGCTTGGTTGGGATGTTTTGCCAGATCCACCATATAGTCCTGACCTTGCACCATCTGATTACTTTTTATTTCGATCTTTACAAAACTCCTTGAATGGTAAAAATTTCAATAATGATAATGACGTCAAATTGTACCTGGTTCAGTTTTTTGCTGATAATAACCAGAAGTTTTATGAACGTGGAATTATGATGCTGCCTGAAAGATGGCAAAGATTATTGCTCAAAATGGGCAATACATTACAGAATAAAGTTATTTTGTTTCATGAAAAAATTGTTTTTTATTTTTTAAAAAAATCTGCAAGTACTTAATTGCCAACCCAATAAATGTATATATATATATATATATATATATATATATATATATATATATATATATATATATATATATATATATATATATATATATATATATATATATACACACATATATATATATTAACGAAGAAAAAACAACTTTTTCTATGGTACTTTAAGTTTCATGCCTATACGTTAATCATCAGCCATTAAATACAAATTCAAAACCAAAACAAAAAACACTAAAAATTACAAAATACTGTGTAGTGGGATCTAAATGTCGCTAAGACATACTAGATGGCAACCAAAGAAAAAACAAAATATTAGCTAATCACCAGTGTCAAAAAAAGATAAGAGGAATTTATTCTTGTATCTGCAATTTGAAATCAACTCATTTTATTTATTTAATAAGTTATCACCTTTATATGTTAAAATAAGGAATTTTTCGTATGAGCAAAGATTGCAAATTTTTGACAAAGTGTTATAAGGATTGCAATGTTTTACAATTTTCCACTTAATTGAGGGTGTAAACATTTTATCTTCTATGTCCCAAATTTCTTTAGACAACTCGGTATCATTTTTATATTTATTAATGTTAAAAGATTTTAGATGGTTAGCATACCGAAATTTAAATGGAGTTTCACATAAGCCAAAATACACTTTTTCTTTGTAGTCAAGTTTATTTGGCAACACGGTCGCTTGATAAACGATGTTCTTCGACAAGCACTGATTGTTCATGGGACAGATGGATTTGTTGACACAATTGCATGTTTTTCCCTCATCTTTACCTTGGCTATATAATATCCTGTGATTGTGTGAATTAATGATGGACTTGATGTTTGGCATACATGAGTAGCTTATTTTAATGGTATTTCGATTAAATATCTTACGAAGTTTGTGACCAACCGGAAAGTACAGGTCTACCATGTTCAAAAAATGACTTCCTATTTTTGTTGCAACATTGGTACGGAAAGGTGGGTTGTACCAGATTATGTTTCGCTTGTGATTTTTGAATGGGATCTGTTTTTTATTTGAATGGTAGGCGAATTTGCAGGTAAAACCTGATTTAAATAATGCATCTTGATAAGGAGGAATGGATTGTTTAAAAATATTTTCATTAGAAGAATTGGTTGACAATCTTAGTTCGATAGTTTGAGGAAGGCTTTTTAGTATACTATGAGGGTGGTTAGAGGCAGCATTTATATAACTGATGAAATTACCAGGCTTGCAGTAAGGTTGGAAAGAACTGTCGTTAAGATTTAACGTTAAGTCTATATAATTAACAGTTTTAAAATTACAGCTGATGGATACAAGAAGATCATTATTATTAAAAATTTTCACAAAGTGCTTTTTAATTTTTTCCATCTGTTGGCCACTCCGGTTCTTAAACACTGCTAGACCATCATCTCTATACAATCCGAATTCATCTTTATTGTAAGATTTTGATAATTAAAACAAGATAAATATTCCAACTAACTCACAAACTTCTGTGCCATCAAAAGGCTTCCATGGTGACATCAAATAAGCCTCCACTTTTTTAAATCCAGGCTTCACTGTTGTTAAATGATAATGATTTCCTGGCATGATATATTAACTTTTTTTTACCTTTTTTATAATTAAGTATTTTTCAGCAAAGGTTATAGCGTTGTTCAGTAAATTTTCATTAAGTGAAGTATAAAAATTAGTTATATCGAAAATTAAGAATTTGTATAAATGTTTTTCTTTAATACTTTGAAACCAATCTATAACGTTCTGTGAGTTTAGCTATTGATTGATGCAAACTTTTTTTCTAAGCTCACTATTTATTTTTGATAGAATAACTTTAGAAATTCTTCCTACTTCCTTTTTTGCAGGATTTAATAGGCAAACTGTAAGGGTTGTTTAAAAAATTATCCTTGTGGTCTTTTAGAGTGATAAAACAATTGGAGGTGCCATTTAATATATATATATATATATATATATATATATATATATATATATATATATATATATATATATATATATATATATATATATATATATATATATATATATATATATATATATATATATATATATATATATAGCATGAAACATATTAGTAACTAGTAACTGATGATATTTAATCTCTCCGTATTTTGATCTTTGTATCTAGTTTATTTGAACTTATTACTGATTACATTTTACACTTAATTTTACAGTTTTGTATTTAATAGATACGCAGTGAATCGAAAGATGTTTTGTTTACAATACTCCCTGTTCTTCATCATCGATGTCAAGATCTAACAATGATTTTTAAACAAATTGATAGACTAGAAGTAAGTTTATTAAGACATATTTCATGATTTAAC
The DNA here is from genome assembly GCF_038396675.1 of Hydra vulgaris. Lineage (NCBI taxonomy): Eukaryota > Metazoa > Cnidaria > Hydrozoa > Anthoathecata > Hydridae > Hydra > Hydra vulgaris. Next base: position 40,894,260 of record NC_088934.1, read on the forward strand.
CTCACATATTTTGTGATATAACCTCTCAAATTTTATGATATAACCTTACATATTTCATGATAAAATCTTACATATTTTATGATATAACCTCACATATATTTCTTAGTTGTATTTCAGCTATAATTTTCCTTTTTTTTTTTTTTGTTCAAAGAAAAAAAAAATTTGTTTAGCATTTTTTTTTGTGAGTTATTTAAACAGAAGTGTCTTTATAGATGTTTTGATCTTTATAGAGATATATTGATCTTTATAGAGACACTAAACTTAAATGCCCATTTATATTTCCACATTATAAAGTTTTGTTTAAAAATGTTTAAAAAAAATTAGTTGATAATTAGGGATAATTTTTTTAAGAGCTGGTAACTTCATTTGTGACTTGTTAATTGTTGATTTTTGTTTTAATTAAAAAATTTACTACCGACAAGGCTGCACCAAATGTAAGTTTGGAATTAACAAATAGTACATAGAAAAGAGCAGGAAGTTGAAGACTTGAAAAACTATTGTCCAAGTCAAGAAAACATAAAGACATAAGAAAAGTCTAAAGCATTGATATTTGAGACAAAATGCTAGATAAAAATGTCACAATAAAAAGATGAGACAGTTGGACTGACAAGGGCTCAGCCTGACTGCTTGAGTAGATCTAACTACTTAAAAATCAACCTAAATACAACAAGTATTCAAAACAGTGATGAATAAGAGATTTGTATAGGTAGAGAATGGAATCTGAAGTAAGAAAATAGAGATCACAATTATGAGAGGCAACCTTAACAGATGCTAACTTTGCAATTGACTGTATTTATGTTTTCTATGAAAGGTCAGTAGTGAATGATAATCTAGAAAATTCATTAGCATAGAAATATCAATAATACTGCGATTATTGTTAGCATTAAATAATTGAGTTTTGTTTGAAATTCCCCAGTCACTGCAAACCCCAACCTGTCAAAGAAGTGAGATCAGATTCAAGATCAGTTTTCAAAACTGGAATATATAACTGCATTAGCAATAAATAGATTTACTTTAGAGGTAAGATTATCAGGAAAGTCATAAAGTTGAGAAGCTACATAGGACCAAGAATGTTCCAACTCTGTTTCGCCAGAAAGTTACTGGTAAGAATAGCATTGTCCTTCAAGGATGACTTTATTACTGCCATTAAAAAAGATTTTGTAGATTTGAAAACTTTCCTGGGTATACTGTTTAAAGACCTTATGGAGAAGATCAGCCAAACTTTATTGAAAACCTTTTATATGTCAAGCAATAGTCCCTGCATAACTGAGTACATCTAATCCACAGTTGAACTTTTCTGTTATTACAGTTAACAAGTCAGCAGAAGAACAAGGGGTTCAAAGTCTCAATCAATTGTCAAAAGGTTGTTGGAAAAAGGAACAAAAAGCTGTGGTTGGATAAGATATTAGTAGTTAGTATAAGGTTATTAAAATTAAATTCTCAAAGGTCTTGCTAATAATTGTTTGAAGACTGATTGGGGGGTAGTTAGAGGGGGCAAAGCAATTTTCAGAGCTTTTAAAATCTGTAATCATAGATGCCATTTTCCAACAAGCAGGAAAACAAGCTTCAGGGTTTAGAAGAACACTTTCGTAAGTCTGCGATAAAAATGTTGGTCAGAACACAAGCAATAAGAAACTATGTAAGAAATAACCTTAGCAACTAAAGTCAGATTGATTTGGGTGTTTAACAATTGATTTTGGCGTTTAACAGTTGATCTGTTTCTCTGGAATGATTATAAGAGTATAGTCATTTGATTCATAAAATAATTTAGAGGAAAAGTCCTTTGTAAAGAGTTTTGCCTTATATTCGTGAATAAGTGGTTATATGATCAAATTCATGTATTGGGGATAAAATATAGTAACAAGACAAATACAAATTATTGAAATTAGAAATACCAATTGTGCAAGATGGAGAAAAACCTTGGGTGCAGTGATACTTGACTTGAAACCAGCAAAAACGAGTAAAGGCATACATGTCTGTCTAAATTATGTGGGAGACACAATATTTGGACCCTAAAGACATTACACCAAAGTCCATAAGGGAAAAATGATCATAAAAAGAATCCTAGCTCTATGGTAGTAGTGAGAAGTTTGAACCTGATGTAGAAGAAATGCTAGATGAATGTTTTATCAAGATCAAAACATGATCTGAACCATCTCATGAAAAATAAGGAGAAACTGATTACAAGTTAGGGTCAGAGTCAAGACACAAATCAAAAAGTGAAGTGGTTTATTGTCTGGAAACTGAAAACATAATGCTGGAAAGAATTACTGGAACATTTTGTTTGTTACTATTTGTTATTTTATTGAAACAAATCACTTGAAGATTTTGTTGGAACAATTACACAGGTCAACATAAAAAAAATTTTTTTCTGGTGCCCAGCAAACAATTTGTTTTTTGTATAGCATTTCTCATTTTGATTTCAAATATGTAACTCTTTTTTTACCATCAGGTCAAGTTGTAAAGATATTTAGGTTCAAATCTTAAGTATTTAGGGTAAAGTCCCTAATATTGTCGAAAAAAAAGTTATTCAAAAGTATGTCAACCTGGGTCTCAAAAGAAGCGTATTTTCATAGAGATTTTAGAAAACATAAATATTTTTCCTTAAAATTTATTGACAAAAAAATTATGTGAAAAAATGCTAAAGACTCTTAAAAAAAAGTCAACAGAATGTTATTCACCAAAAATACACAAAATACTTATTTTTATTACAAATGAATAACGTTTCTAAAATCTCTATGAAAATACGCTTCTTTTGAGACCCAGGTTGTCATACTTTTGAATAACTTTTTTTTCGACAATATTAGGGACTTTACCCTAAATACTTAAGATTTGAACCTTAATATCTTTACGACTTGACCTAATTGTAAAAAAAGAGTTGCATATTTGAAATCAAAATGAGAAATGCTATAAAAAAAACAAATTGTTTGCTCGGCACCAGAAAAAAAAAATTTTTTTGTTGACCTGTGTTATTTTTGAATTTATTTACAATATATTTTTAAATTACTGCAACATATTAGTTGAACAAACAAAGTATATTTCTTGAACAAAAAGCTGGAACATATTACTGATAGAAATTACTAAAACATATTGCTAAAACACATTACCGCAACATATTATTAAAACAAATTGCTGCAACACTGCTGCAAAATTTTACTGAAACAAGTTACTGTAAATCATAATTATGAGCAGAATACTTTTGTATTTATTTTTATTGCAATAATAATTCAATAATTTTCCTAAGTTTAGCTCTTGAAGGCATAGAATTGAGGTATTTCCACATTCAGATGAATATTTACTTATTATTAGAAGCAATTAAATATTGAATCTTAATTATAAATTTACTGTTAATTTTTTTGTATATGCTTCAGTTAGATATTTGTATGTGCCTCTGTTAGATGTTTGTATGTGCCTCTGTTAGACATTTGTTTGTTGCTTCTTTAGATTTTTTAAGGTTTCTCTGTTAGATAATAATTTGATCATAAGATTTTGACATTTGTTTATTTAGACATTTATGTCGATGGTAAAAGAATGTGTTGAAGACAATGAGGAAAAAGTGAAGATTGCAGAGAAAGAACTTGGTAGTAAAAACATAAAAAAATTACTGAACAATGTTCCTGTTCCCAAGTTTCTATTGGTGAGACTTTTAGTTTTTTTTGTTACATTTCATATTCTTATTTTTAAATAAAACATAAAATTAGACCAGTTAGAGTTTATTTTGCTAAATTAAAAAAGGTAAAGTAAGTGTTAAGAAAGATTGTAAAGAGAGTATAAGTTGTGTTAATAAGTTTTTGTTGTGTAAGAGTTGTGTTGTAATAAGTGCCTTTAGTATATAAAATAAAATACAGATTCTTCCTTCTTAAATTGTAACCCTCAGTCAATGAAACCAGCAGTTCAATCAGCATTAACCTGCTGGCTGCACTTAGACATCTAGTGACCAGCAGCATTTTCAAGAACTTTTTAATAAGTTTTATATTTAAAATCAGATCTGGCTGATCAGATTTTAGAAATTGCAGAACCTATTCAGTAAACTACAACTAACTTTTTACAAATTTAGAGAAAGTTTAGATCTTATGATAAGAACATCTAGAAACCAGCTTTAAGGTTTTGTTACAGTTTAAATCTTTGGAATCTGCAGGGAATGATAAACAAAAAATGTAAATGTTTAGTATCTGCAGTTAAAAGTTTTAGCATAGAAGATCTAGAATTTTTAACAATGGTTGCAATTTTGTTTCTGAAAATCTTGCAAAGAGTTAAAAGCAGACAATAAACTTAATATTGCTAAATTAAAAGTTCATCTGAAAATGATTTAAAAAAATGCATGAGCTTAGCTCACTTTTCTAAATATATTCAGCAACGCAGAAAAAATAAGTAGGAATAGAAAAGGAAAAAAAAAGTAGGAAATTATGCTCAAAAACTAAACATAAGAGCAAGGAGAAGAAAATTTGGTTACTTTATAAAAATTTATTTTGGTTAAATTATCAATTATATCAAGAAAAATACAGTGTTTATATAAAATCATCAGGTACGATGATTTTATATACACACCGTAAATATTTTATATATTTTATAAAAGCATGATAATAGTGATACATAAGGATAATTTTTATGAATGGAATAACGTTGAATTTCACATCCATTTGACAGTTAAACAATTTAAACACTAACATTCTAACAATAAATTTAACATTTGCTTTAGTTATCCTTAAAGATACATGCTTAACATGTTACAAACTTAACAATATACTCCACAATCAAGGCACCTTTGCAAATCAGCTCATCAGAAGTTATCAAGAAAAAAATTTTCACTTGAGGAAAGCAGAGATATTTTATCTTAGAAAAACAGAAGCATATTGTAATGCAAAAACTGGCTTTGCAACTTTTGCATATGACTAAGAATACAAATTATTCTAATATTTCTACAAATTTATTATCATAGACAGCTAACTTCATGCACTAATATACACTGCTTATGATTAGATAGTGCTCTTCTGTTTTGTTTTGATGAAACTTATGCAAAGAAAAGAGCAGAGAGCAGAGCACAAAATAAAAAAGATACAAAAACACATTCTGCATTATAAGATACAAGTCAATTAAGTTTACATTTTTGGTGTAATTTAAAAAATGTTTCATTCACAATTAATTTAATGATTTTGGCTTTAAGACAACATGGAAATGTTGGAAAGTCAAAGTAACTAAAAGTAATTTGTTTTCAAAACTAGTAACAATTTGTTATCTATATACACTATAGTAGATAAATAACAAGTATATATATATATATATATATATATATATATATATATATATATATATATATATATATATATATATATATATATATATATATATATATATATATATATATATATATATATATATATGTATATGTATATATATATATATATACACACACACACACACACACATACACACACACACACACACACACACACACACACACACACACACACACACACACCTATAGTATCACTTATGTGGACAGATTTTACAAAAAAATTAATACTTTCAGCGACATTAGCATTATCGGGAACATTTTTGTGTATCCGTTAAATTTTTGAATTATCTGTTAATTAGAAATTTAAGAAATAATCATTTTAAAAACTCAAAAGTTTAACATATTTTAATTCATTTATGCAAATGTTGAGAAAAGGAAGAAATTTCTTAATATCAAACATTTTTAAAAATGCAATACTAAATTTAATTATTTAATATTTAAAAAAAAAAAGCATTCCTTAATAGTAATAATAAAAAAGCCGTTAAATAACAGTTATATAGTTAATAATATAGTTATATAGTCAACAGTTAATAACGCTCGATTTTGTGTTTTATAAAGGGTAATTACCATTAATGACAATGTATAATTTGTATGAAAAAAACATAACGGCAAATACCGCTATGTTTCTTTCATACAAATTATACATTGAACATAACGGTAATTACCTGTTATAAAACACAAAATATGGTGTTATGTTAGCGTTATGTAAGCGTAATATTTGAAAACCTGATATAACAGGTAATATATATTAAAATTCTATTTTTTAAAAGACAAAACAAACAAAACAGGTATGTTAAAATATTTACTCTAAAACTTTATCCAAAGATTCTGATACCGCTAAGTCTAATCAGCTATTTACAAGTCAACAATCAAAGAGTCAATCAAACTGAAAAAAGAAATGATTGAAAAGCTGCATATGGAAAGTTGGTCCTTGCACTTTGATGGCAAGCACATCAACGGAATCGATTATCAATTGGTCGCCCTTGAAAATGAAGGAAGAGAAATCAAATTGGATGTCCTGGGCTTGGTAGATGGCAGGGGAAAGACTATTGCTCATTCTAAAGTCTTCAATAAATTTCACCTATAGAATTCAATACAGATGATTGTTGCAGATACCACCAGCATTAACACAGGAAAAAAGAATGGTGTTATTGTAATATTGCAACAAATGTTCACAGAGAAATGCATCAGCAAACTTCAGTTTATCAATTGTCAACACCATGTATTAGATAGAATCCTCCGTTTGGTGATGGATGAAGAACTTGGAAGTAAAACACAATTGCCGAATGTCGAATATCCATTTGTATCTCAGCTGTAAAAGGAGTACAAACAACTGTAAGCACAGTTTGATAACGGAATAGAAGAAGTTCTCGAAGCATCAGGCTAGAGAGGTGATATGAAATTTTTATTTCATCTCACTCGAGTTTTCGATTTTTTGATGAAAAGGGACTTTTTCCATTGATCAGGTTTCAGAAATTACCCAACATCACCTTCTATACCTTGTATGCAACAAGCAAGAGCAAGTGCAAGGTCAGTCCGAGTCATTGTTGGATTGAAAATTTATTTTATTACATGACTATGACATTTTAAATACATTTAAATACATAGTAGTACTTATGTCAAAACCGAATTTTCAATGGTAGGGTGAACTTTTTTCAAAAGATATGCAAATGACAGTTAATTTCATGCTTTTTAGGTAAAAGTTCATCAAATTACAGTACAGGAGCATAGGGTTGAAAAAAGTTGTGACCCTACTGTACAAACTGAGCGCCATATTTACTCAATATTGTCATTATGTAAATAACTGCTAGTCAAATTAAAAGAACTGATGCTTTCATGACTATAAATACACACTACATGTCCCCTAATATTATTCAGTCTGTTTTGTCTGGAAAAGAAATAACTCGGAATATTTGTTGTTGATGATTTACTTTGCTATGTTTCACATATCATTACATATGTGGTTACTTAACTTCAATATCAATTAATAATTCATCAAACTTGTTGTTTAGAAATGTTGCATTAGTATACCAGCAAGATAGATAACAGTATTTTCTTGTTAATTTACTTGATGCAGATTTTGCAGACTTTAATTCCTCGAATATCATATTAAAAAGGGTTGTTGATAGTTCCTTCTATAGCAAGTTTTCTGTTGCATTTGTCCAAAACTAGTTCTTTCTTTTGTTACTTTTCAACCTCAGTTTGATCCAGATTAATGTTTTTGCTGCTTTATAGCAGCTTTAAAAACTTTTACTTCAGTAGCATTGTTGGTTAATTCTACTAAAACAAATCTGCCTAATGCGTCACTCCTGGGTTTGAAATGATAAATTCTTGATTATATTTTTACTTATGACTATTTTTCAAAATAGATCATTAATTTGGAGTCACACTCTTTATGGATTTTAGTATCAATCTCCATTTTCTTTCGTGGCATTCCAAAGACAATAACAGTGCGTTCTCACTTTCCAATACCCCCTTATTTAATGTAACAATTAAAACTCTTATGGCTTGAAACTCCGATTTAAACTAATCCTCTCTTTGCAATTGAGGCCCAGTTTTTCAAGTTTATTTTAGTTTTATTTTCTTTATCTAAAACTGCAAAACGATAATTTATCTAAAACTGTAAGACACAAGACTGATGAATTAATTGCAATTAATCATCAGATTATTGTTTATATATATATATATATATATATATATATATATATATATATATATATATATATATATATATATACACACACATACATATATTATATATGTATGGATATGTATAAATATGTAATTTTAACATGTTATTTACATGCAGATATATGATATATATACACATATATAACATATTAAAATTGTTTTGAACAAAAAGCTAAAACTATCCTTTGAAACATAAAACAAACAAACATGGAATATTAAATAATTAAATAAAACCTAAAAACATTTACATTATATTGCTATAAAATATGTATTAAACTATAATATTATATTATAATATAATATTAATAATATGTCACATTATCAATATAAACTTTTAGAACACATGTGTTGTTAGAACTTTTATCAATGCAATGAAAGCTCAATCAATCAATCAATATATTTTACACAAAAAAGTACCGTTTACATTATATTAAAAAATTTTTATAGTATTATTTTTGTGAAGAAACAATGCAAATAGTAAAAAACAAATTCAAAGCAGTGACTTTGTAAAAAGAACTAAAAAAAAAAGTTTTTAAATATTAAATATGTACATAAACGTATAGTGTTGTTATATTAATAATATTATTATTAATCTTTATTAATTTTATGTGTGTATACCATATTATTAATAAAGATGAATAACAATATGACAACATTATTTAATAATATTAAATGGAAATCAATATATTATATTAGCAACAATCCATATTAAAAGTATGAGCCTCGATAACCAAAATTATGATAAACATTTATTATTAAACAGTGTAAATATAAAAGTTGTTTGAGCGCTCTTATTGCTTTTAAAAAATTATCTTATACAATTTGCAAAAAATCCCGCTTTTTAAAAATATTTCTATGATGTCATATTAATACGTATTTAAACTAACATAAGGGGTAACATAACGGTAAAACATAATGCCTTTCTTAGACAAAAGAAAATATAAATAACTTTGAGGAACATAACGCTTAAGACATATTTTTTACTGACTAAGTGGTAAACATAACGCTAAATTTTTCACTAATCGTTATGTAAGCGTTATATTTTTTACTGTGTACTAGTTATATTTTGGCTGTTGCGTTGTTCTCAATGTTGATGGATATTATCTATTGATTCGTCAAGGCTTCAATAGTCACTTGCTTGACTTAGGCGTCAATGGAATCTATATAATAAAATGTCTAAATAAATTTATCTCTTAGATAAATTTATTTTAATACATTGGGATAGTATCCCATGGGCTTTATATAAATTTTTTATAATTAAGAAGGCGAAATAATTGTTTTGAAAGTAAAAAACTCAATTTTTCTCTCGCAATTTGCACCATGTTTCTCACATTTTCTTTTCTATATGTTTCTTTTGTGTTTTTATCAAATGTCTTTTATTATTTGTTCAGAAAAGAAAAGATATACAGCTATATACGAAAAAAGAAGTAACGCCCCTCGACTACAAACATCCGAAAACATTTAGAACAGAAGACTATTTTGAACCGTATAAAACTCTACAGAAGAACACAACAGAAGATACATGAGCGTATAGAATATATAAACTTGTATATGTATATTTTTTTCTATCGCACGCTATTTGCTTGTATAATAAGTTTTTATAAGAAAAAGCAAAATGAGAAATGAAATAAAAATTAAGCATAAAATTATATACTGCAGTATTGTAATTGCTACAATATTAGCTTGAGATTGCAAACTTGCGCTACTTTGGTTTATAATGGCAGGTTTAAAAAATAATTTAGCTTTTAGAAAACGTATTATAAAAGATTATAAACGAAGAATCAAAAAAAAGAATTTAATAAAGACAATCCTTTATAAACTGAACATAAGGGCGGGAGACCACGCAAATCATGTCATCTCACGAACGGAAAAAATACTAAAACTAAACTTTCATTTGTCTCAATATATAATTTGCACACGGTTACACTTTTCAGGACTTTTGAGCTTCAGAACAGCAAAAAAACCTTTCATTTCTCCAAAGAGCAGAAAAGCTAGAATTGCAATGAATCAAAGTTTATTTTGAAAGATTTTGATAGCATTTTTAAGGTGTATAGACTTGAAGGGAAACGCATAAATCCTAAATAGACAACAAGAAAAGTCAGGCATGGTGAAGCAAAAAGTGCAATGGTTTGGGGTTGATTTGGTTTTAGCGGAGTTGAATCTATCCATCAAATAAATGGTATTATGGATTAATTTATTTATTGTGATTTTTTCATAGAAAAAATGATTCCTCATATTAATAATAACGTCTCTTTTAAGGATATCTCAACAAGTCGTAAAAATAGTAATGTTGTCATCGCCTCAATGAACCCTTAAAGGATGCACCGTTTAAAGTTTTTCATTGTTCAATAAAACAGAGAATATTTCCAGATCATTTAAAAATAGCTAAAGTTACTCCAATTTTTAAGGTAGGTGATGCAACCAATATTACAAATTATCGCTCAATTTCTGCTTTTTCTAAAGTTTTAGAAAAAATTTTATATAACGTTATTTATTACCACACTTCCTTTTATAATATACTATATATCAATCAATACGGGTTCAAAAAAAACTCGACCGAATGCGCAATACTCCAAATTACTCGCTGTTTAACTGAATCTTTTGAAAAGTCTCAATATTCGTTGGGAGTTTTTATAGATTTATCAAAAGCGTTTGACACAATTGATCACCAAATTCTCCTTTAAAAAAATATAATACTATGGAATTGTATAATATGAAAAAAAATATAATACTATGGAATATAATAATATGAAAAAAAAAAAATAAAGTAATGTTTTAATGTTACTTAAAAGTTATTTAAGCAACCCTAAACAGTTTGTTTATAGTAATGAAACCAATTTACTAAATATAACCTGTGAAGTTCCCTAGGGCTTTATACTTGGACCACATCTCTTTTTTATTTACATTGATGATCTCCCTAAAACGTCAAATTGAATATCGTTCATGTTTGCTGATGACACTAATCTCTTTTTATCGCATAAAAGTATTATAACATTATTTCAAAATATGAACATTGAATTAGCGAAAATTTGTGAATGGTTCAAAATGAATAAATTATCACTAAGTGTAGATAAAACAAAATGGTCACTTTTTCATCCGACTTCCAAAAAGAAACTACTGTGTCCTGACTTGCCCTTACTTTTTATAGATAAAATCCAAATAAAAAGAGAAATAAATACTAATTTTTTAGATATATATGTTGATGAAAACCGTAGCTGGAAATATCACATTAATTTTTTGTACAACAAAATTGCTAAATGTATAGGAGTAATGTATAAGGCTAGAAATGCTTTAAATAAACAAAGTTTAACACAATAATTTTTTTTTTATCCACTGTCGTTTAAACTATGCAAATATTGCTTGGTGTAGTGCCAATAAAAGTAAACTGGAACCTTTTTATTGTCAGCAGAAGCATGTTGCTCGTCTTATCAATTTTAAAGACGGATTTATTCATGGCAGGCCTCTTTTATTTGAAATGATTTTTTTAATATATATCAGCTCAATCTTTTTAATATTCTTTGTTTTAAGTTCAAATGTAAAATAATTTCATCCTCAGTTTCTTGCCATAATTTATATACCTTGAAAGATAAAAATAAATACAATTTAAGAAATGACAATTAATTCGGCAGCCATTTTATCAAACTAATTTTGAAAAAACAAACATTGCATTTCGCGGAGCTTTTCTTTAAAATAAAATAGTTTTGAAACATTTTGATTCTTCTCTGGAATGGAGCTACATCTCATTTAAGAACAAACTTACAAAAATTATTTTGTCTCTGGATAATATATATTTTTATTTTTAAACGTTTAATAACTTCATATATTATTTAATGTATTTATACTGTCAAGATTTTATAGGGATATACAACTATATTTGATTATGATTTATTGAGATTGTAAATTACGAGCGGTTATCGATGACAAGACCTGTTGGTCTTCTGCGAGTCTCCGCATTCTTTTTATAAAATTAAATACCTGTATAACTGTTTTATCTTTTACTTAGTTTTATTGTATGATTTTATTATTTTAAATGTTAAAGAAAAGAACAAAAAAAAAACAGTCAACGACCCAAAACACACTTCTAAGCTCGTTATACAATGGTTTGAAACGAATCTAATTAAAATAATGAAGTGGCCAGCTTATTCACCTGATTTTAATCCAATTGAAAATTAAAAAGTTTGAACCTTTTTAATTTTCAATTGGATAAATAAATAAAATAAATAAATTTGAAGAATTGAATAGTAAAAGTTGAATCTTCCCTAAAACACGAAATAATTTTTAAAAACTTTCGAAAGTTCCTTCGTGTTTTAGAGAAGTGTTTTATCTTCCTTAAAGAACCTATTTAAAGTTATTGAAGCCACCTGGAATGAAACAATACCAGTAAAAGTATTAAACTCAAAAATCAAAGGAAGGAGGGGGGGGGGGAAGGAGCGTGTTTCCAAAATTATATATTTTTTGTATAACCAATTATTCTTAATTATTTTTTTTAAAAACGTTCAATAAACAATTCAGTTTTTGGTATTTTTTTGCAGTTGACCTTCCACTTCAAATTTAAACATGTTAAAATTATGAAAAGACTTTAAAACTAGAAATCTTTGCAGCGTGTAAAGTTACGCAACTTTATGTTAAAACTTATGCAATTTAAATTTTGATTGGACAACTTTAAATTAAAATGAATAAAAGTTGCATTTAAACGCAAAAAAATAACTCATGTCAGGTGTAAAAATTTGTTTTGATTTATTTCGCAAGAAAATACTTTGCTATTAATTTTGTTAACTAAATTCAGAGGCAATTTTACAGGGGTGTGTGGGTGGTGGAACCCCCCCCCCCCCTCCAAAGAAGGTTATATTGAAGTTATAGTCGGGTTTTTTACGAATTTAGTCGGCTAGTTGGGTATATTTTGAGAAATGTGTCTCATTGTTAAAAAATTAAAAAAAATATAACATACAATTGGAACCAGTGACAGAAATAACTGAGGCGGAGTAGGTTGGCAAAAAAAAAACTGTAAGCTTTACATTAGGCGTCCAAGAGATACTTTATCTTAGCTTGTTTGAAATTACAAGGCTGCCTATTTACTTACGAATCAAATATATTGAAAACAAAAAGATATGTTAAATGTTAAAAAACGATTGATGAATGAGCTTATTTCAGAAATAATCAAAAAATAGTAAATTATTGCTGCAAAAACCACTTTATGTAAAATCATAATTATTGATAAAAATACAAAACAACTTCGTCTTATGTCTACAGAAGAATAAATTAATAATTTAAAGTTTCTACTTAACTTGGAAAATCATCACAACAATCCACAATCACCTACGATTACTTTTTTTTTAGTTAAGGTGCTTCAAGAAGGACTAAGCGTCTGATCACAAAGCACCATGGAAGAGCAATTTAACTAGGAGTGTTTACTTCCTTCTTTACCAATGTTGCTTATCTGGTCAGAACCAACATTTAACCTCAGACCTCTTGATTCTGAGAAAGAACACAAATCACTGCACCATGGTTGCAATGAAGTTATTTCGCATTTTCACTAGTAATTGTTGCAAATTGTTCCTTATATGGCATAATTTCATGTATAATTCCTAATTTTTTGTTGTATTTATAACTACACAAAATTTCATTGATAAAACAAAGAATACAATTTACCATTGATTCTGCTTTGATAATAATAATGATTTCATTTCAATTAACAATTAATTATTTTGTCAAAATAACCACTTTTATTGAAATTGGAGTAGAAATCCAAATATTTATAATTAAAAAAACATATTAACACTTTCGCGACTGAGTTAAAAGCAGCTATATGACTGCGCATAAAATAACAAACTAGGATCAGGATCAATTAAAAGAGTATAAAATAAAAACTACTAATCAGAATTTTACAAATAAGACCTTGTTTTTTTTTCAAAGAATTGGCTTTTAAAAATTAAGAAACTTAAAATCTTTTTTCATTAGCTTAGTAACGTGATTAAAATATATCATGTTGTAATTAACAAAAATATATAGTTTCTTTATGTAACCTTAAACAAATAAAGAAAAAATACATCAACATATCGTTATTGATATTAAATAAATGAGGCATTTATAGTGGCGATTAAACAAAAAAAATCTCCACCATTATCATTGAAAAAAATATCAAGGATTTAATTTTGACAGTTTGTTTAATCTATTTTTAGTCATTTTTTAAAATTGATTTTTGAGCGATCTTTAAATGCAATTAACAAATGGTTTGAAGCATTAACTTAAGAAATTATTCACAATTCAGGTTTTACCCAATTGCTTTATATGTTTTAAAACATTTAAAATTTTTTATGAACCGCTATACGGGTCACTCATCACGAAAAGGTTAATTAATTCAAAATAAAAATAAAAATTAATTAAGAAAAAGTGGTTAAACTACACGAATCTAAAATAACTCAACTTTGGACCCCCTTAGAAAGTTCAACCGCATTGAAATGGTTTAGGACTATGCTTGCAGGGCTGTCCCGAGGGCAGGGCGTAGGGGGGTGAAGCAAGAAAAGTAAGTTTAACTAACATACATGGGCGCCAGCAGGATTTTTTACAAGGGAGGGGGGGTTTCAAAATAAATTTCAACAATGATATTTAAAAAACTACATAAATGCATCAATTAATCAATTCATTTTATTAGACCAGTGATAACAGAAAATTAAAGAAAATGTAAAAATAAAAATACAAAAATTAAATCATTGTTATTTAGTAAATAGAAATTGTAGTCGTCTACGTTTACTGCCAAACTTATTTACAATTTGTTCCATAAATTCAGATTTTCTGGAGCGTATTTTTTCACGATGCACGCTCAGCATGCAAAGTTCACAAACACAAACGTTCATTGGACCTGGTTAATCGTAGTCTTCACGCGCTGCAATGTACTAAATGATTTTTCTTCAGTACATGTTGTTGTTGGCAGTGTTATTAAAATGAGCAAAGCTTCACGAACTGCAGGGTAGAACACAGTCCTTGGTATTAAATCTGTGAATTCGTTCATTGTGTTTTGAAAAGATTGAATGGCCCAAAAATTAAACCAAATTACACTATCGAGTTTAAAGTTATTAATTTTGTATACTTCATTGACAGTTGAAATTTTCTCAATGAATTTTTCACGAGTTAAAGTTCTTTGCAGGATGAAGTAAACAAAGGTTAAATTGGGCAATATTATCTTCTGAGAACCGCGTTTGAAGCAAATCGATTAATGAATCGAGATAAGGGATATACATAGCCTGGCGAAAGTATTCTTCGACATTTGTATTTGTTGCTCCACAGTTGTTTCGGTATAACTGTCTTGAACATTGCCTTGGTGGTCTTAGCTGAATGTTCAACTTTCCATACAACTGGATCACTCACTTGTAGCTAACTGCAATGAAATGCATATCTGCCTTGTTACGGTGTAGATTTATAATCAAGAGCGATTCGTGAATATGTCTCTGTACTTGTGGAAGGTCTAGTTGAATGGCTTGAAGTGCTTAAGTACAGGGTTCCAGGAAAGCTGAGTAAAATGAAATGATAATTAGTCCAAATAAAAAAGTTGTTGAGCTGGATGCTAACAACAACTGATATGCCGAATGACGTGTGTTTCCGTTTGCTTTGTTAGATAACACATCCAGCAGGGTAACAAAACACTCGTATGCTCTTATACTTTGCAGTCCATCGAGTCTCACTGAGAAGAGGAACGTTGCGTATCATTGACTTTCTCTTAGGACTTTTACGGAAAAATGCAATAATTGACTTGATAGTACCAATTGTATTGCGAATTTGCGGAAGTGCACTCAGATCATTTACAACCAAGTTCAGTCTATGTGATGAGCAATGGAAAAAAGCAGCCTTTGGATATTTCATTCTGGTTCTTGATTGGACGCCGTTATCCTTTCCTGTCATGGTTGAGCAACCATCGTATCCCTGACCTAACAGATCTAAATTGAGACCCAATGATAAACACTTGCTTAATATGGCGTCGGAAATTGAAGCTGCAGACATGTTTTTCTGTGGAACAAATTCAAGAGATTCTTTGTTTGATGTGATTTATATTTTCCATTTTTTGCAGCACTATCAAGGTAATTTTTTATAATCTTATTACCAGCCTCAATTTGAAAGTTCAATAGCTGATGCATATTTCCTTTACTTCCTTCCCTCGCAGAGCCAAATCACTTGGTCCACACAACAAAATCGCTGAACGGATAGAAAAGAGCTTCTGTCTGTTAAACTAAAAAGCTTCAACAATGCGTTTTATAGAATCATCAAGCTGACATAAAATTTCCTTGTTTGGATTTCTTCTCACTGCCATGAAGTTTTCAGCATCTTATTGAGAACACATATGCCATGATGATGAAATGTGATTTCGAGCACATTTGTTAAAATCCTTATATTTTTTTAAGGCTGTAGTAATAAATGCACCTTGAAAACCTCAATGTACTTTTTGTGGGAAAAGAATGCAATATATACAAACAGCACCTTTTAGTTTTGAAGAGTACGCCAGTCAAGGAGCATATTGAACCAACCATGCATGTCTAAACCGTCGCTTTCCAGCTTCATGTACTGGCACATCTTTTTTGAAATCATAAGTTTCATGGGGCTTGAATGGTTCGGTTAGTATTTGATACTTGAGATCATCATTTGTTCTAGCTGTTGCCTGAATATAAAGTCCAACATCGAAAACTGAGTTATCGTTATCATTTTTACATTCTGATGATTTATCTGCAATCACAACTACTGACGTTTTCTGCATGTTTCCGTTGCATGCATCAACACTTTGTTGATGTCTTGCATCACAATAGCTTTCACTTGGTGCCACTACCGGTTGAGGAAGAGCAATGTGCTCCTGTAATTTTTTGGAATCATCTGTTGTTGCAACACGTTTAAAACTGAAGTAATCCAAAATATTACTACTTAGTCGTTTTTTAAACATTTTTTTCAGTATTCTGAAAAAAAAAAATTGTAAAAACCTAAATTTAGAAAAGTCCACAAAATTAAATAAATTGAAGAAACTTTTTTTCAAAATTTTTTTTATTATATCAATCATATATATTTCTGAATAAAGATTTTACATTCATGGTTGTTTACGATTAGTTAAAAAACTAATGTAAAGTAAACAAATTTTTAAAAGTTTACATCTTAATTAAGTTTTTATATAATTTAATTAAGTTGAAACATCTGGTATAGTATGTAAACTTATCCTTATAAATTTCTTTATATTTAATTACAATATTTCTAAGGGTTATATATACCCTCGTTATTCAAGTAATGTAAAAAAACGTTAAAAACAAACAAATAATAAAACTTTAATGTAATGTGTTCTTGCGTCTTAAATAAGAAAAATAATGTTTCCAAAACGACGATTAGGCTTGTTTTTTTGAGTTATTAATAGTTGAAGGTTTTTTGGTGATTTAAAAACTGGAGTATAGCCTGCACTTTTAAATGCCTTTTTTAATTGATTATTTAATTTTGGTACCCATGGTAGAGAAATACAATTAAGTTCTAGTTTTTTGATGTTAATGTTGTTTTGTCGATTATTTTGCTTATTATTTTTTATTTTTTTGACAATGTTTTGAAGTATTATTTTATTATAACCATTTTCTATAAACATTTCTGTAAGAAACTTTATTTCATGGTTTATGCGTTCTTTACTGCATAATGCAAAAGCTCTTTGGATAAAACCTTTAAATACACCATAATTTTTTTTTGGATCGTGACAAGAATGCGGCTTTATTTGCACATTATTGCATCTTTGCGATAGATATTAAAAAGATATGTTCCGGATTTGTTATTGGTTATTGAGAGATCAAGAAAATTTATTGTGTGTGAATCACTTTCTTTTTCAATTGTATATTTGATATTTGTGTGTTGATTATTTAACAAGTCGAGAAAACGTTCTGACTCTGCCTCATTTATAAAACGGGAATGGATATCGTCTACATACCTTTTAAATAATTTTAAACATATTGGTGGTGTAAGATATTGTGCCTGTATTAACGCTTTTTCTTCATAATGTTGCAGAAAACTCTCTGCCATTACTACCATTAATGATAAGCCTATAGGACCGGCATCTTCTAATGTGTGTATGTTTCTTTCATGTAAAAAATAACTGTTTGACAAACACAAATCTATAAGTATTTTTATTTCTGAAAAAGATGATTTTGAATTAAAGACAGGACTGTTACGGAGTTGTTCTAATAAAATATCGATTGATTCTTTAACTGGTATTGAAGGGTAAAGATTAATAATATTGAAGGAAACTTGAAATTAACCAGGATCGATAATCCATGATTAAGCACATTCAACAAATTGTTTTGAATTTCGAAGTTTTGTTTTGTTAAGATTGGAGGTAGGTTGAATGAGATTTACTAAATAATTTGATAATTTATATTTAGGTGATCCTATTGTGCTTACTATAATTCGCATTG
Source organism: Hydra vulgaris (assembly GCF_038396675.1). Lineage (NCBI taxonomy): Eukaryota > Metazoa > Cnidaria > Hydrozoa > Anthoathecata > Hydridae > Hydra > Hydra vulgaris. Next base: position 40,912,665 of record NC_088934.1, read on the forward strand.
GGTAGTTATTAGTTGGTTTGTGTGCTTTGATGACACCATATAATCGTAGAGGAGTGGCGTCACTAGGATAAATTGATCTATATTCATTTTTTGTAAACTTTGTTTTCAGATTTCGTAAAGTATTCTGAACTTTACGAAGGAGTTTTTGAGTTGGATCATAGTTTATGATTTTAGATTTTCCAAGTTGTTCTTGAATTTATTTAAGAGCATCGATTTTATTAATTCGAACAAGAGCCTTTATAAAAAAGCTTCCGCCATCGTGGAAGTCATTGCATTTGATAGTAACATTTCATTTAAACTGTAGTCATTTACATTACGGTGAGTAAACTAAAATTGAACCTGTCATTTTTTTTTGAAAAGGACATAAGTCCAAAACTTTTAGCAGTTAGTTTATAAGTTTGAATTAAAAATTTCTGTATGATTTATGTTTTTTTTATAAAAAATAAAAAATACATAAGTTATATATGTTCTTTATTTATCTACTTCTATGTTTAATTTCTTTAACAACCTAGACATTATTTTAATAAAAATCAAATTTTTGTTGATTTTGAAAAGTTTTAGTAAATGGACTTGTGTCCTTTTCGAAATGACAGGTTCAATTAGTTAAATTGATGAGATATCAAAGTAAAATCTTTTAACAGTTAAAATAGATTTTGTGAATATTAAAATTTGTTATTTTGCTTTTCCAGAAAGAAGGAGTGGGGGGAGGGGGGAGAGGGAAAGCAACCGCCGCCCCCCGCCTTGACCTTGCCTGCCGGCGCCCATGCTACATATACTTTTAAAATAAAGTATTTTATTTTTATTTAACTGCTCGAGTTTTAATAAACCTTTTGTTGAATAGTTACAATTACTAATGGTTGAAAATATCAGATAGAATATCTTTAGAATAATTCTTTTTTTAATGTTTTAATAAAAACCATTTCAGTGATTTTTTTGTTTTTTGAGTGAAACTTGTTTGTTTTTTTTTATTGTCGGTTACAAGCATATTCCCAACTAACCATTTTTATCATTTAAAGAGTCCTTTTTTAAAAAAGTTGCTGTATTCCGTAATTGAAGTTGAAAAAATATTTGTTTTTCATTTAATTGCTAATCTTTTCGAGGACAGTGTATAAATTGCGTACGCACGTTTCTTATTAGTAAACTTTAACTAAAGTATATAAATCCTATCTTGTTTTAAATGATAATTACTAATGAACTTCTATCCATTTAATATCATTTTTTTAATATTTAGTTTAAATAAGGTAAGTCTCCAGTTGAGTGAGTTTAATAAAATCCAGAAAATAATTTGTAGGGGAACCTGTTGTACCTTTGACCACTTTTTTCTTTAAGGCGTTTTTTGCGTAGTCTATTGAGTAAATTTAAACCATTCAAACTATATAATATTCTCTCATATTTTGCTCAAAAATTATACTTAGGGCTTTTTTTTCATTCAACCAAGAAGTATCTTTTCCCCGTGTTTTAAAAAAGAATTCAATTGGTCAAAGGTACAACACGTACGTTTTACCTTTGACCGATGTGCGTTGTTCCATTGACCAAAATGTTATTATTAAAAATCATGCAATGTTTGAACCTCTTTAATGTTTTAGTTTGTTATATATTATATAGCAACTTCTGGCCTACCATATGTCAATAAAAAAACAAATCTAACTATTTTATAATCAATCCTGATTGTCTAAAAAAATTAGAAAAATCAATCTCTACAATCTTGCAAAGACTTGTGTATCGAAGTTATAATACTCAATATTATTAATAGTATTACTAATTTTTTTAAATAAAATCAGTTGTTATAACTATTTAGATAAAGTCACATATTTTCTTTAGTTCTTGTTGGTCAAAGGTACAACACCCTAGTCTGGTCAAAGGTACACGAGATGGGTTTCTTTAGCAACTATCGTCTTAATCACCATTTTCGGTCAGACATAATCATCCAAACTTTTCCATAACAAAAAAATGATGTTGGGTAATGTTTATAATGTCATTGATGAATCAAACAACAATTTATCACATTTTTAAAGTCAGAATAAGATTAACACAAATATTTACTTTTTAAGAGCCAAAACTTATAATTACTTGTGGATCGATACCATCTATCCCAAGTATGATGTTTTACGGTAAGAAGAGTCATCAATACTATTATTTCAAATGGCACTTGACGTTTTTTTTTAAATAATAGTAAGCCGACAGAGTAGAGTGACCAAAGGTACAACGTGGTCAAAGGTACAACAGGTTCCCCCATACACTAATAAAATAAGTTATACCAACTGTTAGAACCTCATTTACCGATGTCTTTATTTACAACGGTGGGTCTATCAACTGATATGTACTGTTCTACTTTGTTGTGCATTCAGTGATTACAGATTTTCTATAAATGTCAATGAGTTTCTCAATTCCCGCTCTTGATTTCCTGATTTTTGATACAACTTATTTTATTTCTGAGATTGTTGCACTATAACTTACGTAAATTGTTTTTATAAGAAGTGTCTGAGCTATACAAGGTATTCGACAACACGGAATATGTTCTGGCAAGTAAAAATCTGTTGGGTCAAACTAAGACTGGATTTCTTCCTCAACAGTTTCATTTTCATGCACAATATGCACTTTTAATAGTCTTTTTGGCTTTAACCACATTAGATCCATTGTCTAAAATAATCAACAAAACGTCGCGTGAGAATAATAGGGCTCTGTCAGCCATTTTTTGTGTTAAAAGAATTTTACAAATAAAGTTTTAATGAGTTATTAATGATAAAAACAAACAACTTAAGAAATAATAGTAGCAACACTGTTAATCAAGCATCTTGTGCTTGATTAACAGTGATATAGAAACACGCAGATATTCCAAGGAAAGATGTTGTAAGACCCATCTTCGTTTTCCCATCAAAACAAACTTTTACTTTGCGTGCACAATTCAACTTGTCTCTCAGTCTTGTTTTACTAGTAGTAAAAACGTTTGTTTACATTGTTCAGCGTTGCAGACCCTGAAATATTTATATTAGTTAAAATTTAATGCAAAACAGTTAGTGTTGTTAGTTAGTCTAATATTTCATTAATGATACTATAATTACAGGTAAATTAAATATCGGTGAACTACTTTCAATGAAAATTTACTGCAATTAATGGTTAGGGGTCGTCCGTAAATTACGTCACGCAACTTTCGACAGTTTGTGACCCCTTACCCCGCTCGCCTCTTCCTAGTCACAAATTTATCACTTTTTAGTAACAAGACCCGTATGAGTCGTCACAAGAATCAAACCACTCACCCCCCTCCCTTAAAGCGTGACGTAATTTATGGACGACCTCTTATATTTAAAATTCCGTTACTTTGCCATAAGTTACGGTAATTTTACGTAAATTATGGTAAACCTAAAATGATCTAATATAATCATAAATAACACCTTAAGGAATGACAGCTGACCTAGCAATGTCAGTGGGAACCTGGTATTGACAGCCATTTCAATCACGCTATCCTGACGCACTTGACTCTTTGGCCACGTATCAATTCGGCGGTCAAAGCACTCTCCTATTGTCTGGGTTTTTGTCTTTCCACTATTTTGGAAAGATGTAGAACCGATTTCATTAATTGTATTTTCATAAATTTTTTTTCTGCATTTCGTTTTTTCTATTCTTCCATGTAAACTTTGTGAGTGTGTCTTTATGTATTCTTTAAAGATGCGCTCCCAATTTACTGGAATTTTTTCTGGCAAGAGTTGTAATACTCGCGCACTCATTATTCTTGTTCGGTACTAGACACATAAATTTCTTGGTTACTTACTCTTAAATCAAAAATTTCCAAACAGAACTTTCACATTTTCTACAAGCCAACAACCTGATAAACTCCTTATACTATTAATGATTGGTCTTTAGAACTTCTAGATATTTAAATTATTTAAACATCAAACTTTATATTAACGCTGCAATAGTCAAACAAAAAAGAAATTTAAAACAGGGAAACCAGCTTTTTGGTCAAACATGTCACAGTGGTAAGCTTGCGTTAAAAATCCAAAAAAACATGCTTCCCATAAAAATTTGTTCGCTTTTATTGAAATTTTGCAAAAAAATTTACAAAACAGAGTTACTTTAAAGATATCATCAAGTCAGATATAGAACGTAATTTTATGTTTTTTTTTTTAAGTTTTGAGAAAAGAGATTTAACAGTTCGAATTCAAAAGCACATAATAACAAGTGTTTTTAAGTGTTTTTTAACTATTTTTTATTGTTCTGTATTAATTTTGGGATCAAAAGAGGTATTCGTTGCTTAGACTCCTTCAATGAAAAAATTTAAAAAGCTAACTTTTATCTTAATGGCTGTAAACGTGCGTCTCCTGAGCTTGCAATTCGTAAGCATTAATAAGAAGCTAAGCATTTCAGGAGCTATAAGTCCTTTATTTATTTTCGAATGTCATTCACTCTAAGTGTAATGTAAACAGCAACTATCCCTTTATACGATAAAACTTTAAGATCGATCATTTATGAAATAACGAGTTAGAAATTATTATTTATATAAGACAAGTTAAAAAAAAACGTCGAGGACCGGGTGGTTTACCCTACGTAGTTTTAAGTATATTTAACATACTTGTTTTATAGTTGACGCCAAAAATTGAAATAACAAAATCTATATGAAATTGGTCATAAAAAATGTTATATATTGTACAAAAAATGATAGTTTTCAAATATGGTTTCATTATTCAATTTCTTAATAGGTTTACTTTCAAATATGCCAGAAAAAAGTCAAAAGTCTTCAATTTTAAAAAATCAAATTTTTTTTACCTCTTTAAATAAAATGTTAAGATGCCATTCCAAACAGTTACATTGTTTAAAAGCAGACGGTCTAATTTTCTTTCAATAAATTAAAAAGTTTAAAAGCTGTTTTTGTCAAGTAATTAAAAAGTTGATTAACTTACGGTTATTTCGTTGTGTCCCTACGTAACTCTTAGCAACAAATATGAACATCTTAAGTTTTTTTTATTGCACGCAGTACCCTAGAAATTATTTGTTTGTGTGATTATAATATACTTTGAGTTTAGTTTTAAACAATCGTAAATTACTTTATTATGTAGCAGGTTTTTTGGAAACTATCAGAATACCTTTTTATTGAAAAGTCTTTATATCCAAACAGTTTTTTTTCAATCCATTTTTACATTAAAAATGGTCGAAACAGCATTATTTAATTTGGAAAACGAGTTGTTAAATGCTGGAAGTTATTTAATAAAACCATCAAGTGATGGAACTGTTATGTAAGATTTTTATTTTTAAAGGGTTTGTGTAATAAATTTCTATATAGTATACTAATAATAGGAAAACTGCTAATAAAAATAATGAATTAAATGAGGTTTTAAAGACTGCTATTTCAAAAACATTTTCCTAATTTAATGTAAGTTTTCATTCTAATTTAAATAATTATAATTGAATTGCACAGTTTTTTGAATTTAATACAATGAAATTTTGTTAATTAATTCACCAGGAAACAAAACAAGCTGAGGCCCTTTTTTTAATAATATTTTTTTTTGCTTTTTAACATTAAGCACCATTAAAGCCCCAATGCTCTTACATATAAGAAGACCTTTAAGTATTTAAATCCAGAATTAGGAAAATATACTTAGTTAGAATATGCATGTGTAAAATACCTTAACTTAAACCCTAGAGAAATAAAATTAATAGAAATGTCAAATCTATGCATGGATTTGATGTTTAAGTTTATTGGATTGGTTCCACTAAGATTGATTTATGGTCAATAAGATTGATTAATGCAGCATAATAACTTTTGAACTTACTTTTTCTGGCGGCAGTGGTTTCATCTACATTTGTATATCCTTTTTTATCAAATTTATATGCACCAAACTGAGAATTAGATTGGGTACAGAAAATCTGAACTGGGTACGTTATTCTTTTTTAAGCAATAAGATGGCATCCCAAATGTAATGTTGCACATAAACTAGCACTAATAAGTTTATACTAAAACAGCCATCTGTAGACGTTATAGTCAATGTATGCAATATACATTTATATATATATATATATATATATATATATATATATATATATATATATATATATATATATATATATATGTATTGTATACATAATATATAATGAGGTAGTGGTTTAGTGATAGAGCACTCGCTTCATAAGTGAGAGGTTCTTAGTTGGATCCCCACCATGCCATTGGTAATACCGTGCTAAACTTCTTTCTCTGTAGCAGCCTTGTTTGTCACGGTTCGTGTTTCAGAGTTATAGAGTTGAGAGAGATTTATAACCACAATTTAGTAGCTTCCTTGTCAGTAGTGGCCTTCTTGGTTTAGGGAGGTGAATTAAAATAAAATATAATAATGATAATAATAAAGTGTATATATATATATATATATATATATATATATATATATATATATTATATATATATATATATATATATGTATGTATATATATATATATGTATATATATATATATATATATATATATATATATATATATATATATATATATATATATATATATATATATATATATATATATATACCAAAATTGATGGGTATGATGTTAACCTACACAGAGCAACCAGACTCTACATCACTAAAAGCGGTAAATACAAGTGAAACAAAAAACAAACAAAAAAGTTAAGTTAAAAAATTACTAGAAACAGGAGCTATAACCCCAATATCTCTACCAGAGCCTATTACAGAAAATGACACCACAAAAATAGATAAACCAAGTAACTTAAAACAGGTAGAAAAAGTGGATAAAAAAAAATTTGAAAAATTAAATAACAAAAATTGAATACTCAACCCAAAACTAACACAGCCACTTTTGATAAGGTGGGCTTATAGAAACTAGCAATAAGATTATGAAAAGGAAAAAGCATCACAAACTTTCCTCTTCTTATGACCATAAATAGTCAAATATTGAAAATCCTATAAAATTAGTCTGACAGGCAATGCCTGAAGGAAATAAAAAATATAATCAAAATGTAATTAGGTTTAAATAAATATAACATTTTTTATATTTATGCTAAATTCCTAATTTCAAATTTCACACTTTGCATAGTGAAGATCCACAAGTTTTGTAATTGCTGTTCTAAATTATTGAGTGTCATAAAATGTCTTAAACTAAAAAAGTGTGGAGTCCATGTTAGATAATAGATATTTAAAAATGAAAAGTATTTTAGCATTTAAGAAATAGGAATACTTATAGTTAAAAATATTTGTTTAAGTAAAGCAGATAAAAATGGCAGATGCTTATATTGATTGGCATGTCATTGAGTGGTAAAAACCATTAATTTAAAATTGAATAAATGTACAGTCTTTTTTATTTTCAGTTTTGGGAACCAGTTTATGATGTCTAATAGTATTTTTCTGCTGTTGCAAAAGTAAAAAGTTGTAAAAATTTACTTCTAAGAGTAGTGTTTTACAGGAAGACTTGCGATCGCAAGCCACGCTAGAACTATATAGTTTTATGCAAGTTTTGTAAAAAATATTAGTTTGGATTTATATACTTGAATTTTTTATAAAAAATACTTATTGTAACATTAAAAAATTTCCATCTGCCCTTTTAATAAAACCCATCCGTTTATTAGATCTGGACTAAAATTTCCCCCTCCCTGTAATCCCCCCCCCCACCCCCCTTGTTTAAAGGACTCGAGAATAATCATCATTCTGTTAAGTCTCATCCTTTTACTGTAACTGTTACTAAGTGCTCAAAAAATTTTTATTCATCCAGTTATTTTCCTTAAACATCAGTTTTTTAGAATTCCCTTCCTTCATCTTGTTTTCCTAATTCATATAATTTTCAATATTTTAAGTTGTCTGTCAATTGTTATCTTGCTCTATAAACTTCATCTAATAGTGTGTTGCTTGCATCAATAATGGTTGCTTGCAGCCTTGTTATAAGTGAAGATGTTGAAAAAAAAAAAAAAAAAAATTCATTTGTAAAAAGATAAATAATAATTTGTAAAAAAACATAACCACAATCAAATTTTTTTCTGCGGACATAGAACATTATTATACAATGGTTTACTGTCCAATACAATTAGCAATAAAAGTACAATTAGGAATAAAAAAGACAGGATGTTTTAAGGTCTAAGATGCATTTAAACAATATTTTTTTATTTTATTGTATTTTTGTATTATTTATTTTATTATTTACACATGCAGATTTATTATAATTTAATTTTAATTTTAATTTAATGGTCAATCTTATTAAATAATAAATATTATTTATATATTATTTATATTAATTTAAATTTTATTATTTGAGTTAAAGTTTGAAATAGAAAATTTTAGTATTTTTCAATCTAAAATATCAAAAAAACTTTTTTTTGACAAAAAAACTGTATTGATGCAATTAAAACTGTTTATCAAATCCAATTTTTGTTTAAAACTTAACAAAACCTATTAATTATATGGAAGTTACTTAAACTAAAAACTAAAACAAAACTCAACAAACTAAAATGCTTAGTTTATTTAAATTTTTTTAAAGTTTATTTAAAGTTTATTTAATGTTTTTAATTACATTCGGAGTAATTTTTTATCTTTATTAATGTTTAGAACATTAACAAACATTAATAAACAAAGAAAAAAATTACTTTTAATGATTGTTTAAAATATACTCACTCTTGATTTAAATTAGTGTTTTTTTTTTACTAATTTAAAAATATCAGTTTCAATGTAAATGTAAATGAGTAAATAATTAGACATTAAAATTATTTCATTCTTTGTTTTAACATTTATACTTTTTTTTTTTAAATTTATTTCAAAAGATTAACATTTATCATAAAAAATGCATAATTATATATATATTGAAAAAAACAACAGTTTATTAATTCTTATGTTAAAAGTTCATTAGAAGTGTTTTGTTACTTCATTAAAAAGCGTTTTGATAATATAAAAGCATTAAAGATCAAACTCATTTAATTGTAACCACTTTCTATAATTTTTTTTTTTTTCAATGAAATTTTGTTTATCTTTTTAAATGTATTAACATTAATTATTCTTATACTAAAATTTGTTAAAGAGACTTTTGTTTTTGAAGAAAGTCATCGTTTATAAAAACAAAATAATTTTTTTATTTTTGAATAACCTTTATTATAAAAAAAAATATACTTAAGCAATTTATATATTATAAATTAAAAAAATTATATACAACTGTCAATTATACTTTAAAAAAAAATCATTATCAGTAAATTTTTACTTTATTTAAAAAAATTGGTTTATTGTTTTGAAAAATGATTTTTTTTTTTTAATGTTACAAATGCTTGGGCAGATTTGGTTCAATTCTGTTTCCAGGGTTGGTTTTTTTAACAACGCTTTGGGCTTCTTATTAATTTCCAAATTTTCAGTGCAGTTGTGGTGTAGTGGTTAGAGTTCTGGTTTCAGTGGGGGTCTTTGGTTCAAAACTGAGTTTGGCCGTATATGCATCATTGGTAAGGAAAGAGGCATTAACTTTTTGATTAAATACTATTCAGCGGTGCTCTGTGATAATACTGTTATGACTCCTTGGAACACCTAAATAACTAATAAAATAGAAGTAGATAATAATAATATTTAGGGTCTTTTACATAAGAATTAGTAATATTTTCACGTAAATGTTATTTGTTATATCAACAAACCAAAACATTAAGGTTTGATTTAATTTTTTAATATCTACCTTTAGTTCTTTTTGAAATTCATTACTTTATATGCCACAACTTGTTCTAAGTACAAAAGGTCATATTTGCACATTTTTTAAAATCAGATGTAAAAGGTGGGGTATTTTTTGTTTTAGTTCTGTAATTATCTTTATCTTGGTTATTACTAATTACATTGTTAAGCAAAAATTAAGTTTTCCAATAAGTGGAAAATGTTTATTGAAAAGTGTAATATATAATTGTGTTGTTTTTTCTAAGAATGTACCCAATAACAAAATATTGGCTTAACAGTGGTTGAATGGAAAAACATTTCGTCAATCATAAACATATTTGATCATTCATTTCTGATGTGTCTTTTTTAGAGTATCGGAGTAGAGTATATAGTATATAAATTATATACATATACATATAACCTAACTCATTGAGTTAAGACTGAAATCTCATAGAATTTCAATTTCACCTTTTGTTATTTAAATATAGATTTGAATATTGAGTTGATCTTGTTTTTAAAAGAGTTAATTGAATCTGAGTTTGTTGCATCTTGTGGCAAGGTGTTCCAATCATTAGATATTTTGTTTTTTTGAAGTTGTGTCTGTTTCATTCTTTGAACCTGTACTTAGTATCTCTCTTCTAATTCTTATGTCTTGCAGTTGTTACAAAGTGATTGATAGGGTTATGGAAATTTTTTTAAACATTTGAATAAAGTATAATCTTTTCCTTCTATTTTCTAAAGTTTTGATTTTTAGATGATATTTTTTCATTGTAAATAAACCTTTTAGATTTTCCATTTTTGTCCTTTTATGTTAAATTTTTTGGATTTTATCAATTTCATATTTTCTAAAATGACTCCATATTACTGCAAGATATTCAAGATGAGAAAGTTTTATATAAAAGTTTTTTTTGATTCATTTAAATATTTAAAAGAGTGTTAATCAAACCAAGTTATTTATTTTCTTTCTTTATCACATTTTTAATGTGAAGTTTCCAGTTTAAGCCATTTGTTATGATAATACCAAGATCACTTTCTGATTGAGTTTTTAATAGCGTAAAACTCTTTAGTTAATAATCATGTTTTTGATTACTTTTACTAAAGTGCATAGTTTTTTGTTTTTTTTCTTTCATTTGATTTAATTAACCATTTATTGATCACTTGTTTAATTTATCTATATCATTTTGAAGATTTATGTTGTTCTCTTGATCTACTATCGCCAAAATCAATTTTGTATCATCAGCAAACTGCTTTACAACTTTGTTTAGACTAACACATAAATCATTTATTATTATAATAAATAGTAGTAAACCTAATGTACAGATCCTTGGCAAACTCCACTCATAACACTTTTACATTCAGATACATGTTCTCCTACTCGAGAACCTGCATTCTATTGCTATGTTTATAACTATATAACTCTATTATATATTATAGAACTATAATAGTTATATAATAACTATTATAGTTAATATATATATATATATATATATATATATATATATATATATATATATATATATATATATATATATATATATATATATATATATATATTGGGTTGAGGAATAATTCATGAGCGTTTTTTTCAAATTTATTTTAAACAAAAAAACTACAACGATTTAATCAATAATATACTCTCCGTTGTTGTTTACGACTTCCTCCCATCGTTCAATAAGTTTTTCGATGCCTCGGCGATAGAAATCTCCCGGTCTTGACTCAAAGAATTCGTCCAACCAAGCCCTCAATTCCACGTCATTATTGAGCGATACTACCGTGCAAAGCATTCAAAAGCGATCGAAACAGATGAAAATCTGATGGCGCCAAGTCTGGAGAGTATGAAGGATGAGGCAGCACTTCCCATTCGAGTTCTTGAATCGCGGCTTTGGTCATATTGGCGATGTGAGGACGGGCGTTGTCGTGTTGCAGAAGAACGCCATTTCGCCTATTTGGTCTTTTTTGCTGAATTGCTTCGTTGAGTCGGTGCAGTTGTTGAACGTAGAGCTCCGCATTGACTGTTTGGTTGCGCTCAAGCAGTTCGTAATGAATTATGCCTTCCCAATCCCACCATACACACAACATGATCTTTCGAGGATGAAGGTCTTATTTTGCTCGCGGAATCGCTTGTTTTTTGGGGCTGAGCCATTCTTTTCGCTGCTTCATATTGACGTAAAGGCACCATTTTTCATCGCTAGTGACAATGCGGTAAAGAAAACGCTGTTTGTGACCATGTGTTGAGCGATGTCGAGCGAGCAAACCGGTGACGATTGTGGAACGTTGATTTTTGTTGTTTTCGCTCAAAGTGTGTGGCACCCAAGCGCCGAGTTTATGAACCTTGCCCATTGAGTGAAGGTGGTTCACCACAGTTTTTTGATCACAATCCATCTGCTCCGCCAATTCTCTGGTCGTTTGACATGGATTTTCGTGAAGAAGTTGATTCAATCGCTCTTCGTCGAACTCAATTGGTAGACCGGTGTGTGATCCGTCAAAAATTTCGACACCATTTGCAAAAAGCAAATGGTGTCGAAATGTTCAGTTTTGTCCACTTGACATTCCATTTTAATGATCTGAAAATACACAAAAATAAAAAAAACTAACAAATCAAAACACACTATCTTGTAGAGCAAAACATTCTCTTTCAAACAACATAAAACATTTTGCCAATGCATTTTATTTCTGCATGCATTTTTAAATTTGAAAAAAACGCTCATGAATTATTCCTCAACCCAATATATATATATATATATATATATATATATATATATATATATATATATATATATATATATATATATATATATTTATCCTGATTCACTCAGAACAGAAAGAAGACTGATTAGAGGATAAGCAAAAAGGTCAAAATTTCACCAGAGTTTTTGAAAATTGGAACAACAGATAAAAGAACAGGAATAAAAGCTTCCATTCCTGCCTGAATCCAGGAGTTTATGTAGGATGCGCCTTTTTCAGCTGAGAGGGAGAAGACATCAGTCCAAAGACCAACAAGACTGCAAACAACCACTATTAAGTTGGGAGTTACGAGAAGAAAAAAAAAGATTTATAGAGCAAGGAAAGAGTGAACAGAAAACTTCAAAAGTTGAAGGTTGTATCAGGAAAACATGAAGATGGAAGAAAATTTCAAAGGGTTGAAGTGCGGGGGAAAAAACTAGACGAGTAAAAGTTTTTAGAGCATTAAGGGGACAGATACAGTAAAAAAATGAAACTTTGCTAAATGGTGAGTCAAGCAAGAATAAATTTTAGTTGATGGAACAAGAGATGGTTCTTTGAGCTACGGTTATTATAGTATTTGTAGAAGAGAGAAAGAGATGCTACTTTACGATGATGGGAAAGAGGTTTAAGTTTAGCAGATAGACCAGGTCCAATTAGGTTTATAATGCGTTTTTGGACCCCATTTAGAAGAGAAAGAGTATCACTAGAAGAACCAGCCCAAATATAACAGTATTCCATACAGGGATGATTAAGAGATTTGTAGGTAGAGAATGGAATTAGGAGAGAGAAAATGGTGAGCGCAATAAAGAGAAACAACTTTATCAGATGTTAATTTAGCAATCAATTCTATATATAGTTTCCATGGTAGGTCAGTAGTAAGCAATAATCCAGGAAGAGGACTTAGTGAGAGGGTTGCCATTCATTAATATAGCAATGTCAACAGTACTGCAATAGTTGTGTGCATTAAATAACTGAATTTTGTTGGAGTTAAAATTTACAAGCCACTGTGAGCCCTAATCTGTTACAGAAATGAGATCAGATTCAAAATTGGCTGCTTGTTCTCAGCAATTGAAAGGCTTTTCGTCAAGACAGAAGTATAAAGTTGATATAAAGTTCATCAGCAAAAAGAGCTGCTTTAGATGTAAGGTTGTTGGGAAGATCATTAATGCAGATAAGAAACAAAACATGACCAAGGATAGCCCCTTGAGGTACCCCAGAAGTTACTAGAAATAAAGAAGAGTGTTGGCCTTTAAAGATGACTTTAATTAAGCAATTAGAAAGAAACGATTTGATAATCTCAAAGGCTTTCCCAGATACACCATATAAAATAAGTTTATGGAGAAGACCAGCATGCCAAACTTAGTGGAAAATCTTAGAAGAAAATCTTCAAGAACAATAGCTCTAACCTCTCCACCTCCATCTAATGCACGATAAAACTTTTCACAGCAGTTAGCAAGTCAGCCGTAGAACAAGAGGATTGAAAACCGTATTGATTGTTTGACAATAAGTTATTTGATTCAAGATGGGATGTGAGATAACGATTGATCAAAGACTTAAAGACCTTGCTAATAACAGAAAGAAGACTGATTGGACGATAAGTGAAGGGTTCAGAATGTTCACTGGAGTTTTTAAAGTTGGAACAACAGATAAAAGAACAGGAATAAAAGCTTCTGTTCCTGCCTGAATCCAGAAGGTCACATAGGAGGTGTATTTTTTAGCTTAGAGGGAAAAGACATCAGCCCAAGAACCATTACGAAGAAAATCATGAAAAGAGTTTTACTCAGCTTTAGGGTAGTAGTAAGTAGTGCGATGATAGTGTGAGTCTGAAGATGAAGTACAAGAAAAAAGTTTTAAAAAGATCATTGGATGGCCAGAACCACCTAAAGGAGAAAAAAGAGAAACTGAACACAAGTTAAGATCAAAGACCAGACATAAATCAAGGAGTGAAGGTAAATGATTAGGGTTGTCAGAAAAATAAGTCACAAAGTTAATTAACTAAGAGATTGAGAAATGCAGAAGTTATAGGCTTTAGTGCCAGCAGGGTCGGTGACGTAAGAGCCAAGCCATTCAGTGTGATGAGCATTAAAGTCACCAATAACAACAATATTGGCAGAGGGGTAAAGAGAGAGGGCATGGTCAATTTGATCAGAAATTACATCTAAAAAAGTACAGTCTTGGGTAGAAGGAGACTGATAAAGAACAAAGAGAAAGGTAATAGAGCAAAGAGGTGCTAAGCGGAAGCACTTAAAAGAATGGTCAAAGGAATTGAACCTGATTTTATGACAATTGGGTGAATTGATGCGTATGTATACCTCCAAGCCAAGCATGTGACTATTAGAATCAAAGGACAGTACCCATTAACACTAAGATCAGTAGAAGGAATAATAGAATTTAAATTAGTCTGGTAAATTTTGCGAGAGTTAAGATTCAACTGGTGGAATGTTACTTCGCAGATCATGAATATTAGTAAAAGATATATTAAAAGACAGGTGGTGGGAATAGTTTTTTATGTTTAATATTTTGGGTTACTTTTGTCATGATTTAAATTTAAGGAGAACTTGACTCATTCATAAAGGAGATAACAGGAAGAGTGGTGTAGTCACTTTCAAGGAGGCACAAACAAAAACCTATGAGAAGAGTCAAGAAGATTCAGCATTCATCATCTTAGGTAGGAAACAAAGTACAACAGGTTTACACATACACCAGCCTGATAGATGAAGAAGGGGTTTGAGGCTGGTTAGCAGAATAATTATGCTTACCCCTAAAGCGCAATATCTAGTCTAAATAAGTATATGTTTTTTCTATTATATCATAAACTATAATAGTCTGTTATTTTTATTATACTATAGTTTTTTGTTTTTAAATCAATTTTGTCAACTTTTTTAAACTACATGTTTACAAGAATCTTTATTGATTAATAGTATTCCAGTAATCAAACAATAACAGTTAATGAAACTTCAAACCTTTTAATTTAATTTCCAGAAAATAATGAGTTTCAGAGTCAATGAAATTTGTTGTTAATATCAGCAGCAATGTTTTACATGATCATAATTATTATATTGAATAATGTGCTTAACAGTTAAGCTTGTTCCAAATAGTGCATAGTCCATAAATGGCAAAGAGAATCTGCTAAATATAATTGATAAGACAATAGGTGGATACATTGGATTGAGTGGTTGTTTTTTTTCTTCCTCTGTATCTTCCAATCCTTCACTATTCTACCTTATAGTATCTTCAAATGCTTCACTAAACATTCTCTGGTAATATAAAAGGAAATAGGGTGATTAAAAAAAAAGAAACAATTAAAATTTCATTGTGGTTTTTTTTTATGAAACATTAAAATTTTGTTTATATTTATGATTAATATTAATTAATAATAATTTATTATTACATTTCTGTTTAAAATACAGTTTTGAAAAAGCACAAAGGTTCAGATTTTTTTAAACTAATTAATGCTTAATTAAATAGAAAGCAATGGTTTAATAAATAAGTTTATTTATTTTATCTATAATAAAAGCTGTATTAAGTTGTTTTTTGATTGAAAATTATTTAATTATTATCAAATGAATCTTTTAATTCAAGTAAATAATTCTGAATTTTAAAAACTCATTTTAGACATCAGCAGCTTTGTGCACTACTGGAAAGAATTTTATCTGAAAGGCCTGATAATGCTGCTGGTATGTTGTTTCATAAACTTTTTTACATATAGTTGCTTGTTACTGTTTGGTGGATTTTATTTTTAGTATTATACTTTTTTTTTTTAATTTAACTTAATTTTTTTTTTTTATGTTAATGAACAGCTGAACAAGTTATTGACTTTTAGCCTGGTACTGGTATGGTACTGGGTGAACAAGTTATTGACTTATAGTCTGGTACTGGGTGATGATACATCGAATCAGGGTTTGGGCTGGGGCAGCAATTTTCTTTTTCTTTTTTTTTCCTGAAAAAGTTATATGCTATAAAGATTAGCAAAAAAAGTAAGCAAACATTAATATACTCTATAGTAGATGATAATCATTCTTGTGGTCTTGATCTGCAAACAGGTTAATGTCAGTAAGGGCATCTAGTTATAAAAGATTGCTTTAATTCTTCCATGATGGCTTATTTAAGTTAGAAAATGGCATTGTGGAAACTCATTCACACAAAAGTAGAACCATGGACATTAAACTTTATGAATATATATATATATATATATATATATATATATATATATATATATATATATATATATATATATATATATATATATATATATATATATATATATATATATATATATATATCTATAGTTTGTTGTCTTTAGGAAGAGCGGAAGGAAAAAAGTGATTCTTACGCCAACACATACGTCACTTTTAATTACTTTTGACTTTCGTCCAACATTTGCGTGTTGGACGAAAGTAAAAACCATTAATTTAATTACAAATAAATCGTTTTTTAAAAAAGTCACAAAAACACAAATTTAATTGACCAGAATGTTTTAAAAACATTCTGAATGTTTTTAACAATATAAACAATGTTTTTATTTTAATTTTTTTTAATAAAATGTTTTTATTTTTAGTTTTTTTAATAAAATGTATTTATTTTTATTTTTTTTTACTCTAAATCATGCGCGGAGTGTTGCTACATCGACTATCTTATAGCCTGACTCGCAACGGAATGCTGCTACATCGACTAACAAATAGCCTGACTCGCAAGGGAGTGCTGCTACATTGACTGACAAATAGCCTAACCCGCAAGGGAGTGCTGCTACATCTACTATCTTTTAGCCTGACTCGCAAGGGAGTGTTGCTACATCGACTGAGGGTTTGGTTTGGGCAGGCAGTCTATCAATTAATAAAAAAAAATAATTCCGGTCTTGCATTTTAATTTTTACTTTTTGTCAACAAAATATGGAAAAAACTTTCAGACAACATCTACGGGTTGTATATATATATATATATATATATATATATATATATATATATATATATATATATATATATATATATATATATATATATATATATATATATATATATATATATATATACAACCCTCGGAATTAGAGTCGGCAATGCCGACCTAACTGCTATATATGTATATATACATGTATATATATATATATATATATATATATATATATATATATATATATATATATATATATATATATATATATATATATATCTTAGGCATAAATAAATGTTTTTTAATTTTTTTTTTCGAATTATACAGATAACTATATTGTTAATTTATATTGTAAAAATAAAATGATAAAAATAAAAACATCCTTAATAAGTATTACTATTTTACATTTCTTTGAAACTAAATTTTATATTCTATGTTTTGCCAACTATTTTATATTCCTTCAAAACTAAATTTGAGTTTTTAATTATTAATTTTTAATTTAAAGTCTTTTACTTAAAAAAAATTTATATAAAATAATTAGTTTCATCAACAAAAAAATTCACAGTTGCGGTTAATTGCTTTTTTTTGATGACTTAACACTTTCTGAGTAAACGCCAGATAAACAATATTAAGTGATAATTTAAATATTTTTTACCATTTCGTATGTGAAATGAAAGATGAGTAATACTTCTTAACAAGGCCTGCAAAACATTGCAATATTACAAATTTAACTTCCCCATAACACATCACAGTATCACAAATTTAACACCAAAAGTTGTCTTAACTAGTTTTCTAATGTTATTTTATAATAAAATTATGAAACAAAATTGTTTAGTTCAATTTTTTTTAAAAAAAGATTTTTTTTTTTAATTGACAACTTTGATATAAAAAACTTATTAAAAACCAAAATTTATTTTCAGCAAATTTATTTTATTTAGATAATTCTTAAATGTACTATGCTAAATTTTATCAGAACTTTCAGAGTTCACTTAAATTTTAATAACATGCATGATTTTAAAATTTTTATATGCAGGCAATCTATTTCAGCGTGGTGCAATTGAAGTTATTTTTGTTGTAGTTTTTAAACAGGACACATGTTGATAACAGTTTTTATAACTGAAAGTGTATGTTCTTTATAAATATTATTTAAATATGTATGTATGTATGTATGTATGTATGTATGTATGTATGTATGTATGTATGTATGTATGTATGTATGTATGTATGTATGTATGCATGTATGTATGTGTGTATGTATGTGTGTATGTATGTATGTGTGAATATAAAAACATAATATATTAAATCATTTACAGATCTGGTTGAAAGTTACATGAGAGATGAGAGATTATCTGTTGGTAAAACAAATGTATATTGTTTTTTTGTTTTTTTAACAAGTTTTTACTATTTTTATTTTATAGTTTTTGACTTTTTTATAATGAAAGTTGATATGAAATACATTACTTTATTACTATTCTTGCTGTAATATATATATATATATATATATATATATATATATATATATATATATATATATATATATATATATGTGTGTATATATATATATATATATATATATGTATATATATATATATATATATATATATATATATATATATATATATATATATATATATATATATATATATACATGTATATATATATATATATATATATATATATATATATATATATATATATATATATATATATATATATATATATATATATATATATATTAAGTATTGCACACCATTTTTTAACACCATGTCTAAATCAATGACAGCCTTTAAGGATAATAATTTAACAATTACTAATTTAGACAATAAATAAATAATATTTATATGTTTTATAAAGTTTAGTTATGAGACAACTTTGGCATTTAGCCTGTTAAATGAATAAACTATATGATTCTTTCTTGTATTGGCAACTGGTCCAGGTAACAAAAATGATGCAAAACTTAGGTGGGTTGTACTATGAGATGTCTTCAAAATGGTGAGAAAATTTATAAAATTGAATTTAACCATTACGTTTTCTTACTTCAGACAATGTTGTTAGATTCAGTTTGATCAATCTTTCATTGTATAATAATTGTCTAATTTCAGGTAACAACTTAGTTGCATGTTTCTGCACATTTCGAGTATATCAACATCATTTTTATGGTAAGAGTTCCATACTTGAACAGTGAATTTGAGATATGGTCTTATGCATGCACTCTATAGATTTTTGAAAGGTTCACAAATGTTATAGTTTGAAGCTTTGGTAATAATACCTAATTTACTATTTACTCTTGAAGCTACTGCTCTGATCTTCATAGTCCATTTGAAATTGTCTGGTATCAAAACTCCTAAATCTCTTTCAATATTTGTTGTTAGTAATTTGATCTCTCATTATTAGTCACGAAATAGTCAAAGTTTAGATTGTGTTTACTGAAATCAAAAAGGTCTAGTCAAAAGTTTATTGAAAATAATTGAATAATTCGATTAATCAATTGTTTAAATTCCAGATATGATTTATTCTAAGATCTTGCAGGGGATTAAAGTTAACGATGTTGGATGATAGTTAAAAGGTTTATGTTTATTTCCATTTTTTAAAAAGAGGAGTTACATTTGCTTCTTCCCATTCTTCCTGGATCAAACTACTTGAAATTGACTATGTATAAATATGATATAATGGTAAACTCATACTGTTTGCAGAGTACTTTAACATGTATGGATGAACTCAGTCAGGACCCATAGATATTAGATGTCTGTTTTTAGTATATATTTTCTTACCAGTTCTTCAGAAACATATTTCTCTTAATATAGTTTGGCATCTAATTTTAAATTCTAGTAGTGTCTCTCAATTTTCAGATGTGTAAACAGAATTAAAATAGTCATTAAAGGTGCATGCTAATTGTACTTTATTAATGACAATAGTTTCTTTTTTTTTTTTTTTTTTATACATTTTCATATTGTTATATTCACTCTTCAAGTCAACTTCATTATTATATAAGTTGAGCTTCTTGTTTCATAAATACATAATGTTTTTGCTTTTTATTGTTTGCTTCAACTCACAGTTTAACCAAGGATTTTTTTTGATCATTTCATCCATTAGCTTTTGGCATATATGACTTACGAGCTAAATGATAGTGACCCAAAAAGATTTTATAACAGTTGTTAATAGATTTTTTCTGTAAAAGATTTTTTTTGATCAATATTTAGAATGTATTGATTCATTTTTAAATAGTTTTTAAATAATAATTTTGAAAATATTTTCAACCTTTCGTATAATTTAACAGGTTATTGTTTACAATTAGTTAATAATTTTGTTTGCTAAACTGATTTTAAAACTTAACAGGTGGTGAGCATGCTCTTTATATATAATATATATATTTAATTTATTATTGGTCTGTTCTTTAAGAACATTGAGCACTCTATTTGTAAAATACACTAACATAATTTATATATATATATATATATATATATATATATATATATATATATATATATATATATATATATATATGTATGTATATATGTATGTAAATATGAAATAAATATTTTTTTTAGGTTGAGTGTTATTTGTATGTGTGTACAATTAATTTTTCTTATTTGTATGCGCATATTTATTATTAATTATTTTGACTATTTCACTTAAAAATCTAGTGTCATTTAGTTAAACAATTTTTTTTATATAAATTAAATTAATTTATAAACTCTATTTAAATAAGTGTTGAAATACTTTTCTTTTATATAAAAGAATGCTTGCCAAAACCTAAACCCTTAGTCAATGTATGTACACTCCACTATGACTATGGTTATTACATTGGATTTATGTAGGCATTGATGCACTTATTTTATAAAACATTGAAATAAAAAATGATAAACAGCAATAAAAGTTAAAAAAATAAAACTACTTTAAAATATAATTTAAAAAAGAAAAAAAACTAAAATTGAAAAAAATAAGTTTTCAATGGATGATTCAAACCTGCAACTTTGTTACTCGCACCTCTAAATTTTATTATTAAAATTGCTAAATTTTATTATTGTTCATTTTATTAATGTAACTATTTTACTTATTAAAGAAATTAAAGTATTTAAACATTTTTCATGTGCAAATAATAAATTTCTTTTCAAGCACATGAGATTTTCTTATTTACACAAAATGCCTTTATATTTCTTGATTTTTTCCAGATATTTTTAAAAAATATTTTAGGAAAAAATTTTACTAATCTTTAAAATATGACCTGGATAATTTCTGATATTAGTAAAAACACTTATCTTTTTTTTTTTTGTTTTGGCCGGCTGTTTCTCCTTCGGTAGCTTCAGTTATAACTTATTTTAATAGTATTTCTGTTAAAACTTTTGTGCAATTTATTAGAAGAAAGAGAAATGCTTTAATTTAAAAAATGCTTTTCCAATATTTGTTGAAATCATTTTGTTGTTTTGTTGTGAGTTGGACCAAATTAAATTAAAGAAGTTTAGATAAGTTAAAAATATTTTTATCAAAAGAGTTTTATTTTGATCTATCATTAATTGAAATAGGAATTTGTTTTAAGATTTGAATTTGTGTTAATATACAATAATTCATCATTAGATTTTTTATAATGCTTGTGAAAATTTTCTAACAGGTTTAAATATAACATCAAGAAAATTCACTATTTTCAAATTAATTTTTATTTCAATTTAGAAGCCAAAATTTTTATAGTGTTTTTTTTTTCTGATTTTGTCAGGTTGAGGCCCTAATTTTTATTAATTAATTTTATTAATTAATTTTACCAGCATTAAACTTAATAAAATTAATAATTTTTATTGTTCTATTATAAAACCATCATCATGATACAATTGATTAGATTGAATTATTTTATCAAATTGTGTAAATGTGCATTCATTTTTGTAACTTATTTTAGAAAACCAATTAATAACATCAGTGGTATTTTTCCACAGTTTAATATTTTTCGAATATTATTATTTTTTTGTCCTACTTAATTTTACTAACGTGCTCTAGCTCACTTTTTGAAAAATCTAGTAGCCTGCAAGTTTATTTTAAAAATTTTATAATTTTTCTACAATGTTTAATTAGACAAATAGTGTCCTATGTAATTTCTGTATGGATTATATATATATAAATATATATACAGTATTGTACAAACTAATTGCATCAAAATCAAAAACAATAAAAATTCAGAAGTTTTTAAGTTTTATTTTTCCAATATAATAAAAACTTATACACTAATATTTTGTGTGTCCTCCTTGCGCTGCTTAACTTTCTGCACACAATTTGCCATAGAATCCAACTAACTTAATATCTTCAGTTTTTAAAAGTAGTATGATTATATAAATATAATAAATAAAATAAAACTATGTGATCTTTAACTTTTATGCTCTTGCAATCACCAGGTGAAATACAAATATTTTGTGTTTTTTTAATTTATTTTTTTTGTTGTGACTTATAATGTTTTTTGAAATGCTGTTTGAGCAGCTGTAGCTAACTCCCCGTGGAGGCAACCACCAGCAAAGCAAAGTAGGGCTTTCAAAAATTTATTAAAGATTTCAATCTGTTAAAGATGTTATTATACAAATATTTCAAACTTTCATTCAATAAAACAGAGAATGCATGTATACTGTATGTAGGAATCAAGTTGCGTGTAATTTGTTTTATTTTTTTATTTTTAATGATGAATTATTATAGATTGAAATCTAATCTAACTTTAAGTCAATGTAAGATATTGTTTATATGGATAAATTAGGTAAATATAATTTATAAAAATAAAAATTATATTACCTGGTCATTATTTCCTTCCAATTAGTTTCTAATAAATAGTAGTTAGAATCCATTATTGTGGAGAGATATAAACTGATATAAATGTTAGTACATTTATATCAGTTTTTTTATATCATTAAAATAGTTTAAAAAATGAAAACCAAGGTATACATTGAATGTACAAGGTTGAATTCTCTATGATATATATTGCATATATAAATATACAAGGTTTATTTTTAGATTGCTATGATTCATCATCCAAAAAATATGCACAATCACAGACACCAGAATTTAAACACCAACATATCCAGTGTTGTTGCATGCTGTTGTGTCTATTAGTAGATTTTTTTTTTTTTTTTTTTTGTTATTCATCTCCTCAAGGCCGAGAAGGCCACTACAGATGAGGAGGCTACTTAATAGTGGTTATAACCCTCTCTCAACTCTATAACTCCGAAACACAAACCTTGAAGAACAAGGCCGCTGCGCGGAGAAACAAGTTGAGCGCGGTACTACCAGGGACATGGTGGGGATCGAACTCGGAACCTCTCGCTAATGAAGCGAGGGCATTACCACTACACCACTTCCGCATATAGTGAACTAATGCATATTTATGCATTAAGTCCTGCTCTTGCAATATCGATTCATTCTGTTTTTTCTGCTGATAGCAGTTTCTGCAATATCGCACATTCTCACACTGTTGTTGTTTATGGATTAGGAGTTAGAATAATATTGGATCTTGAAACTGCAGAAGTGTGGACTTATGCCAGTGAAGAAACAAAAGTTTACAACCATATTGTCTATCTTGACAAGCGCCTACCTGCAAGTGAGATTGACTTCAACATTTTGGATAAATGTGTTTCAGACAGAATCAGGCTGACTAAATAACACAATCAATAATTATTGCAAACAATATATAGGTCAACCAAAAAATAAAATCAGTAAATTTTATTAAACAAGCTATATAAATATAGATATAACAAGATATAAATGTATAATGATTAATCCACAATATATTTTTTTCTTTAGAAGCACTACATCACTGGCCAATTAAAATGATCTCACATAAACATTCAATGACACAGACATATCAGACAATGAAATAGAGGTATATTCACAAAAAACAAGCTGAAGGTGCCAGTGACCAAAAAATAGTGGCACAGCAAAATGCCAGCAACAGTCTTCACAATCTAAAGTTTTTAGAAGCTTCAGAGGTTAACAATATATTCAAAAAGTCAATTGTTTAAAATGTATATCAGAAACCATTCCAAAAGAAAATGTATATTTTCTTGTTAAGAATAAAGAAAATATTCAAAGATGTACAAATGGTTTGCGAAGCTGCTTTGTTGATGATTGTGGGGCATGGACAGGAGCAAGTGGAATTTCTCCGGTTTCTTTTTAAATTGGTCTATCTTTAGGTCACTTTAAAAATGTCATAAAAAGGACTGGAAAATATTCTAAAACTGTTAAAAGTAACAAATGTTTACTTACAATGTTTTAGAGCCACAGCCATTGCCATCTGCAGTCATACAGCTTCATCAGCACTATGCTTGTTTACGAGCAAACAATAATTTTAAACAATGCATCCGTTGGATAGAAGAAGAGACATTGCCAACTTTATCTCTCTAGGTTGTCTGATTTTTGTTTGTTTAATAGCATCCATTGCTGATCTGGATGTTTTCCAATGTATTTGCTGTCCACATGGAAACATTGTTGTTGTTTCCATATGGACATGATCCAGAATGTTTTCCAATGTATTCAACAACACAGACATGTCTGTGTTGTTGAATATGTTGGAAAACATCCAAGATCATGTCTACACGGAAACAGTAACAGTGCACAATCTACTTAAGTACGAACATCCAGATCAGCAATGAATGCTATTAAACAAGCAAAAACCAGACAACCTAGAGCGATCTACCAAGATCTACTACTAAACCATGAAAAATATTATGATAAGTTGAAAAACAAGACATTAAGATCAACAGGAAACCAAAGAAACTTCATAGGTAATGTTCAACAAGTCAGTTATGTTCTTCATGATCACCCCTTTGTGCAAAGTTTAGAGCAGACAAAGAATAAAATTCCAAATGTAATCCTTTATTTGGAAAAAAAAATACAGCAAATAAACGCTACGTGTTCAAGTGGTTGTGTATCAGTAGTTGGGATTGATTGATCTTTTAATCTTGGAGAAGTGTATGTCACTGTTACAGTATTTGAGATGCCAGTTGTAGTCCGCAAAGATCTTCAATTAAATCTGATCATTGTCTTCATTGAGCCATTGTTCCTGCATGGTGATGCATTTGATGGTACATGTGCACATTTCTTCACGCATTTACGGAATGAATTTAAAGAATTGTCATGCAAAACTGAAAATTTTAATTTTTGTACTGATCAAGAAAAGGCTATGATGTCACCCCAAAAATTTGCTTTTCCAAAATCCAATCAGGTCTTGCGTATCCGACATCTAAAAAAAATGTAGCGCTATATCTGGCAGACAAAGTAGGACAGGAGAAAAAAGTACGTCAAGTGGTTATATATGGTTTGTTTAGAAGTCAAGGTGCAGTGTTGTCAGATGACTCAATAGTATTTGAAGAACAAATCAAGTTTGTCCAAAACATCTGCAAAAACAAAAAAAAGAGACAAATTTCTAAAGCATTTGGATCAATGTCTAGTCCTGATATTTAAGGACAAGATGTTGATCCAACTTTGTCTTGACAAAAATGTCCAAGATAACTGGACAAACAATAATGCAGTGTCTGCCAACCATATTCTGAAATGTGCAGTTAATTGGAAACCATAACCACTAATGGAACTAATCACACAAATTTGGAATCTAGATCAAGTTCAACAAAAGTGTCATGTTAATGCTACTAACTACCTCATAACCTACATTGGTAAACTAATTTTGTTTACCAGGATCAGTAACGAGCTATTACTGGTACAGGATCATTCACTCTGGCACCAGAGTATCAACAGCATGTTATTTCTCCACAGCAATGGTCACAGATGTCAACTGAAGACAAACAGAAAGCAATGAACAAGTTATTCTGTGCAAGGATACCAAACAACATCAACTGACAGAAAACTCAAAGTGCTGCTCAATTACTGCCCAAAGGCAGTAAGAAATCAGGTCAAAAAAAAAGCCCAACAGCTGAACGATCAATGACCATGCTGAAATAGCAAAAAAAGCATGCTTTGGCAAATGAACAGAAATTAACTGGATTGTCTTCTTTAAATTTATCTTTATAACGACTTTAAATAATAAGAAATTTGTTAATAAGTGGTGTACCCAAGAGGGTGCGGTTTCCAATAAATGTTCAGAAAAATATTTTTAGACAACTGATATTTTAAAAAAGCGGCATGCCCTTAATTTGGGTATCTTATAAATATTTGGATGTAAGTTGATGAGCTACTGTTGCAGATGTCTTCATTACTTCATTTCTTATCAATATAAGTCAATTATAAGAGTTTCAATAGATTAAGTTTATTAAATTTAATTTGTATGTTATTTCAGTTTATTTTGGGTTAATTATTTGTCAACCGTATCCCATATTGTCTTATCGGTCAGTTATTTTAATAGATTAAGTTTATTACAGTTAATTTGTACGTTATTTCAAGTTATTTTGAGTTATTTCACCTTTAAAGCGCACCGCTAAAATAACAGTGATTGAATCACACATAAATTTTATCTATATAGAGCCTAAGATAATGTTCTATTAATTGATAACTGCTCGATCAGCTACACAAATATTTATTGCCTGTGATTGTTTAGTGTGTTGTGCATATTTTACACTTAGAACAGTTCCTGGTTAACATGAAAACTATTGTTTGATCTTATTTCAATGTCAAATTTGTATTTTTTTAACAGTTTTTTTTTCTGTTTTTAAATTACTTAAGCACAATAGAAATAAATGTTTGTATGATATTAATTACACTGTTTAAACAAGTTAAACTTTAGTTTAAACTAATTAATTACACTGTTTAAACAAGTTTCAAACTACATAGTCCATCATCAGTAAAATTACAAAAATTATTAACCCTTTGTAATAGATTTATATAATTTTTTTTAAACATCTTCACTTCCAACAAGGCTGCATGCAACCACTTTTAGAGTTGGAAGTTACCAGAAGAGAAAAAATGAAGTTTATAGAGCAAGATAATGATTAATAGATGACTTGAAAGATAGCAAATTATATGAATCAGGAAAATAAGATAAAGGGAGCGAATTCCAAAGAACTGATGTTCAAGGAAAAAAAAACTAGATAAATAAGAACTTTTAGAGCACTTAGGTACAGTCACAGTAAAAGGATAAGACTTAATTGAATTATAAGTAACAAGAGAATGAATTTTAGTAGATAGCATAAAAGAGGCTGGCTCTTTAGAGTGTCTCTTGATGATGAACCAGAGTGTTCGGGGAAAAAAAATGCTAGCTCTTAAGAGCTGTTTTTTTTTGGAAAAAGAAAAACATACTGCTTTGATGTAATAATGGGCAGTTACGATGGAGCAGAAATTTGTGAATTTGTTGGACTATGTATTATAGATTTATTAAGTAAAATAATCAATATTATTGATTTAGGCTTTTATTGTGATAATGGTTTAATAGTAATGCATGAACAATTTGGTCCACAGCTCAATAAAATTAGAAAAGATATAAAAAATTTTTAAAATATTGGGTTTCAAATTGAATTAAACAAATATTTAAAAATTGTGAAGTAATGCCACATTAACTCTCTGAAAATTTAAAATAGCCTTTCAAAAAACCAAATGACGAATTGTTGTATATTAATATCAAACTCAAACCCCAAATTCTAAAACAAATCCCAATTTCAATTAATAACAGGCTAAACCAAAATTTCTCTAATGAAAATGTATTAAATTCCTCTGAATGAATTTACAAAATACCCTTAAAAAAAGTGAATTTCAAGTGTTTGAACTAAAATTTGACCCAGAAAAAAAGAAAACAAAAAAGAGAATTAGAACTAGAAATGTAATTTGGTTCAACCCCCCATATTGCAAAAATATTTCCACTAACATAGTAAAAGTGTTTTTAAAATTGGTCAATAAGCATTTCCTGCCCTCTAATAATTTACATAAATTTTTTAATCAAAATACTATTGAAGTTAGCTATAGTTGCACAAAAAATATGGAAAGAGTTATAAATGGTTGCAATAATGATTTGCTAAACAAAAAAGAAATCCTAAATGAAAAAATAACAGAAAATTGTAATTGTAAACAAAGAATAATTGCCCGATGAGTGGAAAATGTTTATTAAAAAGTGTGGTACATAAAACAACATAAATGTGTTGTTTCCTCTAAGAATTTTCCTGATAAATAATATATTAGCTTAACCGAGGGTGAATGGAAAAATGTGGAAAAATGTTTTGCCAACCATAAGCAATCTTTTAAAAATAAAAACTATTCAAAAGACACCATGCTGTCAAAATAGATATGGGAGTTGAAAGAAAAATATTTATATTGAATTGGTCCATCCTTAAAACAGTACCTAATAATATATAATAATATTTCCAAAAAATGCATGTTATGCCTACAGGAAAAATTTGAAATAAGTTAAGACATTAATGATTTCCTATAACTTAATATTTGGTATAAATTAAAGTTTTAGTAATTTGAACATTCATTTCTGATGAGTCTTTATTGATAAAACACAGTGTAAAATGAAAAAAGTTTGATAAATGATTTTCTATTCATTTGAATTTGTTTATTCATAAATCAAAGTTTAACAAGCAAAACCATCATGTAAAAATAAAGTGTTAGCTGTAAACTCTGATAAAGTGGTGTAGTACCACCCTAACCCTGCTATCTCGTTATCAACTCTTGCAATTAGTTTATCTCATTGTCTTTGTTTAGCAGACGAGGATTATTTGCCCAGAAAAAGTTCTTTATGTGGATTAAGAAATATTTTTTTAGTTTGGTTTGATTTACTGGCGGCCAGCAATAGTCTTGATTGACATGGTGGTAGTGGTGTTAATGGTTTTAGTGAGGGCTTAAGGATAATTTTTATTGAGTTTTGTTGTTGCTGTTTAATCTGATTGTTGTTTGTTAATCTAAACACACTTCTTGTTATCGGCAGATTGGAATGTGTCAATGCAACGCACAGATCCAGTCTGTCTGTGGATGACCCATCGAAAGGATTCATTTAGGTTAGCTTTCATAAGGTCTTCATTCTTTTGCTTCTTTTTGTTATATAGTTTATTAAAGCTTCTTGGTCTGCAACTTTTGCTAGAGTGTCTCATTTTACATCTGTTGACTTGAACACAACTTTTATTACACCAATTGGATTTTGGTTGTCCTGGTTCATGTTCTGGTGATTGCTAGGCGGGTTGTTTCTTTTTTTGTAACAATGAACGTGAATAATTTCCTTGTGGTTGACTTTGATTGCTTCAAAATATTCTTTTTAAGATCTTCATTACTTCTATTTTCAGACTCTTTAAAAACTACGGCTATTATATTTGACTCTCTTAATGGGTAGTCCTATTTTTGTCTGCTCTAGGGCCTCATTATTTATTTCTTCAATCGATTTTTTATTGATTACACTCATAATCATGGATTCTTGTAGATTTTGTAGTTCATTTGCAATTGTATACACCAATTCATATTCTTTCATCGGAGGGCTACCACTCTACAGCAGTAATTTACCTTTGGGTCATGAAATATTTCAATTTATTTATAACTTATTACATAGGGACTAAAAAGTTTTAGTATGTGTTTTTTTCCCATTTATTATTGCTCTGTTTTAAAAACTATATATATATATATATATATATATATATATATATATATATATATATATATATATATATATAGTTTTTTTTAGTCTTTTTATTAGTATAACTCTAGTATTTTTAGTTATTTTATTAGTATAACCCTTTTAGTAATTAAGAAGAGTTTCTGTTAGAGTAACAAAAACTAGTAAAAGGGAGACTAAATGCTGGTTTGTTAAATCCTAAACTTCCTTGTTCTCAAATATGATTTTCTTATACATATCTTAAATAAGATTTTCTTTTTTTTTTTAGTTTGAATTTATTTATCTATAATTATGAACTTTTCTTGTTCTTAATAGTTTATCTCCTTAAATAAATAAAAAAAGTAAAAAATTTATTTAAGCAAAATATTTTTATTGAGTTTACTGACTTATCTAAGCAATATTTTGTTGTAGATTTTTACTGATTTATGTAAACAATATTTTGTTGTAGATTTTTACTGATTTATATAAGCAAATTTCTTTGTAGATGTTAACTGATTCATCTAAGCAAATCGAGTATGCTGCTTTAAAACTAAAGCTGTTTGAGGTAATTATATTATTTTATTTGTTCAAGAAATGAAAATTAAAATTGTATTGTAAAAAATATAAATGAGATAAATGTAAAACGAATATATACGATCATTTGTTTATGCTTTAGAAAATAGAAGATGAAAGTGTTGAAAATGAGGAAGAATTTTTTGAAGTTTCTTTACCAAATTGTTCGCAATTGGCATTTTACTTTGAACAAGGTTCAATTGGCATTGGGAAAGAAGAAATTTATCATATATTTTTGTCTTTGAAGGAGCTTATTTCTAATGTTCCCCTTGCAAGCGTTCGATTTTGGGGTATGGCTCCATTTTTTTATAGATACATGATCTGGTTTCTGCTATGTTTACTTTAATATTGGTTTTTTCATTATCAATAGTTAGTTGTCATTCATCATTGTCATTGATTGCCATTTCCATTGTCACGTTCATTTACTTAAGTAATGCCATAAATCTCTATAGCCGCCACCACTTCCATCATCATTATCATCATCATCCTTACTATTATCATTATTATCATCACAAACCACCACCACCAAAAAGGAAGATAGGAACTTTTTACGAAACAGGAATTTTAATAATAGTGTGGCTTGCGGTCAAATGCGCATTTTAACAGCTGTTTCATAATAATTTCAATTGGATTTAATATGCTCATGTAAGTTTTGGTAAAGTCTATGGTGAAAAATAAATAAAGACCTAATTTTTGACAAATTGAAATTTACATGATTTTCTCTTAAATTTACAAGATTTACTTTTAATAAGCTTACTTTTAATATCCCCTCCTGTATATTAAAAATCTAAGAGTAAGAATTGTTGACATTTTGAAAATTAATAAAAACAATGTTTGCTACTATTTGTTTAAAAATTATCAATAAAGAAATGCTGCATCAAGCACCTCTATACTGGCAGTCTTAATACTCAAACACATCTATCTCACACTATTAGCATACTATAAGAATATATTATAAGACATTATTTTTTTATGTTTCTCTTTTACCAATTTGAATATTCTATTTATAATAATTAAATCCCACGATATTTAAACATGTTAACAGAGGTTGCATCAATTACTGTTTGCAGCAGGGTATTCCACTGGGACACAACACTTTTTGTGAAAAATTTCTTTCTCTGCATGTGGTCCAGTACTTGTTGCTGTGCCAGTTGTTGATTATGACCTTTCATAATGTACTTTAATGATGATGGGCAATATATCTGCTTATAGTATATATTCTGTTTAGATCATTTTAATTCAATTAAAGAATTTTTGTTAATAGTGTAACCTTATCTTTTACTAAACTATTTTTGCATAAATAATATATATATTGTTTAACAAAACATTATTTTAAAACTTTCCAGTATTTTTGTTTCCGTTTTTTATTTGATTCTATTCATATAGGTAAAATATTTGGTACCCAAGCTAATTACATTATTGCTGAAGGTGAATTCAAAGAAGGTGAAGGGGAAGATGAGAAAGAAGTTGATGTTAGAAAAAATTCTTTAATTTTTGCTTTTCTTTTTTTAATTTTTGCTAGTATATAGCAGGGGTGGAACCTCCAGTTTTTTCCAGGGCCACTGAAATATCGTATATTTTTTACTTAAGTTGTCTGTTATGATAATTAGTCAACTAAAGTCAACTAATACATTTTTAAAATTGACTAAATTAACTAACAGTCAATTTAGTCGAAATATGGGAGTAAAATTGTTTTTTTTATTTTAAATTATTTCTTTTTATGGAGACTTTCAAAACAATTATTTATTTATTAGTAATACTTAGAGACCAATAGAGACAGTCTCATCATCAGACTATAAAACAAAATAATTTTACAAAGTTTTTAAAAAACTCGTTAAAGAAAACATTATATTGACGTCAATTTTTTATTTGAATAAAACACATTATTAGTTTCCAAAAACCTGTTTTTAGATTTTGACCATTATCCAAATTCATTCCTATTGGTTTGTGTGGGCTAGTTTGTTGGTACTGTATCTCTAAAGATAAAACACCTGGTTTGCTGAAGTGTGGCAACACTAGGTTTAAAGACAGCTCTGTAACTGAAATTCCGATATATTTAGTTAGTTTTACATTTAAGAAACATAGCATGCTGGGCAGCAGCAGCAAATGGGTACATGAATCATTACTAATGCTATAATAACTTTTTATATAATAACTTTTTGTTCCTCAGAGTTAAAATAATTTTCATTATAAATCAAAAGCTTAAACATTGATTATTTTTTTTTGAATTAATAATGCAGAAACTTTTTCTAAAAAAAGTTGTTGTATATTGTTGTAAATTGTTGTAAATTAAATTAAAAACATTCAACATAAAATGATTGAAGATTGAGTGATAATATTAAAATATTATTATTTTCATAAAAAAGTTTATTTTTTTTCAGATTTGATCCACAAAAGCACAATAAAAAACAAAACGGAAATGACATAGAGTGTGATAAAAACAAACAAGTAAGAACATTTTAGATCGCTTGGCTTGCAGAGTTTTTTTGGTTCGATACTCAAAATTAGGCAACTTATATTATGAGTATTGTAAAGATTCTGTAAGCATAAAGTTACTGATGCTGCATAAAGAGTAACAGGAGAGAAGCTGATAAAAGAAGATGAAAGGATTGTCTATGTTATGATCTGTAAATATTGTCAGCTAAAACATTTTGCAAACAACAACTTGGAAGCAAATTATATTCCTTTACTTGGTGATTTGAAACAGTATCCTTTTGTTTTTGGAGCTATAACTTTCCGTTTTGAAAATGTATGAAACGATTGCAAATCTTTGAACTTTTTAAATGGACTAGCAATTGAAAGAAACAAAACCAATTGAAAGAAAAAGATTGTCTCTTAAGTGAAGCACAGTGAGTTCAGACTGCTCTTACAGAATATCAAAAGACTTGAAAACGTGTATGTTGTTTTAGTAAAATGGAAACTTTTTACAGATTTTGTATTCCATGTATAGATGTAGGGAACACATATCACAACAGAAACTCTGTTCTTAAATTTGGTATAACTATCGGGAATATATTTTTAAGTTAAAAAAAGAAAAGCTAAAAAATAAGCCAAAAAATTTTTTTTTTGAATTTGAGCTATGCTTATTATACATTTGTTATACAATTAATGTAAAGTAAACTTTACATTAATTGTATATATTTTTACATTAATAACATTAATAAATTAATGTTATTAATGTAAAGTTTCTTAGCCATCAATTGTGTTACTAGACCAAATGCAGAAAAATTACATGAATTTATTTTTATATTTAAAACTCTTACAAACTGAATTGAAAATTGAAGTGGGTACCATGAGTTTCATTTCTTGGAGCTGATGGGTTTGATAATGCGCAATACAGTTGTTTTAACATACAGGAACAACAAAACGCCAATGATGACATTAGTTCAACGTTTATCGAGGATAAACCTGGAAATCTTACGTGATGAAGAATTGGATACACCAACTAATAATAAAGATGACCAAGTGATCACATGGCTAAGTATCCTTAAAAGTTTTTCCATTTATGAATAGAATTACTACTGATGGAGCAATTGTGTTGACTTGTAAACATTCAGGTTTACAAAGATGAAAGAAAACTCTAATGTAATTATATGATGGGTACGCATTGTATATCACATTGTTTGCAACTTGCAAGGAAAGACAGCTGCAATGGCTGCAGTTTCTAAACTCTGCAAAAAGCTCTTCGTATTTTATCATTCATTCACTATAATTTCAGCAGTTTATTGATCCACATAAATGGAACTCTGTAGATATTTACCATAGTAAACGCCTTGAAAATATATTAAACAGGAAAAGTGCTCACATTGCTACTTACTTTGCAATCTCTGTTGAGCAGCTCAGAAGTCAAAAGCATGTTGCTTATATTGTTGATTATCAGTCTTACCTCTTAGTTGTATGTCAAGCAATAGCAATATTTTCTAAAATAAGTACTGCAGTCTTCTTAAGTTAAACTTGCAACTTATCTTATAATAATTGTTTTAAATTTTCTTTCTACGCAGAAAAATAATGTAACTGTCATTGAAGTAAAGTCTGTGTAAGAGCAATCGATACTTAATTTAGAAAGATTTCAAAATTGGGTTTTTATTGGAAAAAGCTTATGACTTCCTACAATTTTAATGATAGGAATATTTCTTTAAACAATCATTTATGCATTGTTAAAATAATAAAGGGCAATTTTCAAAGACCATATGTATTAATTTGCCAAGTAGGTTTGATGCTGTAGAGAGTTTGCTTTGCAGTAAGAGGTGAAAAAACAGTTAGTTCTTTCTAAGTTAAAATGAAAAAAATATGTAAAACAGATATTTTCAACACCAGCACCAATCCTCTAGTTACTGATAAAGCTGTCAATGATCAAATATTATGCAAAGGTGTAGATATTTGTGCTATTTTACCAGTGTAGATTTTTTTGAAAGAACACATGATCAACTAGGCTATGTGTAAAAAAAAATCTTGGTAAGAAATCCACCAAAATCTTGGTAAGAAATCAGTTTAACAGTAAGTTCAGCAGATGCAGAGTGCGACTTCAGCTCATTGAAAAATGTAAAAGGGAATAAAAGAGTTATTGTCTTTAACAGGTTATTCAGTATGCAACTTAAAATATATTTTAATGGCCCAACTTTAGAAAACTTTAGCCCTCAACAATTTTTTAAACATGGCTTCTCAAACCAAAATTTGGGAATAAATTGGGTGCAACACAGCAAAAAAAGCCAGCTTACATCAGGGCTTGCGATGAAGAAAATCGTTAAGCGTGTTATATCGCGCTCGTAAAATTAAAATATGTTTTCATCGAGTGTGATAATGTGCGCTCGAGATAACGTCAGCGAGCGCGATCATGAAAATTGCTGAAGGCGATGCTCATAAAAAGTATTTTATTTTTTATATCTTTTTTTATTTGTTACATAATTATTTCATCAAAAAATGTTTGAATTAGTATCACACTCATGAAACTACTTCAACGAATTAGATTTTTATACTTCCAAACTTCTTGTATATTGTCAGATCGCGATTTTATTTTTAACTATTTATGTTATAAAAAAATAATATCAAACAAAAACGTAACTTCTTATTGATTTAGTATTGAAGTATAATTTAGTGACTTAGTTTTGCTTCGTTGTTTTGATATAAGTATTTTAAAATGTTATGCTGTAAACTTAATTAACGGTTAATGGTTTTTATATTTCTTGATATTTTTTATTCAAATTAATTATTTAATTTTTTCAAAAATTTCTTTTTTAAATTACGTTTTTTTATCTTAAAAAAATAACACAAGAATAATTTGAAATAATAATAAATAAGAGTAATAACTTTCCATTTAATAAATGTTGACATCATTACTTTGTTTCCTTTTCGAATGTCCTTGATTGCGAACATTCTAAACAACAGAATCGTTTTAAATTTGAGTTAAAATAAATAATAGTTAATAAAAAACCTATACCATGAACAAAAACTAATTTAAAAATTACTCAATTATTAATATTTATTTTTATTATAAACGATGTGTGGAATATTACAAACAATAAATCAAATAAATGCGGTAGTGGTGTAGTGGTAAAGCGCTCGCTTCATAAGCGAGAGGTTCCAAGTTCGATCCCCACCACGTCCCTGGTAGTACCGCGCTCAACTCGTTTCTCCGCGCAGCGGCCTTGTTCGTCAAGGTTCGTGTTTCAGAGTTATAGAGTTGAGAGAGGGTTATAACTACTATTAAGTAGCCTCCTCATCTGTAGTGGCCTTCTCGGCCTTGAGGAGGTGAATAACGAAAAACAAAAAAACAAAAAAATCTTACTTGATATTTTCACAAGATTAAAAATACTCTTTTCAATTTTCTTATAATGGTTTTTTTAATTTTCTATTCTCATTTTATTTGCCCATTTTATATTCACATTGTGTTTCCACGTGCACATTCCATTATTGAAATTAGTGACTATTAACGACTTTAAACTGCTCATTCATTACGTTAGTGCAAAAGAGAACGACGTTGTGCTTTATATTTTATATCAGTGCTTTGATAACAGAATATCTTTAATAATAAATCTTTTTTAAATATTTTATGAAAATAAAAAAATAATCCCGAACTATTGGACGAGCGTTATTTTATACACTCGTTTTAAGCTGAACGAGCGTTGTTTATCGCGCCTAGAACGTTTGAAAATACCGTTTACGGACGCGTTTACGGACGCGTTTTACGAGCGGAGCGCAATCGCGCTCACTTCATCACAAGCCCTGTTACATGGATAAAAAGCAACCGATTTTTAAATGGAAGATTACTTCTGTTAAAATTTTTCATGATCATTTTTTAGGTGTATTTTGTAACTTAACTTAATATCATTAAACAATTTTCAGTATTTGTTTATACTATTTTTTAATCCTCAATTCCATTTTTTTTACTAAATAATTTATTTTTAATTAAATAGTTTTTTGTTATTCATATTTTAGAAATCCGGTATTTTAATTAATTTTTTTCCGTTGTTTCCCTACAGTTAAGAAAAAAATTTAACATACCGGATTACTGATAATCATAGCAGACAACTTGAGTAAGACTTCAATGGTATGTTATGACAACTCGAGTAAGACTTTAATGGTATGTTAGTTGCCAGAATGGCAACTAGGAAAAAACTTGAGGTTACACCACTGAATTTGGTATCTTAATTGATTACAATCATTTGCAGCATTTTTAATATTTATTGATGAACCCCAAAACACTTATACTTTAATGGGTGAACTATTTTTTATTAAAAAATTAATCAATCATGAGTTTTCATGATTTTTTGTTCAGCTTTTTTAAGTAGAAATGAAGTTTTTAGAGATACTTTTATAAAGCTAATTCTTGTATTTACAATGTCTGAAAACTTTAACTTATTTAGGATAGCATTGAAACTGAAGAAAAAGAAGATGATACCGGCATGTATTGTTTATTTTGTTTATATTACTTATTTAATAATTTCTGGGTGATTTAGATTTTCAAAAACTTATGGGTAGTTTAATTTTATACTCTTTCATAGTATTTTGTAGTAAAAGGACAATTTGGTTTTTTTTTAATTTTTAAATCAACCTATGTTGATGGGAAGACAATGTTGTTTTCTTTGACACAATTTACTTGATTATATTTTATTTTTAGAGCAATTATATATTTATGTAAGTGCCTAGTGTGATATATTCAATTTTACTTAACAGCTTGATTATTTAATTAGTTTAATGATTTATTTTTTTAAGCCTATTAATTTTTCTGCTAATTAATTTTTTGCAGACAGTTTTATTTCGCATTGAATCTATTAGCTAAATTTTAAAAGGCTTGACAAGCAAATTTGTTTGCAAAATAGATTTTTAAAAAAATACTTCTTAAGATATCAAGAAAAAAATTAAATATTTTAACAACTCATTTTTTTAATACAATTTTTAAAATGTTTCTTTTTTTTAATTGGACAATTATTTTTTCGTCACTCTATATAAAACAACATTAAAATATCGCTTAATTGTTGATGTTGCTTAAATGTAAAAAAAAGTGTTGAAAGAGACTTTTTTTACCATTAAAGTTTCTTTCGACTACTATATAAGGATATATATATATATATATATATATATATATATATATATATATATATATATATATATATATATATATATATATATAGATAGATAGATAGATAGATAGCCTAGCTTTCTTTGAGTTAGGAGAGCGTTTACGATGTTGTTCAACAATTTAAAACAGATATTGTTTCTGGTCTTTCTGTTAAGTCAGTGAGTAATTGAATGTAGTGGCTAAAGCAATGACTCTCTCAGCGCTGTCTTTGATTATTTTTAAAGGTTTGGCAGTGTTCTTTCCAATGATGAACGATGGCAGTTCTGGCCACTTATCTACATCTTCTGACAAAAAAGTGGTGTCAATTTGAAGGGCTGCAAAGGACAGGTGAGATGCAGGTCCAATGAAATGATTGAGAGTTTTTGTGCTGAGGTTTTCTTTTCCTGTATGTCTGACTGAACGATCTTCACCCCTGCTGGGTGCTCTCATAGTTAACTCACCATTTTCTGATTTGTGTTCAGTGTCACCATGTCTGAGAAGAGGCTAAAAAGTACCATTTCTTTTCTAAAATACCATAAATGGCGTCCAATTGCACTGGCAGCTGTTTTGGCTACTGCATCATTAGTTGAATGGTAGTCTGCAATGACTCAAATGAAGTTCAGATTGTTGCTCAGAGCATTGGATGCATTTGGAGATGTGAGCCTTCACATAAATCAGTGTGACAAACAAACTGAACTCTAGGCAAGCACTGCTTTCATGCTTTGTCAGTTTGAATTGGTGTTGAAACAGAAAGGTTTTCAAATTGTATAGCAACTTTGACATCCATCTTGCATGATGGAATGCACCAGGAACTCTGAAACTATTACCTCTTGGAGGACAGTATCCCAGGAAAATTAATGTGAGTTCGAAAAGTTCTTGGTAATCTTTTCTAGGAAGACATCCTTCTTGTCCCACTAGAACATTCTTTGCGAAAATGACCACATGCTTGAGGTTGTCAAGACTGGCATTTAATCGACTATCCATACAACACTTGTAATCAGCATGGTCTATTTGAGGCCAGAATTCCTGAAAACAACAAAATAGTGCTATACTTGGACCAGATGTCAGACCAAACAATTTCTTAACATGTCTCCACATACCACTTCAAACACGTGATGTCTACAAGCAAGCCAGAGTATTTCTTTGCCTTACTTCTTCTCCAGTAAAACACAAGATCTTTTTAAACGACCTGTGTTAAGTGCAGTTGTGTCAAATGATATTCCAGCAATCTGCTCTGTCAGATTCCACTCCAGTAAAGTTGCAAATGTTGACTGTGCCACATGTTCTCTTGTTCCCTGTCCAATTATGGGGATGGCAAGAAGTTTCTCGGTATGACAACCTGTTACCAGAATTGCGATACAGTCTTCTTTCTCTGGTTCACCGCGCATGGCTGGAAGTAGTTTACCGTCAACATGGACCAACAAGGGGCCATCAGCAGCAAATGAAGCTTTCATGGTGTCAGCTTGATGGATTTGGTGCATTCCTCTGTTTCTACTAATACTACTAGTAGACAGTGGCAGGATAGTTACATCTTGGTTGCTAAATATTTGTGCTGCTGCTGTGAGGATAAATGCAGCTTTTCTGTCGCTGATATTTGTACGATCCAACACTGCTGAAACCTTAGGTGTTAAAACATACTTAGCCACTACTTTTGCACGTTTTGGAGTCTTATTGAAGCTGGCCTGTTCTTCTCCAGATGCCTCATCTTGGAATGATTCAGCTTCAGAACTAGTGAACAGGCCTGCTCTGGACAAAGTTGCAGATTCAGCAGCACTGTTCTTTCTTTCTTTTTCTTTGGATCGTTGTTCTACCTCTTTGGACACTCTTTTCGCCTTTCTCTCTTCTTTCTTGGACAAGTTGGTATTCACACCACTCATGGCATGTTTCCTTTAAGACTGCTGATCGATCAAAAACAGTTTATCTTTTTCAATTGTAATCAAATTCATGCAATCATGGTGAGAAATGTCAAACAACACGCTGATAGACTGCTCAAGTTCTGTTTCTAGAGCAACAACTCTTCTACTTTTATTGCAACAGACGTTCCGGTAACCGTCTAATAAATCCTCAAATTTTCTAATGATATTAGAAAGTTCAGTTCAGTTGTTGGTACCCTTGGTTTGGCCCAAATTTCGCATAGCTGTTGAACGGCCATTTTAACAGATTCTTTTTGTTACAGTTTTTCATTCTTATGATGGTGAAAATAAACTCTCAAAACTTTACAAGTCGTTGGCAACCTTTGACCGTCAAATATATCTTTTGGCTCACCAAATTGTATTAAATTTCTTTTGTAAGGTATTGTTATCCATTTTTTTCTTATATTATTATTTTTTTTTATTCTGATTCACTCCCAACAAGGCTGCAAGCAACCACTATTAAAGGTATCCCAATGTGCCGAGTCAAGTTGTGTTTGTATTAAAAAGAATGATAAAAGAAAATGTTTAGGCTGAATTTTTTTTGAGTAAAACAAAATATTCGATAAGAAATCTAAAAATTCTTTTTTTGTTTATTTTTTATTTTTATTTTTTCATTACTAAAGATTTCATTACTAAAGATTTCATTACTAAAGATTTCATTACTAAAGATTTCATAACTAAAGATTACTAAAGATTTTGTTTAGTTACTTATGGTTATATAAAAGTTTTTTTTTCATCGTATATTACTATAGAATTTTTTTAGTCATTTTAAGCTCTTTTTTTTGGTTATTTTTACGAATTTTGAATTAAAAATATAAATAAAATATTTCAGATATTCCAAGCTTGTCTGTTGCTATAAATTATTTTTGTGTTATATTTATTCTTATAAAATGATTATTATTCTTAATAAGATTCTATTAAAAAAATTATTTTGTATTATTTAACTCTTTCACTACCGCTGACAGTGGCTTTTGATTTTATAAAATTTTGACTGCAAACTGCTGGTAGCAGCGTTTGAGCACAATTTATCTTGTTTTGTACATAAATTTTCACTCTAGACACATAATTTGTTTGGTTCTTAAGGTTTAATTAATTCTCTACATAATCAAAAACAAATAAAGAGCCATATTGTGTAATTATAAAAAGTTATCACTTGACAAAGTTGAAAAATCCTGAGTAAAAATCCTTGATAAAAAAGACACTGTAAAACTTATCTTGTAGAAGTGTAGAAGTATTTTGCTCACTAATTACAATAGTCTTTTGAAGAAAAACATTTATTTTTTTACATTAAATGAGTTTTAATATCTTAGTTATTATTTATAATGGTTTAAGCACTTTGCATTTCTTATTGTTCAATGATGCGTGTTAATAACTTATTTAATTGAAAAGTTCATTTGTTTAGCTTTTTATCAATATATAGTTTGTTACGGTTTTAAAGAGATTTACTAATCAAATTTTAATTAGTTTTTAATGTTATGCCAGCCAAATTTTATTCAAAAAAATGTATGGTTGCAGCGAAAAGATTTTTGTTAAAATGGCTAATAGCAAATGATTTAACCTTTTAAAAGTTTAATTAACAGCATTTATTTACTAAACTTTTTATCGGACACAAATATTCTCAAAATTTTGATTTAATTATGTTAGAATATATTTAATGAAATTTATTCTGTAAAACATGCTTTATTTAATTTTAAAATTGAAGAGTTATTGCAAAAGGTAGCAAAAAAGTGTTATCAAAAGCAATATTAATATTAAGCAATATTAATATTAATATTAGAAAAGCATTATCGAAACAATTTTAAAATTGATATCATTTAACAAAAAACTCTTTATTGTCAATTTTGGTATTTCTTTGAATTGTAATGTTAAGAGACAAGTGTTTTAATGTAAAACACTTGCCAAATACGACAAATTGGAAATATTAAGTATAATATGTTTTTTAATGCATGCTTTTTAAAATGTTTCTATCTTTTCTAATTGTACAATTATTTTTTTGTCATTCTATATAAAATGACATTAAAATGTCGCCTAATTGTTGATGTTGCTTAAATGTGAAAAAAAAAACGTTAAGAAAAAAAAAGAGACTTCTTTTACCATTAAAGTCTCTTTCGACTACTATATAAGGATAGATATATATATATCAGGGGCTATTTTAGACCATTTTCAACAACCGTTTTCATTTCAGTGTCAACCGTACTTGGGCGCCGCCCAAATTAAAAATTGAGGTTCTTTTTTTTTTTTTTTCATGTTTTTTATGGCAAATGTTGTTTCTTTCACAAAAAAAACTCTTATATTTGGCAATATTTTCGCTAAATTTCTCCAGGACGGGGGTACGGCTGCCCAAATATTTTTCCTAGAATAGCCCCTGTATATATATATATATATATATATATATATATATATATATATATATATATATATATATATATATATATATATATATATATATATATATTAGGGTGTCCCTAAAAACAATTTTTTTGAAAAAAATCTGCTCCCACCCTTTAAATGTGTTCTATATAATACAAAAACACTAGGTTTAAAATTTTGTTGAATAAAAAATATTTTTAGAGGTCCCCCAAAACCCTTTAATATTTAATGGGTCCCTAATAATTAAAAAAAAAAGTTTCTCGAAAATAGGTCAACCTGGTACTCAAATGAAGCGAAATTATATAAAAATTTCAAAAATAACATTCATTTTGAAATAATATAGTTATTTTAGGTTTTACTACGTAAAAATCTTGTTTTTTAGCAAAAAATGAAATAAGTGAATTTTTCATGATAATTGTGATAAATAAGTTTAAACTTCAAATTTATTTTTCAAAATGAATATTATTTTTGAAATTTTTATATAATTGTGCTTCATTTGAGTACCAGGTTGACCTATTTTTGAGAAACTTTTTTTTTGAAAATATTAGGGACCCGTTAAATATTAAAGGGTCTTGGGGGACCTCTATAAATATGTTTTTTTCAAAAAAAAATTTAAACCTAGTGTTTTCGTATTATATAGAACACATTTAAGGGGTGGGAGCAGATTTTTTTCAAAAAAGTTGTTTTTAGGGCCACCCTAATATATATATATATATGTATATATATATATTTTTTTGTAATTCATCCCCAAGGCCAAGAAGGCCACTACAGATGAGGAGGCTACATGTGGTTATAACCCTCTCTCAACTCTATAACTCTGAAACAGGAACCTTGACGAACAAGGCCGCTGTGCGGAGAAACAAGTTGAGCGCGGTACTACCAGGGAAGTGATGAGAATTGAACTCGGAACCTCTTGCTTATGAAGCGAGCGCTCTACCACTACACCACTACTACACACCACTACTACTACAAGTTCCAAAGTGTTGTAGGGGAAAAAACTAGACAAATAAAAGTTTTTAGAGCATGCAGGAACAGATACAGTAAAAGAATGAGACTTTGCTGAATGATGAGTCAAGCAAGATTGAGTTCTAGTAGATGGAACTAGAGATGATAGCTCCTTTGTGCAGCAACCATAATATTATTTGTAGAAAAGAGAAAGAGATGCAACTTTACAATGATGGGAAAGAGCTTCAAACTTAGCAAACAAAGCAGGTCCAACTTCGTTTACAATGCATTTTTGGACTTTGGACCTTGTCTAGAAGAGAAAGAGCATCATTAGAAGAACCAGCCCAAATATATCAGCAGTATTCCATACAGGAAGGAATAAGAGGTTTGTAGAGGTAGAGAATGGAATCAGGAGAGAGAAAATGGTGAGGATGATAAAGAGAAGCAACCTTAGCAGATGCTAATTTAGCAATCGATGGTATTTATGGTTTCCATGAAAGGTTAGTAGTAAACAATAATCCAAGAAGAC
The DNA here is from genome assembly GCF_038396675.1 of Hydra vulgaris. Classification (NCBI taxonomy): domain Eukaryota; kingdom Metazoa; phylum Cnidaria; class Hydrozoa; order Anthoathecata; family Hydridae; genus Hydra; species Hydra vulgaris. The sequence goes on from NC_088934.1 coordinate 40,956,257, forward strand.
GTAAGGCAGAGGACTCAGTGAGAGGGTTGCCATCCATTAATATAGGAATGTTGACAGTACTGCAATAGTTGTTTGAAGTAAATAACTGAGTTTTGTTGGAGTTAAAATTTGCAAGGCACTGTGAGCCCCAATCTGTTACAGAAGTGAGATCAGAATCAAAATTGGCTGTCTGTTCTAAGCGATTGAAAAGAGAAAACTTTTTATCAAGACAGTATTATAAAGTTAAGTCACCAGCAAAAAGAGCTACTTTAGATGTAAGGTTGTCAGGAAGTTCATTAATGTAGATACCAAACAAAACAGGACCAAAGATAGAATTTGAGGTATCCCAGAACTTACTGGAAATAAAGAAGAGTGTTGGCCTTTGAGGATGACTTTAATAAAGTGGTTAGAAAGAAATGATTTGATGATCTCAAAGGCTTTCCCAGGTGCACCATATAAAACAAGCTTATGGAGAAGACTAGCATGTCAATTTTTGTTGAAAGCCTTAGATATGTCAAGATCAATAGCCCTAGCCTCTGTCTCCATCTAATGCACGATAATTTCTTTCAGTCACAGCAATTAGCAAGTCAGCCAAAAAATGAGAAGATCGAAAACTGTATTAATTTTCTGATAGTAATTTATTTGACTCAATATGGGATGTGAAAAATTTGTTGATCAAAAACTCAAAGACCTTGCTAATAACAGAAAGAAGACTGATCGATAATTAAAAAACTAATCGGATAAAAATTAAGGGATATATATATATCCATATAATAATCCATTAAGGGATATGGTCAATAGTTTAAGAGAAGACTGTATTTAAATACTCCTTGACACTACTCCTTATCCCCAATACTCCCCCATTCTTAGGGATGTGATCTTTTGAAAATAAAATTAAGTATCTCTAAGTAACAAAATAAATAAAAGTACATAATATATTTAAACTAAAGAGTTTATAAATTTAGTGTAAAGTTTACAGTTTTTTTGTTTTGCTTGAATGTTTATATGATTTTCAATGTTTTATTTTTTTAAACATTTTTTGTTTAATGATTAAGGGGATGGACCAAGAGAGAAAAGTACACTAAAAAAGAAATGGAAACCAAAGCCACCAATTCCAAGAGAAGCACATAGAGTTGGTTCAAACAAAAAAGTTTATTTTGTGTGCAATGAACGTAGGTTTTTAAAATTATTTTTACATCATTGTTTTTCACTTTTTTATTTCATGAAATAAAATTTTTGTCAGTTTATTTTTTATTCTTTTTTTTACTAGTGAACCATGGATCAAGTTATCCAATTTTGTAATTTTTTTTTTAGCTGGTGAACCATGGATCAAGTTACCCCATGTTACTCCAGCAGAAATTGTTGCTGCACGGAAAATTATTAAATTCTTTACTGGTCGATTAGATACTCAAGTAAGTAAAATGGATCTTGAATTTTCATATCAGGGGTAGTTATTCTTTTGTATGTATAGATAGGGTAAAACACCCAGTCCAAAGCATAAAAAAACACTAAACGTACATATTAGATTTTTTACAACCCAAAATAAAGTAAAAAAATAATAAAGTCACCCACCAAAACATTTTTAAAGCATTTTTAAAAAAAAGTTTAAGTGCGTTCTTTGTTGACATTAACAAAACAATATCAAACTCCCTACTTTCATTTTAAGCAACATTGAAATAAAAGTCTAAAAAATGGAATAGTAAAACATTTTTTACTGCAGTCATTTTACTTTCAACAATATCTTTTGTCTTTTTTCAATAATTGCTTTACATTTTTTTTAAACATTCTTAAATATAGAAACAATTTAATACTCATAAGAACAGCAGTTACACAATTTGATTCACACAACACAAGTTGTAGCAGCAGTTGCATGATTAGTTGCAAAGTATTGCATGCAAACCTGATTTACTGCTTTTATTTTACAAAATGTTTGGTGAAAGGATAAATATTTAAAAAAAAGAAAAAAGTTAGTTAAAGTTATTACTATTGAAGTTATTTAAAAAAACTAGACGAAATAAAGTTCTTAGATCGTAAGGAAACAAATAAAGCAAAAAGATGAGTCATGCCAAAGTGAGTTTTGGTTGATGAAACAAGATATAACTCATTTGAGCAGTGATCATCGTAGTATTTTTAGAAGAAAAAAAGTTACAACATTATGATGATGGGGAGTTAAAGCTTGGTAGCAAGCAGGTCCAACTACATTTACAATACGTTTTTGTACCTTGTCTAGAGGAGAAAAGACATGACTTGATTGTAAATATGTTTTCCATGTGAAGTCAAAAAAAAACAAAAGTAAAATTCGAATCTTTTTTAAATTCTAATATTACCAATGTAATAGACAATAATAAACTTACGGAAAAAGATCTGTTTGATGCAATGTTTTTATTAAAACCTAAAAAAAGTTTAGGATATGATGATATTAGTAGTTGCGTCATTATAAAATCGATAAAATATATAACTATTCCACTATTACACATTTTTAATCTATCTTTAAAACAAGGCATTTGTCCTGAAAAACTTGATATTGCAAAAGTTGTACCAATTTTCAAATCCGGTGATGTTTCAAACGTTGTAAATACTAGAAAGAATTATGTACAATAGACTTTGTTCCTTTCTAAATAGTAATAACATTCTTTACAACAAACAATTCGGAAATAAGTCAAGACATTCCACAAGACACAGTTGATCATAACATTCTTCTAGCTAAACTAAAACATTATGGCATAAAAAACTCAAACATTGATTGGTTTAAAAGTTATTTAACAAATAGAAAACAATATATATTGTATAACGAAGAAAAATCAAAATATACGACAGTCACATGCAGTGTTCCTTGAGAATCAATACTTGGACCACTACTCTTTCTTGTTTATATAAACGACTTACATAGGTTTTCTAATATTTTAGCTTCAATTTTATTCGCCGATGATATAAACTTGTTTTACTCTAATAGTAACATCAACTTCTTATTTGAAACAGTCAATAAGGAACTCACAAATTTAACTGAGTTGTTCAAGTTGAATAAACTATCCTTAAATATAATTATAACCACATACACTCTTTTTCATAGACTCCACGAAAAAAAAATTATTTTGTTAAAACTTCTCTATCTTTGTATTGATAATTCTATTATAAAAAGAGAGCACTCGTGCGCGTTCTTAGGAGTATTTCTAGACAAAAATCTTTCATGGCATGAACACATAAGTATAATAGAAAACAAAATATCAAAAAATATTGGCTTATTATATAAAGCTAAAAGGTTTTTAGACCAAAACTGTTTAAAAAATATATACTTTTCTTTTATTCACAGCTACCTTAATTATGGGAACATTGCTTGGTGCAGCACCAACGCAACCAAAATAAAAAAACTACTCAGAAGACAAAAACATGCTATACGAATTGTTTCAAATGTAAACAGTTTAACGCCCTCAAAAGGTTTATTTAATAAACTTAATATACTCAATGTTTATCATCTAAACATTTATCAGATACTCAATTGTATGTATAAAATTGATAATAAAATGACACCTCTAATATTTAATACCTTTTTTAATAAAATAAATCATATTTACTCTACTAGATTTTCAAATCAAAACTACATTCAACCCAAAACCTATTATACGGCCACCAAATTCTCTATTGCAAATAGAGGACCCAAATTATGGAATTCTTAATTTAATAACGACATCAAAACTACTACTTCTTTTCACAAATTTAAAATAAACTTAAACAAAAACATCTTACTATTGACAATGAATTAAGTTATTTTAAAAATTTTTTTTTTTTTTTTTTAATCTTTTTTATTATTTTCTGGTTTTTATTTTCTTTATTTATCTTTTTAATTTCCTTATGCGAACAAGCCACCTGGTTTGCTTTTTTCTGTTCTTGATATTATTAACTTAAACAATGTAAAAAATAACTCTTAATCCCATTAATAATTATTGATTAACAATCAATAAAATTATTTCAACGAATAGTTCTTTTTATAACTTTATTTTCAAATCAGCTCTTATATATAACTTTGTTTTGTTTTGTTTTTTGTACACCTTGAGATTTTTATTGTCTTTTATTAAATTGTGTCATATTTTTTTGTTTTTTGGCTTTTGTTAATTAAATAAAAATATATTTCAATTAATTTTTAACGGTATAATAAAATATTTATCTTATAAAACTACTGCTTTATAATGTAAAAATACGATGTAAACTACGGAACTTAGTGATAAGACTATTTTTGTCTTTTTTTTGCCCCTGCCATGTACTTATTTATTTATACATTTTGGTATTGCAGTATTTTTAAAACTGCGAAATATATACATAAAAAAAAAAAAAAAAAAAAATAAAGTCAGTTGTGAAAGATAATCTAAGATTGTGTAAATTAGAGGACTTAGTAAGAGTGTTGCCTTTAAAATTTAAATAACTGTGATGTGTTATTTTAAGCTGTAAAGATATCAATTATGTAAAACTAAATTTGAGTTCTATTTTAAACTTAAAAAATGATTAACCCCTAACAGAGAACAAGAGATGGAAATGATTATTTCATCTGATAACTTGTTTTCAACTATAAAAGTTTTGAAACCATTTTTATAATCATAATCAAAATTTTCCCATTTGGTTTTTCTTTTAAAGTAAAATTCAAAATGATGTAAAACTTTGCACCATTATTTAAATGGATGAATTGGATGAATGGATAAATTTAATAATTTTTCAACATTCTACTTAAATACAAAAACAAATCCATGATGAATTTTTATTTTATTTTGACTTATAATGGTATGCAACAAACAAACAAAATTAATTTTTTTTTTCTATGGTTATTCTGATTTTTTTCCTGTATAGTTTTCTCAAGGTGTCATTCTCAATTCTTTAGATATTTTGTTAGTATTTCTTTCTTTCTTGTTACATTTTTTATTACATGTTTTATTACATATTTAATGTTTTAGCTACTTATTTATGAGCAAACTATTTTTATAGTATTAATAAAAATTGCTTTTCGTTTTAAACCCAATTTTGTCACTTTTCTTAAAGTTTTAATTTTTGCGTGTCAAAGTGACAAAGCAAAGATGACAGTTAATGTTTTGCTCTGTGGTTGTTAGGACTTTAATTAAAACGTTTCCTAAAAATTTCTACTTTAAAGATCATCTTTAGATAAAATCGTATCCACCATTTCCAGGTAATGAATCTCAGTTACTTCGTGCACAAATTTCTCGAATATCTGCCTGCACTCAAATTAGTCCTGCTGGTTTCTACATATTTGATGATAATGATGATGAAGAGGAGGAAGATCTTGAAGAAGGTTTTGTTTGAACTATATTCTCCTTAAAATGTTTGGTCTATCTTGGTTTGATTTTTCTAATGTTATTTATTCTAGCTCACAAGTCTTATATGGTCAACGATGAGTTTGAGGGTCTTTCTCTAAATGAACTAACAGACCCATCAATGACAAGTTGGGTGCACCATACTCATTACCTCTTGCCGCAAGGTAGATGTTCTTGGTTTAATCCTTACGAAAAAGAAGATGAAGATACAGATGAAGAGGAAAGCGAAGAGGAGGAAAATAAAGAATCCATCAAGCCTGAAACTGGTCCAACAATATTGTCAAGTGTTGCAGATGATTCGAGTATTTTATTTTGTTTAGTATTTTTTCACAATATTTTTATCAATCTGTTTTACTATAAAAATAAAAAAGAAAGAGGTAGTGGTGTAGTGATGGATTTTTTTCTGTGCATGTGCTCTTGATATTGAATTCCGCTACATGGGCTTTCTTGTCAAGGTTTAACCTAGTTTAGGGGAGATAAAAAAGTAAAGATTAGTTTAGGAGATAAAAAAGTAAAGATAAGTTTGTACAAACTCAGTTAAATGGTTTTTAAAATTAATAATTAAAATTTAATACTTGCGATAAAGGTTCTTATAATATATTGTAATAGTAAATAGTAACACATTTGTTTTTTTCATTTCTACATTATAGATGTTGGAGTACATAGAGCTTGGAGTGTTCGTATATCATCAAAAGTTTTACCAGACTATGCTGTAGCAGTTGCGCATTCTAATTTATGGCCAGGTGCAGTGTCTATAGCTAAGGGAAAGTATGTTTTATGTTCTTACAAAGTATGTTTAAGTGTTCTTACGTATTTTATTTATTTATTTGAACTTTTTACTAAAATCCAATAAATATATCTAAACAATACAATTGCGTAGTAAATATATTCATTATTAATTCAGAACCTAAAAATCTCAAAGCCCATCACACTGCCAACACCTTTTATCCATAGAACAGTTAAATTGCACAGAAAATATGTCTAAACATTTGTGTTTTGTAAAATTGCAAGATAAGTAAGCTAGTGCAGTTTTAATTACATTTAAAATGCGTTAGTTGTATCTTTTTATCAAGGTTGGAATGTATGTTTGTATTATCAGCAAATCCTCTTGTTTAGCCCTAAGGTTGTTAAAGAGTTAATATTGTCAGGAAAAGTTTGAATTTTTTTGTGCCACAGAGTTTACTAAAAAATGAAGAAGAATGTCTTCTATCATAACTTTAACTAAGATTATAATGGAAAAGTTCAGTAATTTTTAAATGTTTTATTAATTTGAAGTAAGCTTATCGAGAAGTCAGAAAACATGTTATTTTCCTATTGTTCCTGTCCATATTTAGGTGTGGCACTATTATGACTTATAAATATTGAAGTATTACCAAAAGGTTTTTGTAATAATTGTAATTATTTTTATATCGGCTTTACCTTGCAAGTTCTAGTAGTTGGTGTGTAGGCAAGAGGAAAGGGAATCGGGAGAAAAGGAATCGGGTTTGATCCCCAATTAAGTTTTAAGGTCAAAGTTTTTTAATATTTTTCCATAATTAAACTTAGAGATTGGGTGGGTGCAAAAATAATTAGATACTTAATTTTTTAATAATTAAATAAAAAATAAACAAATAAAATTGAATAATTCTATATGCTCCATTAGTTTATAACTGTTTGCAATGTGCACGCAAAGAATAAATGACCTGCTAATAGAACATTCTGGATTTGTAGACAAAAAAATTGCTTGGATAAGCTGCGAAGTCGGTCTTGTTTCTAAAAGCTTTATTTTGTTTATCAGGGTTTCTTAACCTGTGGTCCATGGACTCCTCAAAGAACCATGCCATGCGTTTTGGAGTCCGTAAAATTTGCTTTTTTGAACTTTTTATGTTTTTAAAATTTGAAATTTTCGAAATAAAAAAAAAAATTTTTAATTTAAATATTTTGAAATTTTTATATTTTTAAATAATAGTTATAAGTAAGATATGTGCAATTAACTGAATGAGAGTCCAGATGTATCAGAGTGTAGCCACTTTTAAGTGTTTGTACGTTATGTACATCTAGAAACACCAAATATGAAATAAAAATTTCTGCTTTGCGACTCACGTTATACTGCTGTAAATACTACTGTATTATACAGAAGTTTGCTGATTATCAAAAAGACAAGTTTTGAAGCGTTTATTCAAGTTACGCGTAGAAGTCTCGATATTTTTGAAAAATAATAAAAGCGGATTGTATCAAAATTTTAGTGACTGAAAATTTTTTACAATGACAAACTTACTTAGCCGACATGTTTAGTTATTTAAATGATATAAAACCTCTCAAAAAACTCAAAATCGTAACCGGTAGACGTTAAAGACGAAATGCGTCTTATGTTGTCTAAGACAGCACCTCAGTTTAGTGTGCTTATCAAAAAGAAACATCTGCAGCCATCTCATTAAACAACTGTAATGCGCCTAATTTAACTTGATACTAATAAATAACGGTGTATGTATAAACGTATTTAAGTTTCTTTTTTATATATATACATTTGCAATTAAGTTTGGAAGGGGTCCATCAGATTGCTAAAATTTTGAAAGTGGTTCGTGACTACGAAAAGGTTAAGAACCATTATTGTAGATTGATGCTCATCAAAAGAAACAAGTACTAATGAGTTTAGACTATATGTGATGAATTATGCGGGTGAGGTAATATCTCCTAATATATACAGTATATATTATACAGTGTTGGATTATACAGTATAAATTGTATACAGTGTTGGTAATGTTAATAAATATTCTTTTAGACTTTTTACAAGAATATGATTTTCAATGAATGCTAATTTTCTCCTCTGTAGAAGGACCTCACCCCCTGTCTTCTGGACCCAATACCCTATGAGAAATATTTCCGTGCGCCGCTAAATTAAACTTTTTGATAAGTTTCCGTAGTACTCTTTGACAATAGTTAACAATGTTAACAATAAGTTTGGTCATTTAAAGATTTTTGTATCCATATAAAGTAAAATATGTAACTTGTTCATGTATTTACGGTTACTTTTTTTATATAATATACGAGTAATTATTAAAATACTTTTTTATTTTTTAGATTTTTTGAAAACCTATATGTTGGTTGGGGTCAAAAGTATTTGCCTTCATACTATAATCCACCCGCTCCACCAGATGTCCAGCAAGAATTTCCTACTGGTCCAGAAACAACCGAGCAAGAGGATCCAACGGCTGAAGAAGAAAAAGCTTTAAAAGCCAAAGAAGAAGAAGAAGCTGGCGAAGAAGTAGAAAACGAAGAAGAAGAAAATAATGATGAATGAATAAAAGAATATATAATATATTAATTTATGTGTATTTTAATTTTATTTACAATAATTAATTCAAAGAAAATTGTGTAATAATAAAAATGTCCAACTATTTTTTTTTGTTATTACTAGAACATTGGTTCATGTGAAAGATACATTCACAGTTATGCAGGACATTATTACAAAAATTCAAATCAACTGTTTCTTAAGTTACAGTAAATATTTTTATTCCCTAAGGAAAAGGTAATGAGATTCAGAACTTGATGGTGGTGGAGTAAAGAGATCCTTTTCTTATAGTGATTATTAAGGTGGTTTCAGGGGGAATCAGCGACACTGATTAGGAAAGATGGATGAGCTTCCCGGTTAAATCCTTCTCCGCGGTTATACCACCGTTAGGTCTGCCATACGTCCCTATACACCGGGAAAAGTCCCGGTTTTAAGCTCTGTGTCCCTGTCAAAAGTCTAGTTGTCCCGGTCAATATAAAATGATTAGACATATTTAAAAAATCTCTTAAAATTCGTAAAAATATTGATATTCGAACGCACGGAGCACCACCTTTTACAATAAGAAACATTTTTTGTTGCGCAAGTGATAACTTGATAAAATTTTTCTAAAGAAACAGAATTTTGCTTGGCAATTCAATGACTACCTAATTCACTATTTTTTTTAATTAAAAAAAGCGTGCTTAAAATTTTAAGACTCAACACCATGCTTATTATCTGTTGCGTATTGACATTGATTTCTTTTTATTATTAGCACAATATTGTTTTTAAATTTTAATTATTTGCTTTAGTTTGAGTAATTTAACAAGCATGCCAAAAAGGTAGTGTCACTTTTCAGACAATTTTACAAAAAAATGGCTTTGTATTAAAAGAAGAAAAAATGAAATAAAAGTTAAACTCCTTGAGTTACAAACCTTGTCTAATGAAACCGCCGATACAATAACAACGTTTTGTAGAAATACATTGAACAGCTATAATAGCAAAAGGCCTGGTGGCATTTGGAGCTGATAATACTAATTTTAGAGGGACAGAAAGGCACGGAATAAGTAATGTGTTTTAAAACTTAAAAGAAACATTGTCTGCAAATATAGAAGGAGTCGGTTGTCCTGCACACATTATTCATAATACAGCTTCTACTGCCGTTGATGTCTTGTTAAATACTATAGAATCTGTAATTTTAAAATTTCATAAATTTTTTTAAATAAATACAGTAAGGAATAAAAAACTTAAATATTTCTGCGAGTCCGCCGAGTTAACATATAATAACATATTATCACATTCAAGAAGTAGTTGGTTATCGCTCTTTCCAGCAATTGAAAGAATGCTAAAGTTGTAGAAACCATTGAAGAATTTTTTCTTGGAAGAAAATCCATTATCAGAAAGATTTTAATAATGGATTTTTTTCCATTGGAAGAAAATCCATTATAAGAAGTATACACTTTATTTGTACACAGTCAGATGTGTTTGTTTGAAGAACAAATTAGGAAACTTAAAAAATTGATTGTAACTGTTATTGAAGTAAAAAATATTTTAGAGGAATTAAAAAAACAATTAACTGAAAGATTAAGTAATAAGTTTTTAGGTATTCAAACTAGCCAAGCGTAAAACAAATTTAGAAAATATAATGAAATTACTATAACAAAAGAAGAAGAACTTGAAATGATGTAAAAAACTTTTTTAACATTGGAATTAATTATTTAGCAAAATGGTCAGTTGCAATGGCCAAATATGATGTTTTTTCGTGGATGCTTCTCAATGAAGTACCTGAATGGGAAAACGTTGCAAAAACCATTACATATTTAAGTGAAAAGGGTATATTTTTTACAGATTCTATTTATGAAAATGAAATAGAAATAATGTGCATAGTAATGTATTTTTTTAAGACTGAAGAGACGGAAAGAAAAGGTAATCTATTGAAAATGTGCCATTACTTGTTCGCCATTCCACCGCATAATGTGTAGGTTGAACACGTGTTCTCATTAATTCAAACTCAATGGACAGAAGAGCGTAATTTGCTTTCTATCGACACAATGAAATGTATAATTCGACGTGTTATGAATTTAAAAGTTTTATGTTGTGAATTTTACAACTATGTAAATAAGGAAAAAGAGCTGCTACGAAAAACCAGAATATCTGAAATATATGATTGAATAAAATAGAGTGATAATGAAGTCAGGGAGAGTAAAGGGGAGTGAAGAATGTTTGTAATATTATGTTCTGCATAAGTTCCGGTCGGTAGTCCGACATTTACGGCTGCCCTATCCTAGCGTCAACTTTCAAAAATGTTTCAAATTGAAGACTTATGTGCAAAAAAAAAGATAATAAAACTCTTCATGAGAAGTAAGTTTCTGCAGTAAAATAAACCAAAAAAAAAATACGCTTTATAAAAACAATACAAATACAATTAGATATCTTAAATATAAAATACCGTTTAACAATACAATAATAAATAGTATTAAGTATTTTAAATTACATCAATAGGACTTCAGTTAGAACTTTATTTAAAAGTTCGAACCTGAACATGTTTGAACTAATACGGAAAAAGTTCGAACTACTTCGAACTTTATTTTAGTAATGTTAAATCAGACAAAAGTAATACAAAGTAAAAGTATTTATTTGTTTATTATCATTAATTAGGAAAAAAGTAGATAACATCAAAGTACTCTTTATAGTTTGTTTTAAAAAAAGTTAGTGCATTTAAAGTTTCGTCATTTAAAGAACTTCTTATTTTAGTAGCAAAAAGTCCAAGACTAGAAAAAGCTCTCTCCGCTTCTACGGATGTAGGAGAAATTGGTTGAAGAGCTTTGAAAAGTAAATTTAAATTCTTGGGCCTAGCTTTGCTAGTTTCAAAAACAGCCATTTCTTTTTCCCAACGACGTCTGTTCCAATTTCCTGATGGTCAAGTTTCAGTGTCTGATTGTTTAGTAAAAAGTTTGAGTTGTTGAGCTAAATTCAATTCATTTTTGATATTTTTTACATTATCAGTTATACTATCAGTTATACTATTTACTTCCTTATTATTATCAAAGCTATCTTCAGATGGCTGAAATAATCGCTGAATGAGATAAGTAGCAAGATTTGTAATTGTCTTTTTTTTAATCTTGTTGCCAAATTGGTCATCTTTACTTAAGACATTCGGATTTGACAAGTACTTCATGGATGAATTAAATAAATGTTTTTTCTTTCAACTATTCTATATTCAAATGTCTGTTTAACAAATTGAATTACGGGTGTGTTAGCTTCATGAAGTTTTTTTTTTGTAAATTCAATCAAAATTTCAATACAAAAGATTAGCATATCCTTTTGAAAGAGTATTAATGGCCAATTTTATTGGTTTTAAAGCAATACAAAGTTTATTTATGACATCAAGCTCATTTTTAGTTAGAGGAAAATCAATATTCATAACAAATTAGAGCTATTTTTACTTCTGTTTGCATTCTCAAAAAAACGTTCAAGCATACCAACAGTGCTGCTCCATCTTGTCCTTGAATCACAAACCATATCTTTTTTACTTTTCCAAACTTTTCAATTATATTTGGTTGAAGTTCATCTTCGTTGCTCACTGGCGATCTACAAAATTTTTTAACCAATTTTTCTTATTTTTACCACAGTTTCTTGATATTAAAGTTCCATCAACGAAATAGAATCTTCACAAACTTCATGAACAGATTGAATATAATCACCAACTTTAATCCCATCTTCATCATTACTGTAACCTTGATCATAATCTACAGCTTCCATATCACCATCAACAGGGTTATTATCAGAACCATGTATATCAACTATATTTTTTGTAAAGAGCACATCAATCACACATAGATGAATAGCGTGGTTGTAAAACATTTGATGTTCAGGTTTAGTGTCATGACCAATTTTTTTCATTAAGCTAGCTCCATCAGTAACAGAAGCCACAATGTCTTTGTCCAAATTTAAATCAAATGAATTAAGCTTATCACTAATCAATTTAATAACTTTTGTTGCATTGTACCTTGGATTCTTATCATTCCAAGCGATTGAAATTCATCATTATGATGTAGATTTAAGTTCATATATCTTCTGTTTTTTACTGAAGTATATTCATAAAATATAAAACTAAATATACATTTATCTTCAAATTTCATGTTCAAAGAACTTATAACTTATTTCTTGACTAACGTGAAGTATTTAATGACAAGTTCGTGAACGGTTTGAGGACTTTGAGGTCGCAAAGTTTCACTTTTAGCAATGGTGTGAAAGCTGATTCCTTCACTAGCAAATAGTCGACTCAAAATTTAAGGAAGAGTATAATGGTCATCTTTGAAAAAACTTTCAACTTGCGGTATTTTGGCAGCAGGAATGTTTACTGCAGCCAATGCAGAGTTATTGCATTTAAGAATTTCAATTTTGTGTTTTGTTTTTAAAAATACCTTGTAATAGCTATTGTTGTTGAGCCAGGTTTTTTGAAAATAATTTTACAGAGTTTACACTTTGAACTCTGTAATTCTTCGGAAAATTCGAAATATCCCCATGTCTCAGATCTTTAGTTGTGCTTACATTTTTAAACTTTTCCAAATTTTTATCTCGTACAACTAAAACTTTTATTAGCTCGTCAACGCTATATTAACTTGTCTGTTTTTTTAATTCAGAAATTTTAACGATCTATTTTATGGGTATCACCATGGGATTTCTTTTACAATTAAAAATAAGTAATGCACGTAAATATTTTAGTTTTAAAACTTAAAAGTAACATTCTAAACCATTTGTTACATAACCCTTTGTGACTTGAACTTTAAAAGTATTGCCTTTGAAAAAAGTCCTGCATAACAAAATTAAGAGTAACGAAATCTGTCTAAAAAATTCACAGTTTAAAAAAGGTTTTGGTTTAACTGTTAAAAATGATAATAAAAAATCTAGTTTTGATATATATACATATTTAAACTTTTAGAAAAATAAAGTTAGAACTTGAACCTCTCAAAAAATGAAAAAAAGTCGAACGTTCGAACCTGAATATGTTCGAACTGATAACCCTAGTTGCGAGGATAAAAAGGTGCATGATTTGAAGAGTGAGATATTAGAAATACTGAAGAACATGACTTATTACTAGTTGTATGTCTGTCTTAGAAATTTTAAATAATTAAGTCTTAAGTATGGTAACAGCGAACAACATTGAAACGGCTGGAAAATTAAAGAGTCTTATGCAGATTTGGTTGAAATCTGCATAACTATAAGCATCTGTATAGTAGAATGCCATATGCCATCTCTTCATTTTACTGACCGCGGTATAAAATATACTGTGAGCAAACAGGAGAAGCTATTAATCATGGTCATAATTACTTTTTCCTCAAAATGCAAGAGTTGCTATGTAGTCTAGAAAATACAAAGACAGAGTTTGCAATTAAAACAATTTTAAAATTAAGAGGAGATTCAGAATACTGAAACACTATTGTAAGAAGTAGAAAACATCACATACATAATGAAAATGCTGATTCACTTTTTGATCTAATTAATTGTAGTTTAGATGTACATGAACCTTTACTTTCATGCTTACTGTCAAAGGATGAAATTTTGAAATACAAAGATACCCCAATGTATATACCTTGTTTTCCTGTTCATGGGCAAACTATTGAAAATAGTTTGCCCATGAACAGGAATGTGTCCGAGAGCTTCTCAATCGGTCTTTGGAAAAGATAGAAGAGATGGGTTCATCAGAACAACGTTAGCACATCGAGAAATCATGTCTGAGAACCAATCAAAAAAGATTTATTTAAATTAATTTAGGCAATATAAATTTTCTTAGTTGTTTTCTTTTTTTATTATTTATGATCACAGTAAATAAATTTGACGTTAAATATACTTTTTCTCTTTTATGACATTTTTTAATGACAAGAAAATTTTTAATCCTTCAGAAGTTTCTGAACTTCAGTTTTTGAATTATTGTAGGAACTATATTGTTGATTTATAGAGCAAGTTTTTGTCTTCTTTTAATATCCTACAGCAAACACGGTATACTTACGTAAACGTTTTTGAATGACCTTATGAAGAGTAGCACCCAAAATTATGTTGTATTTTAATGTCAATCTTATGTTTAACTATTTTTTGATGATTGAATCCCCATAGGACTAAAAAAGAAGGAAAAAAGGTGCCATTTTGATGAGTTTTTAGTAAAACTTATATTTTTTAAACACCCTGCGCCCCCGCTAGATAAACTTTTTAAGAAAAAAAAAAAATTATTCACGTCTCTTCTAATATCCTAAAACATGAAAAAAATATTGCGCGCGCTCTGTTATCCAAAAATTTAAAATTACGACCCACCCTATTCGTCATAGTCTTGAAGTGAACGTGCAACAACAAAAAATGTTTAAAAGTAAATGAAGAATAACGTATTATTGGAAAAAAGTTCACATCAGGTCACTATACGTCAATGAGCGAAACCATGATTTTACTTACATTTCTGTTGTGATTTTACTTACATTTCTGAAAGATTTTTCCCTTTTTTAAATCTGTTATTAGGGCACCAATTTCTTTAAAATTTTCCTCTAGACATTATAGAAAAACAAAAAAGTTCCTTATATTTACAAAAGGGTCCTTAAATTTTCACAAGGGCCCCCTAAATTCGTTGCCCTCCTCCACATCGGCTTAAGATTTCAACTCCATGAATTAAATTAATAAAAAATTAAAAAAATATAAAAAAAGCTTTTGCTTAATAATTTTTTTCAAGTTTCATTCAGTCCGCAAAGATTAACTAATTGAGTCATGTTACTACCTGTTCAATCAAGAAAACTATCGGTTTACAACTCTTTATTACCGTTAAAATAAAACAATCTGGTAAAAAAGACAAAACTTCGGTTTTCTAAATTTGGGATAAAGATTTCTGAAAACATTTTAGAATTTGAAACAGCTGTAAATAAATTTTGCTTTAAAAGAATGTGATGAACGTCTATAGCTGTTTTGTCGTGATTTAAAAAATAATTGATTTTAGTTTAATCGTGATTTAAAAAGTAAAATTAAAAAAAAATGGTATGTGTGTTGCCATATTAGGTAAACCAGTTTTTGTTCAAAAGCTGATGTGCCTTCATACTCCACTTCCGCTAATTTTTATTATTTGATTGATTCTTTAATAACTTTATTGTTTAAACATGCTAATGACATTTTGTACGCAACTCTTTTTTACATTCTCATGCAACTCTTTATCGCAAATGTAAAAATAATTTAACGGAAATGTAAAAGTTATAATAATTGTAAACATTTTACTCTTTTTACTTATCTTAAATTTTTTTTTTTTTCTCATTGTACTTATTTTAAAATCTAAGAATAAAAAATGTAAAAAAGTTACAACTATACTGTAAAGAACACAGCCAATTAATTTGCTACAAGCTTTTTGAAATTCAGGAAAACATATATTAAATAAAAGTAAAAAAACTTAAATTAAAATAAAAAACTAATAAACTACCAATAAAGACTATATCTGCTGCATTAAATTTATGCTTTTTACCAGTTCAACATTCGGAATTAGGAAAAATGACCTCAATCTTTTTGAGGTCAGCATCAGGTCGGCAAAAATTACTTGATACAAAGGTCTGATCATAAAACATTGAAACAAGGTCAGCATTTTTTTGTTGACCTCAAACACTTTTAGGCCAGCAGTTAGGTCGGCATTGGTTTAATTTAGGTGCCCCAAGAAGTCCTTACGGTCTTATCACAGAGCATTGCGGGTATTTAATTTATTTATTAACTAAATCTTTGTCACTAAATAAATATAATTAGTTAAAATTATTTTAACTAATATTATTTATTAATTTAAGTTTAAACTCTATTCCTATTATTATGATTTTTGATTTATTTAATAAAACAAAATTATATTAAACCCCACCCACCCCTTCCCAACACCACCCCTATGACCAATCACCTAAAATAATGAAATAATGAACAAGAAGGGACTTAGCTTGCTTCAGGGTACTTTCAACAACAATGATTCAAGTATTTTTGATTTGATTAATTTTTATTTTATGTAACTGACATCAACAGGGCTCGATGATTACTAACAGGGCCGTCCCGAAAAGATCTTAAAGGAGGGGGAGTAACACGACTGTTTTTTGCCGAGTAAGGCCCAGAAAACTTTTTTTGCCGACTAAGATAATTTAAATAAAAAAAAAAGATCTTCGCTTGCTAACATTTGCCAACTGCTAATTACAAATATAAGTTTGTAGTGCAGCAGAAATACGAAATCGTTATGTTTAAACAATAACGACATATGAAGAACTTTTTTGAATTGTCGTTTTAGTATTCACTTTCTACTTGTATAAATTTGGCGCAATCCAAGAACTTGTAAATCCAGTTATTTTATCAAAAATATGCATAAGATAGTAATCTAATAACTGTGTTTGTTCTAGAGTTATATCCCCAGAAAACATTCTGTCGCAGAATTTCAATAAATCTATTTAAGCATTAGAGCAGTGAAATATGAGCACATAATTGTGCTCATCAGTCACTTAGATCATCAGTGAAAGCCACTAAAAGTGGTTAGTCATTGACTAGCCACTATATAACATGTTAGAAAACTATTGGCCACTTAAAGCGGATACAACTAATGGTCCACTTAGTAACCAATGAGCAAACTCCAAAAAAACCTCTCAAAAAATACCTATATAGGTTTACTGCAAATCCACTACAAAAAAGTTTGCTGGGTTGCAAAGCTTTTTGGTATTCACAAACTGAAGTTCTTTAACTACGTTTAATTTGAATTGAGATGTCTTACCATTGAGAACCGCTCGGACGTTACATAAAAAATGCAAGATTGTTTTAAACAAGCATTAAATTGACAATAATTAACAACCGCGTTCAAATATATAACTTTAAAATATATTTGCTTTTCAGGGTACAAATTTTTAAACATGAAGCGGTAAAATGTGATATATTTCTTGCTTTATGAGACAACAGCATCACTTGACGAACCGAAGACGATACTAATCGCGGATTCGAAGACCACACTAATATGATTAAGTGTGCCTGAAGTTTGAACTTTGAGACTGTAATGAAAGTTTTTGAGTTGCAAGTGTTATTTTTGTTGCTAAAAAGTCACAAATGATGTTGCAAATAAAGACGTAAAGATTGCACAAGACTACTGTAAAATTCTTACAAAGTGTGATCAGAGATCCTCTATGGTTTAGAGAGAAATAGAAAACTGTATCCTAATTTTAATAAGTTTAATTCTAATAGTAATAATACACTGAATTATTGAGTTTTAGATTTTTTTTAATCATAATGCATTGCTCACGTAATTATTTGAAACTAAAAGAGTTCTGCTTAATAAACATTGTTTCACCCACATTTCTTTTATAAATAAAGCATATTACAGTAAAATTTAATATACTTTTAAAAAACTAATATTCTGTTCTTTTCTACCATCATCGATCCCCACTAAACTATATGAAGTACACATGTCATAGTTAAAATATTATTATCAAATATTCGTCTAAATATGCACATAAAATAATTACAAACATCAATTTTATAAGTTGTCTAAAATTGATATTTATGGACTGATTTTCATTTTCAAGGTCTAAATGGTAGTAAAGGGGTACCACGAGTTGTTTAAAATCATTTTTAACTCTCATCCTCCACCCTCCCCATATTTTTCTTTGGGAAAAAGTTACTTAAAAAATAATTGAAAAAGTGCTACAATTCAATAACGTTTTAAAAAAACTTCAAACAAACTATTTTTTAAATTTTCATCATCCTATTATATGTATGTATAAATACAACACCCAGGATGAAATATTAATATTTTTTAAAAAAAAAATTTTCAGAACACCCTAACTCCCTTGGTTGAGGAAAACATTTTTTGTTTGGAACACCCTAACTCTCTTGGTTGAAGAAAACTTTTCTTTTTAAGAGCACTCTAACTTCGTTGGTTGAGGAAAGCTTTGTTTTTTTGTGTTTTTTTTTTTGTAACTCCTTTGGTTAAGGAAAGTCTTTGAAAAAAAATTATTTATTTAAATATAACCATATTCATTTTTAGATTTCAAATTTCATTTAAATATTTTTGGTACTCGAAGGATACGTCTAATAAACTTACGCATCCCATCAATTTTTGAACGTTTTACGTTTTTTAGAAAAAAGGCCAAATATATAAAAAGATGGAGATGTCATTTCTTTCTCAACGGTTTCTATCTTATGTCATTACCTGGAAAAAGTAATTTAAAAAACTGTAGGCTAAGCACATAATTTTACTTTTTGATTACCAGTAAACTTACTTAAAATTTGTAGAGCACAATTTGATTTAAGTTTATTTTTTCTATAGTAGATTGAAATAATATCTTTGTTTTGTTTATTACTTTCAAATTGTATGATACAAATTTCTTACTTAAATTACTTTCGATACAAATTTTGTATAGAAGTTTAAGTATTAAAGTATTTTTAAACACAAAAGTATTTTGATTATATATAGCATTAGCCTAATATTAATTGTATTAATTGTATATAGCATTAGCCTAATAATAATTGAAGACTCCCAGAGGTGTTTGTTAACCCATGGTAATTTAGACTTAATTTACATGACTTTTTCTATAGTAGATTGAAATAATATCAGAACTAATGTACTTCCAGTAGGCACAAGACATTTTTAAGATGTCTAAAAAACAGTTACGTTTGTTTTTAATCGATAGTTTAGATTTTTCGAATTAGGTCTAATCTAGTAAGGTTAATTGATTTTTAAACTTTTGGAGATTTGATTTATTAAAAAAGTGTTTGTGATAACAATATTTAGAGAGATGAAAATAGTTCAAAAATGTCATTTTTTATTATTTCTAGTTTAAGTAATTCATTAAGATGTTAACTAATAAAGAAGTTAATGTTATTAAACTTGTTAGTTTGTTTATCAAAGGAATTTCACCGCTCTGAAATAAATCGTTATTAAGCTTTTTCATGTTGCTATTAATGAGATTATCAAAACAATTGAAATTTGCGTCACAAAGATGTTTATTTTCTTTTAAAGTATTTTTAAAATATCGTGACAAATAAATATATTAGAGTTTAAAATTATGCCATAATCCGGGGTGATAAAAGCAACTTGAAAACGTGTTTTTTTAAAGTTTCAACTTCTGTTGTTAATCTGGTTTTAATCTCTGTTGATAAAACTTTGCGATTGTCATCGCGAAGTGACTTGCATCACTACCAATTGTCATTAGAGTTACTAAAGTTCATTAGAGTTACTAAAATTAGACCTAATAATGACCACAAGTTTACTTTTATATAAAAAGTACACCACCTTTTGTTTTTTAAATTTACTTTAACTTTTTTTTGTACGAATAGGAATGTAAGCCTTTAAGATATAGACTTATCTCAGCAGGCACAAGACGTGTTTAAGACAATTAAAACACGTATTATGACGTATTAATGGGTAGTAGTAACAGCATCGGAAACAGCCTAACTGAACTAACTCAAAAAGGGACTTTCCGGATTAACATCGAAATAGAGAATAAAATCGAAATAGTGAAGAAAAAAAATAGTATCGAAACTCCTAAAAACGGTATAAGATCGAAATTGGAAGAAAATGATTAATATCGAAATAATTAAAAATTGTATAATGTCGAAAATTAAAAAAATGATTATGATTCAATATGATTATGTGCCCACTGGGATGTAAGATCTGAGTCATCAGAGTAACATCAAAATTTATTAAAGTCTTCTTTTTTTAAGCTTCTAATATTAAAAAGAACATTAAAATCCCTCAAGAGTTTATAAGGCTTTTATTTTTTTGTAATAAAAATATGATTAGTTCCATTGCAAAGCACTTGATCAAATGAAATATGACCAGTTGCTTGGCAAAGCGCCTGATCAAGTGAAATAATTTAGATATGAACCTGAATCAGTGTCAATTTTTCACAAAGACATTTATTTAAAATAAATTACATGAGATTGATTGAAAATTTTTTTTGGTAATTAAAATTAATTTTAGAAAATATTTCCTTTAATTTAATTATTAAATAAAATTTCATAGTTCATATAAATTTAAACTCAACATTTTTAAACACAAGTAAAATCTTCATTAGGTCTGTCACTTTGTTTTGACATTGTGAATAAGGCAGAGGCGTAGCAAGGGGAGGGTAGGTGGGGCGGTTGCCCCGGGCGCTACTCTGGATGGGGCGCCAAAAAGGGGAAAAAATGATAAAAATAAAAGAATTCACAACTCAGATTCAGAGCCAACAGTGACTAACAGTCAAACAACTACAAGATCCCACAATGAACTTAAAAGATGATGCCTCTGATATGAAAATGTTGGAAAATTATCTCAAAGAATTTTGTGATCATTTGTGCCAAAATGCAATTGAGTATAACAAGGGCAGATGTATGGAATGAGGAATTGAAGTTGAGAGGAGAGTCAGGCGACGGCGAATAATGCCAGGTGAAAGCTGAAGATAGTAGCCTCTCTGCTGAAGATGAAGTTAGCAGAGTTTTGAAAATGATATTGGATCAAACAAGAACCAACAAATCGCTTTAGACGATTAAATGATCTCAATGAAAAATTTGGATTCCTGCTCGATGTTTATTACTAACGAGGGATGGTGATGAAAATCAAGAAAGTTCGCAGCAACATTACTTGGCTCTGGGAAACTTTTACAGTACAGATATTAGTGGAGCAGAATTATTTACTGAAATTGAAGACTGTCAGATACTGCTTAAATCTCGTGGGGGCCCAATACCAACAACTCCACTGGATTTACTTTCATTTATTTTGTCATACGGAGATGACATTTTCCCAAACTTATGCATTGCATTACAAATCTTGCTCACAATTGCAGTGTCAATAGTCAGTTGTGAACGTTCTTTCAGCAAGTTGAAACTTATTCTTTCATATCTATGAACTTCAATGGGGCAACAATGTTTTGTTAATTTGGCAATCCTTAGTGTCGAAAGAGAAACTCTAGAATCAACAGACTTTGACGACACAATATATAAATTTGCTGCAGTTAAACCTAGAAAGATAAAATTATAATTTATCAGTAGTTATTGATTATTGGATCTGATTGACCATCTGCTACTTTCAATGACTAATTCACATGATCCATAATGGATACGTAATTGGAAACATGAGTTTGCATTATGATTAGCATTAGCATTTTTTTAATTAAAGTTGTCATATACTTGGAAACATTAAGTTTTTTTTTAGTTCACATGTCTGCTTCAGGGGGGCGTCAATTTTCAGCATTGCCCTGGGCGCCGGAAACCCTAGCTACGCTACTGGAATAAGATATATAGCAATAAAAAGAAATTGTTGTGAAAGATGCTGTTCAGCTATTATTAAACTAAAATTAAATCAAAAAAAATTAATGTTTTTATGCCACAAACAAGTTTTATTTTACATTTTTCATCAGAATGCCAAATTATGCGCTAATCCTTTTAAGTATGACAAGGAACTTCCACAATGTCGAGTAAGATTTTTTCGAGAATCTTCCAAAATATCGAGTAAGATTTTTGAGGAACTTCCACAATATCGAGTAATATGTGATTGTTATTAGCTATGCCATCCTTTTATAGACTTGATGTTTTTTGGTATCACAAGCTGAGTTTTATGGAAAAAAAATTTCTATTTCAAGAGATGAGGTTCATGAGTGTTTTGTCCAAATCATCTTATCCTCAAAGTTGTATAGAATAGCATCAACTTGTTCGTTGTATGTTTGTCTTATAGAGTTGAATACGTTCTTCAAAAACTAAAACTACATCATCTGTAGGTACAAACACAAAAATCATCAAAAAATCATTAAAAACAGCGTAAATTAAGTTCATGAAAGTAATTTCTTACCAAATATTATTGTAAATAATAATAACTATATATAAGTTTGTTTTGTTTTATTAGAATTCAGAACGTGAACGCAGAGTGTGATACACTGGGTAATTCTAACCTCTATTGAGTAGAATTAAAAAAGGATTTTAGAACACATTTTTAAAAAGTCAACTTATTAGCCAACCAATTTGACTATCATTGGGTTGCTTGTCTTTATCATTTTATTCATTATTTCATTGTCTTTACCTTTTTTTTTATTATTTTATTCTTTTTTTTTTAATTATTTTATTGAATATCTTCTCCATTTTTTTTACCTACTCTTTAATGCTTGGCCAGGCTATCTGCAGTCTTTCTTAGAGTGCTCTCTTAGTCTTTTGTTTTCTCACTAGTAAAAGTCTCCATACAACCACAGATATGTAACTTCAATATGTGTCGTATGCAGAGAAACCAGAGCACGAGAAATTGACGATATTTGATAAGCTGATAATAGCTGCAATAACTACTGCTTGATGTGTTTTCAGGATATGGAAAAAATTTAATCAACAATGTTGTAATACTCTAAAAGGTTTAATATCACATCTAATTGGTTAGTTTTCTTAGAGATTTCAGCTTAATCTCCTAAGAGATTTGTGTTTAACATCAAAAGACGCTGAAAATTGATGAAAATTCTTTCAATAGTAATATTCAGATTCATCTCCTCCTCTTTTATCTGTTTGCTGTCGTAGTGCAGGAGAAGACTATTTTCATTTAAGGTTTAACTATTGTCTTACCTGGTCTATTAGAAGGTAAAATAAATTTATCTGCTACATAACTAATTCATTACTTGTCCTGGTTCATTTGATCCTTGTCATTTTTCAATAACTTTTCATTTTACTACTTAAGTTTTATTTAGATCTTCAATCTTCTTGTATCTCTTTTAGTGAACAAAGCTTCAAGAGGTAGACTGATCGTTTAATTTTAGGTTGGATCCCAACCATATATTAAGCAGGTTCTGCCAAAGTACAAAACACCAGATTCTTACTATTTAAGTAATAAATTTCTGTGTTATTTCTAATCTAGGTAAACAAAGTTTGTTTAAATTTACTTAAAATTTATACAACCAGTTTTAGATTTTATATAAAAATATTCATTTTTCTTGACTTTTACAGTAGAATCAAAGTTTTGAAGTAATTCATGACAGTTTTTAACTGTGAAAACTACAGCAACAATGTGGAAGACCTGGTATCAAAGAAAAACTCAAGTTAACTTAGAACCAGTTCCCTTTTTTTACCCTTTCACCACTTTTGTTATCTTCATATTCTTCATTATCCGTCACCAATCCTGCCTATTTTTAACAGATTTTTCAATTTCTTTGTTTACATCTGTTGTAAAAAAATATTTTTTGATCCTTATCCTGATCTTAAAAAGACTGGAAGTCCACTGTAAATGTATGTATCAGTAAATGTATAGTATAAATGTATATGTGTTTATGTATATGAGAGTATCTTAGTTTTAGGTTGTCATTTTTATACAATTTTTTTTTTCCCCGTCCTACGTGGTTTTTGACGTTTTTCGTTGTAAAGGTTTTGTTTACTGTTTTCGTTGAAGTTGCTATATTTTATTCAAACTCCTTTTTTTTTGATTGGTTAGCAGCATTTGATATAGGTATGCATAGGCATGAAAGATTTTGTAAACTTTGTATCGTTTTGTTGTTTCCCCAAATTTATATATATTTTTATGTCTTATTGACTCGAGTTTGTTTGAGTTATTTGTCTAATAAGTACCAATTTTAGCAACTTGCGTTTATAATAAAGATTTATAGTTACTTTTTTATGTGTTGCATATACACTACTATAATTATGGACTACTGTCCATAATTATTCGAATGGTCATACTTTTCGATATCAGATATCATAGTTTTACTTACTATTGGGAGAGAAACTGTTAGCAAAGTCAACCAGAATTATATGTTATTTTCCTTTTTATTAGGTTTACAAAAACATTAATATAAATTCCGATTAGATTAGTTTATAATTTTTAATCACCATTAGCGACAATAACCGCTATAGATATTGTTGGCATTCTACTTAATGACTTTTCCAATTTTTCGAAGTCAATTTTAGGCCACTAACTAATAAGTTTTTTCCACATCTTATACATCATTAAGCATTAGTTTTTGACATTACTTTTATTTTCTCCCATAATAATTTGATTGGAGAGAGATCTTGTGATTGGCAAAGCTAAATCATTTTATTTAAATATTTGATTGTTCTCGATCTCAATCAAATAACTTATATAATTTGAAAAATATGTTTTAGATTTAAGCTTCAAGTCATTTTCTTCTGAAAAAATGAATAGCTTTTCATTAACTCATCTTTCTGAAGGCGTAGCATAATTTTTTAAGTATACAAGTAATTAAGGTGGCATTGTTCACTGATAATACTACCATTTATTCTTGTCTTGATAGGAAGCCAACACTCTCTGATTGCATAAAGGGAGCACTTGAGCTTGAAAAGGATCTCACTCCCATCACAGCATGGGGCTCTCAGTGGCTGGTGAACTTTAACTCAGATTAAGTTCAATTTTTTTTAGCTAATTGTTATACCAACAATCTAGATCTTCCTATATTTATGAACGGTAATGTACTCAATTAGTCATCTATCCTTCATCTTCTAGAATTAACTATTACTTTCAATCCATCTTGGAAACCATATATCGAATCTATTTGAAAATTTGCATCAACAAAGATTGCATCTCTTGGTGCTCGCCACTCACTTATTACGGATTCTATATCTCTATTCTATATTCTATATCTATTCTATATTTTTTGGTATCACAAGCTGAGTTTTATGGAAAAAAAATTTCTATTTCAAGAGATGAGGTGCATGAGTGTTTTGTCCAAATCATCTTATCCTCAAAGTTGTATAGAATAGCATCAACTTATATATAGTTATTATTATAAATAATAATAACTATATATAAGTTTGTTTTGTTTTATTAGAATTCAGAAAGAAAAAACTCTATAAATCTCAAGACCGTCCTTGTACGGAATACTGTTGGCATATCTAGAGCGGATCTTCGAATGATGCCATTTCTATTTTAGACAAGGTGCAAAAAAGCGTTGTAAATGTTGTTAGACCTGCACTTGCAGTTAACCTTTAACAATTGTCACATCGCAGTAATGTTGCTTTTCATTTTCTTTTCTATAAATACTAAAATGGGCACTGTTCTAAAGAGTTAGCGTCTCTTGTTCCATCTACTAAAATTCATTCTCGTGTTCCTCTTTATTCAATTAAGTCTCATACTTTTACTATGACTGTTTCTAAGTGCTCCAAAATTTCTTATTCGTTTTTTTTTTCCTCGAACATCAGTTCTTCGGAATTTGCTCCCTCCTTCTTTTTTCCTAATTCATATAATATTCAACTTTTAAGTCGTCTGTTAATCGTTATTTTGCTTTACAAACTTCATCTTTTCTGCTCGAGTAACTTCCAAATCTAATAATGGTTGTTTGCAACCTTGTTGGAAGTGAAGATGTTTAAAAAAAAAAATAAAAAAAAACTTGGTATAACTTAATTAGTTTGTTTATCCTAACTTAAATTAAATAAATAATGGCTGGGTTGGCTTTTAGGTACAACCCAATCCAGCTTGCTACAACTGTTGAAAATCCAATTTTTTATAGATGCTATTCATCGCATTGATTCCTTAATTAGTTATCAGTTTGTTTATGCGTTTCACAGATTGACTTCCACCTCGTCTGATTAGAAACAACAAGGTATAGCCCAAATGATTTATTATCAATTTCTGAAGATATATTACTTTGTGACTACTTGCTTCATGTCTGTCATTTTGCATATGTTGATGAACTATTTTTTTAAAGGCTGCATCATAGTCATCAGTAGCTATACAATTCAAGATCTGAAGTTGAACTAGATTTAATAGCAATGTCATCAATACACAAAAACCTCATTTCTTCGTCTTCATCAACTCGTTCAGAGTCTTTAGGTGCATGTGCTTCACCAGGGCAACGTACAGGGCAACCTACTCTTGTCAATACAGGTTAAATGCTTTGCACTAGCGAAGTTTTGTAAAAGTGTATTTACTTTAATGTACAAAAGTTGGCAAAATAAATCATAATTTAAATTGTTATTATTATTATATTATTTATATAATTTTTAAACAATTTCACTTTTATTATTCAATATGTTTTGGGTTGTCTATAAATTAAGTCACGCACTTTTTGAAAATATGGGACCCTTCCTCCTCCCAATCTTTAATAAAAAGTCGTGGTGTACCGGAATCGTTTATAAATTCCGGCTGAAGTACCGGCCGGAACAAGAATATTATTTATGCAATTTTTTCCCTTCAAGATTAAAAGTGAAAACCTCAGCATTGTGTTTATATTATATATATTTATTTCATTAATTTGATTCTTATTTCATTTAAATCTAATACGCTGTTTTTATTTGTTCCTTATAATTTCATTTATTGAAAGTTTTAACTAGCATAATATTAATATTTAAAATTATTTCTTTGTTTTCTATTATTCCATTTAGGTTAAAATTAAAATATTTATTGTATTAGGGATCCTATATTTTATAATATTTAAAATTTAAGTTACATTTAAAATGAGATTTTTCTTAAAGGCAGATAACATTTTTGATGAAAAAAGAAGTATTTTGTTGCCCAAAACTGGAGGACAACTCTTTTTTTTAAGACATGTGACATTCCGACACAATATTTCGAAACTTCTAGAAATTCTTACATAATTGATTACTGGAAACTAAATTACATTGTGTTCGTTTAGAAATTTGTATTTTTTTTTTGTTTACCTATAGTTCTTCATCGCCCTGTGGGATAATGAATATTTGATTTAATTTTTACAGTCTGTGTCACATGTCTTAAAAAAAAGGTAAAAATTAAATTACGGCATGCCGGCCTGAAATATTGTAAATCCGGTCGGAACCGGATTGACCTAAAAGTCACAAATTCCGGCCAAAACGGAATTTTGGTATAATTCCGGTATTACTTTTACTATTACTAGTTAATTACTAATTCCGGTAGAATTTCTACCTTAAGGTAGGATATGAGATAGACCTTAAGTAAGGTATAATTTTCTATCCTCTAAGGTAAAAAAATATATTTATAAGGTAGAAAATAATAATTTTAATGTAGAAAGTTGTATACTAATCATTTTTTAAAATATAACTTTCTACCTTAAAAGGTAGAAAACTATACCTTATTAAGATATAGTTTTCTACCATCTTTAAGGTTGAAAACTATATTTAAAATATCATATTTTAAAAATTATATATTACTTAACCTACCCTAAAAAAAAAAGTAAAAATTTCAACCGTTTTTGTAAAAAAAAAATGTAACAAAAAATGCTTGTGCAACTTAATTTCAAAATTGACATTGACAATAAGGTACAAAATTTTAGTAAAATATTGCTCGATAAACTCTGTATTTACGTAAAGCTAACTAAATTGAATTGATTTGATTTTAAGCGACTACAAAAATGTTAGGAGAGAAATTAATAATTTTTTTTTTTTTTTGTATAACATCAGTTGCGTTACTACATATTCAGGGCTCCACCACAATATATTGGCGTAGAGTCGTGGATATTTACTTAACATATATTTTATATAATATATTGGCGTATATCTGTGGATGGTTTGTTTAATATATTTTGAGGTGTGGCTTGTGTAGAGGCTTCAACTTCTCTTAAGTGAAACGCAGTTTTGGATTTCGATGTTTTGATTAAAGTAGTTTTATATGTTGTAACTACTATTGTTGTTTTATTATTACTTTATTATTTTTTTATTATTTATGTTTATTAAAGTTTCAAAGAAAAACAATCAATGCGTACATAAATTGACTAAAATGTCCGTAATCGAAGTCTAATTACATGCATCGACTGACTTAAATAGGTATGAGGGAAGTGGAGTGTACATATATTATTTTTTACATAACTATTGTTCGAAATAGAGTTGTATAAATTAACAGTAACTAAAAGGACAAAACAATCGCTAAGCTATTTGATTTGCTGAAAAATATATAATCTAAATAACTTCTTTAACAACAAGTTAGTGTCGCGGTGCAGGTTATTAACATTTATACAATAATATAATATTTCATCCTTATGCGTATTAACTATTATTGTTGTTTAAATAATTATTGTTCTATTATTTTTAAACAATAATTATATTATTACTAATTATTTTTCATCAATAATATATCGGATATATCATTGACTGTGAAAGCCGAAGACGCAGCATAGTCTACATATAATCTATCAAAATTTAAGTCAAATTAAAAGTTCAGTTCCAATAAAATTTAAGGCAATTTAAAAAGTCAGTTGCAATTAGGTACTCTTTTATTCAATAGAAAAGTTTTTCTAGATTTGAAACTTAGAGAAAAAATTCGCGTCTCAATTTTGAATCCCAATCCACTTCTTTCTCTGTAAGAAATCTTTACAAAATCGCTGATCCCGTTCCCCCTCCCCCTTTCTTTCCCCACCATATTTGCAAGACGTAATTGACAATTGTTTTGATTTTTTATGGCCATAAAAAAGATTTATAATTATTGTATTATAAGAATTATAATGTTTTAAAAGAAATATCTATTAACCAGCAGAGAAGTTAGATTTATAAGCTGTTAAATTTTATCTTCCAAATAAAAAGATTTTATTTTCATTTTAACTCTTGAAAAATCGAAATTTCATTCAACTATTGAAAAATCGAAAAAAAATTTCAAGCATTTGTTGCAAAAGCAAAAGATAACAAACCCGCTTTTGCCCTTTAAAATCAACGAATTAGGGGTTGCGTTTATCTGTGCCGTTATCTGACTTTCACATTTAGAAAAACCTAAAAATAATAAATCAAATATTTCAATTTGGTGGAATTGAAATATTACAAGATCTAAGCGCCTTTTTTGACATGAAATACTAGCTTATCAAATCTCCTCAAATATTTAGTATTCTAAGATAAATTTTATTCAGAGTGTTCAGTACTTAGCTGTGTCCTTTTATTTTATTTTGCTTTTAACATTTAGTCTGTGTCAATTTTATTGATCAGTTACGGTGTTTTAAAAAATTGAAAGATTTGCTAAGTTATGTAAAAAAGTTTTTTGTTGTTAAATCTAACATTTTAACCATAAGTTGTATTTTTAAATATAATAAACCGTTGATAACATATAAACGAATCAAGTTTCAAAGTCAAGCCGAATTTCGCTAGACAGTAATGTTTAGTTTTGAAACAATAAGCCTAAAATAATAGTTTAGTTATAAAATAATAATATTTTATTGTGTTTTAGATTAATACTAGGGCAACAGAATAGCAATATAGTATAATTGTAACTATAGTAGCAACTTAGCGTGTGGCCTGAGTTGAATGTTTTGGTTTGAAGTATATTATTAACGTTTTATTATTATTAAAGCATTTTGTTAAAACATGTAAAAACATTTATAAAAAATAAAATCAAAAAATAACAAAAGTTTTCTGGTTGAGTTTTTTTGTCTGTTAGATACAAAGTAATAATTGTATATAATTTTATAGAATCAAAGATAAATAAAATTATTTTATGTAGAAATGCGCCATTTGTAATTAGTAACCAAGGAGATTGTTATGGCTCCTAGTGAATTATCTGAGGTCAGTGCATACTTTAAGCATAAATATATATTTATATATATATAAGTTTTTATATATATATATATATATATATATATATATATATATATATATATATATATATATATATATATATATATAAATACATATATGCATATATTTTATTTTAGAAGGATTTAACTCGATGTAAGGTGAGATTTCACTTTTTATAATAAACATTTTAAAATGATTATATCAATATAAAAATATAAAATAAGGAAAGCTGTAAAACTCAGAATATAAGTAAACTCAAAACCTTTTTTGTGCCATATTTGAATAGTTCATTTAACAAGTATACAGATTTTGTCATCTTATTTTTCCACTGTTTTTTATTAGCATTTGATGTGTGTGAGTAAATTTTGAGTGCTTTTTTAATGATTTATAAAAGATGTTTTTTCAACAACAGCAAAAAAAATTTTAGAAAAAAAGCTACAAACAAATAAATTTTGTTAAAGTATTTAGTTTTATTATTTGAAGAAAGGCATTGGATTATGATTTTGAATATTTTTTAAAGTATGTTGTAACCAACCTGTTACTATTTTTTTACCTATTTCTTTGTTTATTATATTATTCAATGATACTGGGGCAATTGATGATTATAAGTTGTTTCCACTATGATTTTTAATCATAGCGGAAACAATTTATCTAAGAAAAGAAAAATTCTGTTAAAAAAACACTATTTAATTATGGGAAATGGTAGGAGGAGCTCATAAACTTTAGATGTGATGCTATCACAATAAAAATATTCATTTCTGATCTGCAAAACAGGTTAATGTAAGGAGTATTTCTGGTTATTAATTATAAACACTTCCATAATGTCATATATAAATAAGAAAACCGTTTTATGTAAAAGCTATTCAATCCACACAAGTGTTGACATTATCAATGTTTAACTTAAAAAAATAGTAAAATTTATATTAAGTTTGGTTGAAATTATAATAATAGTATAGTACTTAAAAGTGGGTAGAGCCAAAGATCTATGATCATCTCCTATTAAGTTAAATTCATGAGTTTGAATGCAGTATCTGCATGGCTTTTGGTTGTTTTTTTTTTAATTTTCTAATTTTTGACAGCTAAACTCACTACTATTTATTCTTTATAAAAAATATAATATATAAAAACACATACACAGAAAAAGAAATTGAGGGAGAGTTGTGTCCAGCCTAGTAAATTTAGGGGGATTTTTTTACAAATTTAAGTGGCTAGTAGGTTTTAGGGGTCCTCCAACCCACCAGCCGCTGGACTGTATATATATATATGTGGCATGGAAGGTTGAAGCATTTTTTTTAAACATTTTTCACTCAAAAAGTTTTAATTAAAATTGTGAATAAGTTTTGGACAAAGGTTTTTGTACTAAACTTGGTGTTGCATTGTAACAAACAGTTGTGAAAACGGTCTAATTAGGATGATAATAAATATAAAATGTCAAAACAAAATTTAATTAAAATAGTTTTTTTATTATATCATATATTATTTATCTAAATTAGCAATATTTGTTTTGAAATTGTTGTGTTAAGAGTCCTGATAGTGGATCAGATGGAGATGATAAGTATGCGTTACAAGAAGATAAGAAAAAAAGTCAGCCTCAAGGAGAGAGTATGTTTTTAATTTTAATAAATTTTTTTGTTATGCCCATTTAATTAAAATATGAAAGTATTTTAAAATTTTATTTGATTTTTTAATTAAATGTAAAAATCTAATATAAGTTTAATTTGATAATTATAATTATCTTTTGTTATAAATTACGTATTGCCAGACTATATTTTACAATACAACTGAAAAACATTTGGACTGTGTGTAAATATTTTACTGACAATTTTGGAGTTGGTTCATATGTGTTGAATGGTGACCAAATTCTTTTTCACTGGAATGAAATTTCTACCTGAAAAGCCTTGAATTGTACTGGTTTTTGACATATGTCAACTAAAAATGTTCTCTAAAAATATTGAGAGCTGGAAAAAAAACTTAAGATTAAGCAATTAGTAGGAGAAAAACTTGAAGTGTTTTAGCAACTAATGCAATTCTTATGCACAAGAAAATTTAAAAGATTTTTAGGTGCTAATTACACTTCCAAAAGATGCTAAATGATAATAAGAATAAATAACTAGTTAAACCATGAGGCGAGGAAGGCAAATTATTTTATTTGATTATATATAATTTGACTATGAGCATGATAAATTAGCTATGAATATACATAATTATTTATGTTGAGGCAATAATGATGGATGCGTTTAGTAATGATTTGAAAAAAGGTGATATTTCATTGAGAAATTAGGTAAACTTTTATTTAATACAATTTTTAAAGTTTAAATGGAACTACATTACATCTGGTTTTACTACAATGTATGCCCTCTCCTCTATTTATTAGTTATGGACAAAATCTCCTATAAATTTTTTTTATATTTGCAGTATACTTAAGCTAAGAACTATAGAAAATGTTGTTCTTCTGAAAGTTCTGTTTGTTTTTATTTAAATGTATTGTTTATTACTATCTAATTTTAGTCTAATTATATATAAAATTTAGGCAGCTATCAAACTACTTTTTAAAAATAGAAATTCCATAGGAATATTGGAAAGATTAATTGCATTAACAATTTTAAAAAGCTTCTCGATGACAGAGTGTTGCTCTGTTGTCATTATTTACTGTTTATTCATTGGATAGATTATTTTCACATCTATTGTCTTAATGTGCATTTTATTGTCTGAAGAATCCGATTCGGGAGGTTCTAGTTTAATCTCGATAATCGAAGATATCGAATTTTTTCGTTACCTAATTCCATATGGCTTTTTCTGAAAAAAAAAAAAAAAAATGAGTTTAAAAAAATTGATTTAAAAAAAAGAATATTACGGAACTTTAATTTAAAAAGCAAATTAAAGTTCCATAACAACAGGCTGAGTCTTTATTCCAGATGTTTTTATTGTTCATTAATAACTTTAAACAAATTTACAATAAAATCTGTTACTGCTGCCTAATACCTACAACTATAGTTTTAATATCCAACAAAGTTCCAATATTTTAAATATTAACTGAAATTAAGTCCCTTAACAATGGTCTGCTTAATTGAGTCTGAATATTTTTTCCTATGCTTTTCAATTACATGAAGTGGGTATTGTTTCGGTTCTTCTTGATTTGTGAGAATTTTGTTGAATGATTTCGTATTACTTTTAAGCTCAAAACTTTGCAGTTTTGAGCTTAAAAGTAATGCAAAATCTGTCAATTGTCTCCTCTGTGCTTGGATGTTGATTTAAAAAATCTGCAAGAACGTCTATTATTTTTTATATTATTATTTTTTTTATGTTTGAAGTAACAAAATCAAATAGCTGTCATTCTGGCTCTTCCCTAATGTCAACTTCAATACATCGCAGAAGACCTTGTTATTATCAGAGATGGCTGAATCAAAAAATGTTAAGCCTTCGAGTGGCTGGGATAACATAAATGATAAAAAAACCTCTTTATTTCAACACCAGCAACAATTCTATTTGTCTCCTTGTAGTCAATGGACTGTTTTATTATTTCTAAGTCATTTTAAAATGCTGATGTTAAAAATATGTGTGTGAACCATGTCTTTAGGTGCACTTGCAGAACCATGTTTTTAGATGCACTTGCAGAACAATCAGGTTGAACTAATTGTTCTGCAAATAGATTTTGATACATTTAGCTTGGTCTTTCAACTTACTCAATGGAAAGCCCCCAGAACAATGGCGTGTCTATTAATACGTGGAACAACTAGGAACAGCTAAAACAGATTTAGAAGTTCTTTGTAGTCATCAAATACATGAAAGACATTCAACTAACTTTGCACAAAATTAACCAAGTTGTCCAAATGGTCTTAGTTAAATAGCAATCAACTCATCCATCATGTTACTTTTGCAACCATCTTTGTCAATTGAGATCCATTATTTTTAAAAAACTCTCAAACAATTTTATTGTCAATCCATTCATCAAAACATTGAAGACTTTTCCCATAATAAGTTTATGAATGTGATGTCTACAGGCTAAACTAAAAACACTTTTCTGTAATTTTGCTCTAGTAAAACACATCTTTAATTTTAACTTTAATACACAATTGGTAGAAGTTGTTCCAAAGGACATAGATTGTTTGTGGCCAGCCAGACCTCACTTTAACCAAATTGAAAACAGCAGAAGCCTGTGCTTCACTAACTCCATTGAGCAATGGTGGAACTCCTAAGAGTTTCATCATTCCTCAACCTGATACCAGTACTGATAGCCGATCCACAGATTCTTTTGATGGCAAAGCAGGCAACAACTTACCATCTAAATAGACTTTCAAAGGAACATTAGAGGGAATGATGCACAAATTTTTTTGGCATTATTCTCTTGATGTTGGTGCTGAGCATGTCTGATGGACTCCTGATTCATGACAAGTGCAGCAGGATCAATCATTGAGCTGTAGCAGCTAGGATGTTGATAGCGTTTCTATTGCCGATTAACATCTAATGCTGTAGCAAGATTAGCAATCAAAATGATAATTGGTTTTGAGCTTTTTGTTGTTGGTAGACAGCGCTCTTCTTGTCTTGCAAGTCTCATATCAACTGCCTCAAAGTTACCTCTTCATTTTTTTCCCTTTGCACTTCAAGCAAATCTGTTTTCTTGAATTTTGTTGAGGGGCAATGCATCTACATGAGCGATGTCAAATAGGTCATCAAGTGTATCAACAAATAACTGCTCCTGCTGTTGTTGTGTTATGTTTTGAGTTTTCTTTTTAAACTTTGCCACTTGGCATGAAAGTCTTTTATTTTGTTGACAATGGGAATCCTGTTGTATGGGAATCCTTGCCCTTTCCCAGAATATGTTACTAGTTCCTTTCCCGCAAGCAGGTTATTTTAGTCTGACGTCAGAGATGTTATGGAAACACACATTCATAGTTTTAATGCATTCAATTTTTAAAACAAAAATAAAACTTCACAAAATTTTTAGTTTAGTGTACAAAAAGCATAAGTTTATTAGTGTTGTTTACATTTGAAAATTTTATTTTCTTTTGAATTTTATTTGAATATTTTTTTTCTTTTTCAATCTTTATTTAAAATTATTTCTTATAGTTTGTATTTTTAAATTTCCAGATGCCAAATATTTTTGCATACTCTAAAAATATCAGAGGAAATTTGATTGTTTTTTTGTTAATTTTTAGTTCGTGCTGGATTACGTTCCTTATTTTCTGATAAACCAGTAAGAGTGAAGTTTGTCAATTTGACTGGTAAAGAAGTACAGTTGTATTGGATAAATTATGTTGGAGAATGTGAAAAGGCTTTTAAACTTTTAGATGGAAAATGTGATGTGATTGATACATTTGAAACTCATCCTTGGATTGCTGCAAATGCGCGTAATAAAAAGGTGCATCATGCATTTACTATTGGTAATAATTTAGTGTATTATCCTATTCTTGGACCAAATGGAGGAAAATTTGCTGTAGCTGAGATTCGAAAAGCTCCCGGTAAGAAAAATGTATGTGTTTTTAATTATTGAATTTCAAACCTCTCTTATATCATTATTACTTGAATATTAATGCAGTATTTTTTACTTATAAACATTACTTATTCCGTATAAATACCTTCAAGGTTTGATAAACCTTTTTATAATCATATTCATGGATTAGCACATTTTTCTTTTCTTTTCTTTTTTTTTTACTTTATTTTATTAAAGCAATTACTATAAAGATGGCTACTGTTGTAATAGAGATAGGGTTTGCTTACATTAAAATAATTTAATTTTTAATTATTTATTTATTGTTTTAAATATTGATTGTTTTATATGATTTTATAAGTTAAGCTTTTATAAAATATAAACTTGTAAATAAGTTTCAATCTTTAATAAAATGTAAATTCTTTATTTACGATGAGTGAAAGATTCTGCCCATTTCTCAAAACTGTAATTAGGAAACGCAAGTATGTAGATGGTGTATCAGATTGACCTTGGTGTTTTTAGGCATGGTAGAGGTGCTTCACCTTAAAGAATTAAAACTCTGATATGAAGCTGCTAATTTAACTGTGGGTAATCAGAGAAATTTGTTTGGTAATCTTACTATGCGCTGTATTTAAAAAAATAAAACCACCCCTAGAAAGATTACCGCTCCCAACAAGGCTACTTAACTAGAAAACAAAGAACAGTTGACAGTAGATTTAAAATGTTAAGATTGTATGAGTCAGAAAAACATGAAGAATGGAGAGAATTTCAAAGCGTTGAATTGTAAAGAAAAAATTGAGATAAATACAAGTTTTTAGAGTGTGAAGGGACAGGTACTATAAAAGGATGCAACTTTGCTGAATGACAAATCAAGCAAGTATAAGTTTTTGTTGATGTAACTAGAGATGATAGCTCCTTTGAGCGATGACCATGATAGTATTTGTATAAAAGACAAAGAGATGCACCTCATGACGATGGTAGAAAAACTCAAGCTTGTCAGATAAAGCAGGTCCAAGCATGTGACTATTGATGTCTTTGTGAATCAAAAAAAAGCAGTCATCAATACTGAGATCCAAGGAATTTTCAGCCATATTCAAATTAATTTTTTATGGAAAAAAGGTGAGTGTATGTTTTTGTAGTCACTACTTGGTAATTGAGCTAACACTACACCAAAACTAGATACCACTTTAAACAGGACAGATACCACTATAGACACAACAGGTATTAAATAATATTAATAACAGGAAATATACTTCAAGGCAGCTGGACAGGGAACAGGTAGCACTGGATTACATGTTACCCATAGTAGGGTGATCATGATGACCATACACCTGACCTGACACTGTCAGGTCATTACAATAAATATACTCAGTATATTTTTGGTCTGCAAAAAACAATAACACCAAAAAGGGTTGTAAAAAGCTGCTTTAACTCTTTTATTATATCATTTTGAGTAAGAATATGGAAAACCCACCAACATATCTAAATACATAGTAAGCTATATATATATATATATATATATATATATATATATATATATATATATATATATATATATATATATATATATATATATAATTTGTTTTTTTAGAAAAACTTGCAGAATTAGCATCTAATCCTAATGGTGTTGAGGTAACTGTGAAGTTCATTAATCGTACTTCTTGTCGCGCTTTTTTAGAAATAATTAAGGAGGACGGAGAGAGAGAGCTGAAACATACTTTAAAAGCTGGTAATTTCTAAGTTATTTTTTTTCAAATATTTTCAATAAAGAACTTCGAAAAAGGTACTTTTAATGTTTGAACTTTTTTTCAACAAGTATTTTTTATGTTTAGGAGAAACGTTCACTACTGTTACTCAAGAGAAAACATATTGGATATCTGTTATGGACAAAGAAACTGATGAAGGCCTTTTACTAAATTACGGTTGGTACTATTCTCCCATGAAAACAAGAATGAAGAAAGAAAGATGCTACATTACTGACTGTAAGATTTTAGTTAAAACTGAAAAAAAAAAGTTTATTCATATAATATATATTACATATATTTATGTATGTTATTATATTCATTATATTATATACATTATAATTACATAATTATTTTTTATACGTTCTTTATTTATTTACCATTTACATATTGGTTTTATATACATTTAGATATTTAGTCGTTTTGTTCTCAAATTATCAAACTTCGTACAAAGTATTACACTCGTCACAGACGATAAAACCCTGATTACCCCCTGCACTAGATCGTGTTACAGCTGATTGTTTTATATACGACGTGCATACTTGTATATACGTATCGATTTTCGTGTTATATGCTATATTTTTGTAACTGACGTGCATATTTTTTGTACTTCTTTTTTATATAGCAAGTTAATTTTAAAATGTACAATATACAATTATTTTTTTATCCATTATTTTTGTGTAAAATATAATTTAAAGATTAATAAAAATTTTTATGCATTTATTTTATTAAATCTATATATTTTTTGATTTTCCGATTTTAAAAAAGCGGTTGCTAAATGACAAAAAAACTACTTTGAGCTGACCTGAGAAAATCGTTTTGACAGGGTGAAACTACAATTTTTACTGACTCCAAATATCTAAAATTTAACATGTGTTTATTTCGGCCATAGAAATAAATTTGATTTTTAGTTTTAAGTACTTTGCACAATAGGGTGAAGTGAAGCTTTTCAAATTTTGCAATTGTACATCATTCAAAAACACTCTAAAAGTAGAAATGATTACTCATAACAATTTACATATTAAATAATAACATAATTTACTTTAACTCAAAAATAAATTCTTCTTAAAGTTAGATTCTTTGAAAATACTTATTGTTGTAAACCAAAACACATGAAACGAGCGTCTTTGCATACTCTGAATGATTGCAGTCTCTTATATCTCTGCCAGTTTGAGCTGAAATGAATTGATTCTGTTGCCTGCTCATAAAAGTTCCCTATTGGAGCCCTTTTGATCTCAATGAACTGCTTCACATAAAAAATAATAACATGAATTTTTAAGGTCGCATTGATTTTCATTGCCATATTCAAGTATCTGAAGCGAAAATTTATTGACAGTCATTATTAATATCAAAACATGCTATCACCACAGAATCACATTTTCGAAGGGCATCGCTGATTCCAAAGACCTATGTAGCAGACTCAGACTCTGCCATCCTTTGAAGGAGTTTAAGATTGCTGAGAAGCTGGTGACCTATAAACTGGTACTTTAGTCTCCTGAAAATGTAAACATTTTTAATGCCTAATGTTATAAATATTAGGTTTCACTATGAAAAGTATTATCTGTTTTAATTCTGAGAAGTAACCCTTTTGGAACAAGACTCATACAATTACCACACTGTTGGAAAGTAAAGTCTTCCTCAGGTTTAGATTAGTCCACTGGGTTTTTCTCATTTAACTTCAAGCCTAACCAAAATAATTGCAGACATTTTTTTGTCCACTCTATAAAAAACATGGAATACCACATCAGTTACCTAATCTCTACATTGACATCATCTTTACATTAACATTATCTCTTCAGGAGTTTCCAAATGCATCGGTATTCTATATAAAGAATAAACACGCTTTAGTTGGTCCAACTGACGTAAACACGCTTTAGTTGGTCCAACTGACGGACCAGTATTGGTTTTAGTTGACTAACTGTTGGCATTCCGTGCCAACCATTAACCGACCGTATACCGCCTGTTTTTGAATCGTAAAAGTTTCCCATTAAGTTTTTATAAATGTATTTATTATTATATTTAATGTTTAGTCGCGTGGTCTAAGTGAAAAGAGTTTAATTTGAATCAATTTATAATTTTTTTTCTTTCAAACACTTTTTGCCTTTAATTAAACTTTTAAACACAAAGTTCCCTTCACCTTTTAATATAACCGTTACGCCGGTAAGTACAAATATTTTACTACTATCGATTAGTTACACATTTAGATATAAATTTTGACATTTGTCAAAGTTTTTAGTTTAGTTTATAAAGACACCATTGTTGTATTTGTATTAGACATTATAGCTCTATTTTAACTACTAATAAAAGTTTAAATACAGCTAAAATGTATACGTGCGTATATACTATATATTAGTATGTTTACGTGATTATTTTTGTATGTATATGTATGTATATATATATATATATATATATATATATATATATATATATATATATATATATATATATATATATACATATATATATATATATATATATATATATATATATATATATATATATATATATATATATATATATATATATATATGTATATATATATATATATATATATATATATATATATATATATATATATATATATATATATATGGCGCTACTGCAGTTTCTCCCCCCCCCCCTTTTTTTTTTTCCTAATATTCGCCATTTTTTTAAAACGTTTTACATCAAAGTTTACATTTTGAAATCAATCGCTTAGAAAATCTTTTTTTAATTATGCAACCCGGTTTTTATTGTCATCAAAATTAAATTATATTTAAATTAAATGTTTTTAATAATATATTTATACAGCAAATAATTTAGCATATTTAAACTGGCAATTTCGAAACGCTTCCAATTTCACCTGCAAGCTATGCAAATGTGGAAACACATGACCATAATACACATTATTTCCTTTTAAAGTATCTAATCTTGTAGCAACAGGTTTCATTACCATGACATATTCTTGAAGGCTTTCTATTTCTTGCTTTTTAAATTTTGGCGCACTCAATGCATTACATATATCATTAGGTTTGTCACATAATTCCAACGTGTTGGCATGGGACAGTATTGCTTTGTCTGTAATATGTGAGACAGCATCTGATACTTCACTATTTTGTCGAGTTGCATTCCATATTGAAGTGCATTTTGCAAGAGCTGCACGGTAAATGTACTTAAACGCACTATCTGTATTACATGCTTTGTTAGCATCATTAGTTGCCAACAGATTCAGTGAATGGCTGATACATGTTTCTTGAGTTGGCAAAGAAATTCTCTCAACTAAGGAATCATCATCATCAACATCTTACTTTTTGATGAAAATGAAAGAATGTCTCCAATATTAATTACATCAATTTCATAATCATTAACTGCATCTTCTTCCATGTCCTCTTGCTCTTCAGATGCATTTGGTGTGATAGTCACACTTACACTAGTTGCTGCAGCACTTGTAGTTGACTCTTAAAAAAATTCTTTAAATGCTTTTCCAAACTTTTACGCATTGTTGGTGACAGTTGCTGAGATTTTTTCTACGTTAAGGTCCTATTGACAATGAATTTGAGAAATCATTGCAGCAATTGTGTCATATGTGTGACTACCATAAAATCGACGGCAAGCAGGGGATACTGATGGTTGTGAAACCAAACTATATTCATTTAGAGGCATTTCAATAAAGTGTGCAGTCATGCTAAGACATCTCTTCAGCAATGTAATCCACAATTAAATTGTCAGCTTCTTCTTGCGATATAATACGACGTCGTGCTGATAATTGTGATACTGCTTCATGGTAAGTAGTTTGTTTGAACTTCTTTATAGCAGGGCCTTCCTAAGCCATTCTTTCTACACCAGCTTTGCATAGCTTATGTTTCTTCTGAAGATCTGCCTTATGTAAATTATAGTCTCCAAAGCGATTTTTGTGCAAGTTTTATGCAGTAAACATAAAACCCTTTAAAAGTTAAGTTAAAAAAAAAAAAGTTAAAAGTTAAAAGTTTTTACTTTGCTTTAACTGAGTAAGTATTGTAAATTTTGATTAATATTAATTTATACTGCAACATTAAATACATAATACAGCATATTGGTGATATTTTATTACTTTTTTTTGATCTGCCTACGATTTTGAATAAGGTACCATCTACAATGGCTGGTAAAATTTCATTATTTTTTGATTTTCATTTACTGATTCAAACGACTTTATTTTCGCAGCCATCTTTAATTTAAAATGATTCCCGCGATATAATTTAATAATTACCCTAATGAAACCAAGGTAGATAAATAAAACAAGAAATAATTCAGAATAAATAGTGGCTAAGTGACACTTCAGAACAAATATGCATTGTTAATGTTTTAAGCAGTATTTGAATTATAAGTATTTTCAATAAGTATTTTCAATGAGTATAAAATACAAAATATTAATAAAAAGTATTTTAAGTACAAATACTAAATACTTCCAACAAAAGTATTTAAAATACAAGTACAAATTCAGTGAAAGTAATTAAAATAGTATTTTAAATACTCCCAGCACTGCATATACATACATACAGTGCCGGTTTTAGCACTACCAGCGCCCTGGGCGAGATTTCTACGGCGCCCCTAGCTCAATTTATTATTTATTATTGTTATAATATAATAATTTATATGTATGCATTTTGTGTTTGAGAGTGACTGAATCTATAAATGTAGGTATGCTTATATGGTATTATTTTTAGCATTTTCCTAAACGACTACTTCTATGCCCTTATACACTGATTTTCGATTCATATATGATGTTTTTCTTCGTATTTATTTATTTGTTACATTTTTTCATTTCAGATTTATCATATGATGGATTTATGCAATATAGAAGAACAAAGTATTGTAAATTTGTATGAATTTTTTAAAAACATCTACTAATAATTAGTCCAGTCAACGTCAAAACTTCAATGTTGTATATGTCATTTTTAAGTAGTTTCTAGGCTTTTCTAAATGTGTTTCTTATTCACATGTTTTACAAGCAAGGCCTGCAAGCAAATTTAAGCTGAAAATTTTTTCTTAGCCTTTAAGGAGAATTGATGTTGTTCTTTGTTTAATTTAATTTGTTTAAATATAGTAGTTTTAATAAATAAATGTTTGTTTGTTCTTGGTTTTTTACTTATTTGTTTTCAGATTCTTAAGAATTAGGCAATTAAACACTAAAAGCTGAGCAAGTTTTGTTTTATTTTTTAGTGCAATTGGGAAGAACTGAAAGCTATTTTTTAGTGCAATTGAAAAGAACAGAAGGGTCATTCCATGCCAACTGGACCTAGGTCCAACATGGACCCCCTCAGATTTTGATGAATCTTAGTAGGTTTGTTAATATCAATGAGAAAAGCAATTCCTGAAAATTTCAGCATAAAATCTTTTGTGGTTCATAAGGTACAGTCGTTTGAAAATTCTGATTTTTCCAAAAATAAAAACTTCAGTAGCAAAAACATGTCTTGTTCATACTTTGATGCTCTATATTTTAAAAACAAAATTTCAGAAAACCTTCTAGTTTTTTTTATTGTATACAACTCTTGACCTACTTTAATAAAACTTTGACATTGAATTCTCAAATATCACATTTTTTCCGTAATGGCTACCTAAAAAAGCTAAAAAATTGTTTGCAAATATAAAAAGTTGATTTTTGATGAGTTGAATATACAAAATCTGCAGTTTAAGAAGTGAAAAGACATACTTATTTAGTTTCTATATATGGTAGGCTTCCAAATTTTTTAAAATTTACTGATAAGATACAAATCAGTAAAAAATTATAGACTTCTAAAAATGGCTGCAGCTAAATCTAAGGAAAATGTGCCTCCACTTCAAACCACCGGTAACCAAGGACCAACACTGGTTTTAATAATTTTTTTTTTTTCTTCCAATTTAATAGACTTTATTTCAGTGATTTCAGAAAAAATAAATAGTGGGTACTCATAGGGAAGTTACAAAATAACAATGACAAGAACAATGAAAATTGCCCAAAATGCATTAAAAACAATAAAAACAAAGTTATTGTTGTACTTTAGTTTGTGTTATATATTCTAATACAAAGTATGTAAGAATTTAAAAGTATTTTGCAATAAGTACTAGAAATAAGTTTTTAATCAAGCTTGAATTAAACTCAGTTTTTAAATAGCCCTAGCTCCTACCTGCCCCCTCCCCCCCTATCCCCTATCTCATATAAGAAAATATGATAAAATGTAAAAGTGTTTGTATTATTTCAGATCATTTGCAACACAATACAAACTCAGTTCATTGTTTCATTTATGAAGTAATAAAACACTTAAAAGAGTTGATGCCTTACTTTAACCACTGCATTTATTTTAGTGATGGTGCAGGTTCACAATATAAAAATTATAAAAACATATCTAATTTATGTCACCATGAACTAGATCATAAAGTATCTGCAGAATGGCATTTTTTTGCCACATCACATGGAAAGAGCGCTTGTGATGGCGTTGGGGGCTCTGTCAAAAGACTTGTAGCTAGGGCCAGTTTACAATCACTAACAGATCCTATCAATTCACCTGAAAAAATGTATGATTGGTGTAAACAAAATATTAAAGGAATATATTTTCAATACATTTCAAATGATGTAATTGTATTACATTGCATAAAGTTTAAATTAGAAGAATGTTATGCTACTTGTTCAACAATTCCAGGAACAAGAAGCCACCATTGTTTTATACCACAATCATTAACTACTTTACAGATGAGACAGGTGTCATTTGATAATATGTATACTAATGTAAATGTTTCTAAAATGCATCATATGGTTCCACTTTCTTCTCTTTCACCAGGAATTAATATAGCATGTGTTTATGATGCAAAATGGTTTTTAGGCAATATTGTGGAAATATCTGAAGAAAATCAAGATGTTCTTATCAAGTTCATGAAGCAGTCTATTTTGTTAAACACTTTTACTTGGACATGCACATTTTTGTCCAGAACTTAGAAAAAATTTGTAATTGTACACTTTTTATCACACGGTGTGTCTGGTTTTATCTCTGATGTATGAAGTGCCTTAATACCCAAACACACCACTAAACATACACATATAAAAACTGTGAAATTTAGTTTTAAATGTCAGACAGTAAAAAGACTACATATAAAACTTATAAGTAGCCTATTAGGTTAAAATGAAAAAAAAGACTTTCTAGTCTAATTTACCCAATATTTAATACCATGGCCATTAATTTTGTAATATTTTTCCAATACACTCACTATTCCACCCCTCCTTATTAATTTGACTTATTTCATTATCATGTTCAAATTTAGATTGCAACTTATACCAAGTTAATATAATAACTTATATAAGTTATTTGATTTGTCAACACAATGCACAAGTGGATTATGTAATAAAAAATATTATCTAATAAACAATCAATAAACATTGCATCTTTCTAATAAATTTTTGCTAAAAAACTATGTTTAAAACAAATAAATCTAATTTATAATAATTTTGCTAAATTGTTATTTAATTATGTTCCTTATGCTATTGTACAAATGTAATATTTCAGTTTTTTCTTGAGCTGATAGTTCATAGCATCTACCAGTTGTTGATTGAACGTTTAAAGATGAAATTTTGCATAAAATGTGCGTTATTGGAACCC
The DNA here is from genome assembly GCF_038396675.1 of Hydra vulgaris. Lineage (NCBI taxonomy): Eukaryota > Metazoa > Cnidaria > Hydrozoa > Anthoathecata > Hydridae > Hydra > Hydra vulgaris. Next base: position 41,000,974 of record NC_088934.1, read on the forward strand.
AGCAAATATCTTCTTTATGTGGCCAAGTAAAAGTGTTTAACAAAATAGACTGCTTCATGAACTTGATAAGAACATCTTGATTTTCTTCAGATATTTCCACAATATTGCCTAAAAACCATTTTGCATCATAAACACATGCTATATTAATTCCTGGTGAAAGAGAAGAAAGTGGAACCATATGATGCATTTTAGAAACATTTACATTAGTATACATATTATCAAATGACACCTGTCTCATCTGTAAAGTAGTTAATGATTGTGGTATAAAACAATGGTGGCTTCTTGTTCCTGGAATTGTTGAACAAGTAGCATAACATTCTTCTAATTTAAACTTTATGCAATGTAATACAATTACATCATTTGAAATGTATTGAAAATATATTCCTTTAATATTTTGTTTACACCAATCATACATTTTTTCAGGTGAATTGATAGGATCTGTTAGTGATTGTAAACTGGCCCTAGCTACAAGTCTTTTGACAGAGCCCCCAACGCCATCACAAGCGCTCTTTCCATGTGATGTGGCAAAAAAATGCCATTCTGCAGATACTTTATGATCTAGTTCATGGTGACATAAATTAGATATGTTTTTATAATTTTTATATTGTGAACCTGCACCATCACTAAAATAAATGCAGTGGTTAAAGTAAGGCATCAACTCTTTTAAGTGTTTTATTACTTCATAAATGAAACAATGAACTGAGTTTGTATTGTGTTGCAAATGATCTGAAATAATACAAACACTTTTACATTTTATCATATTTTCTTATATGAGATAGGGGATAGGGGGGGAGGGGGCAGGTAGGAGCTAGGGCTATTTAAAAACTGAGTTTAATTCAAGCTTGATTAAAAACTTATTTCTAGTACTTATTGCAAAATACTTTTAAATTCTTACATACTTTGTATTAGAATATATAACACAAACTAAAGTACAACAATAACTTTGTTTTTATTGTTTTTAATGCATTTTGGGCAATTTTCATTGTTCTTGTCATTGTTATTTTGTAACTTCCCTATGAGTACCCACTATTTATTTTTTCTGAAATCACTGAAATAAAGTCTATTAAATTGGAAGAAAAAAAAAAAATTATTAAAACCAGTGTTGGTCCTTGGTTACCGGTGGTTTGAAGTGGAGGCACATTTTCCTTAGATTTAGCTGCAGCCATTTTTAGAAGTCTATAATTTTTTACTGATTTGTATCTTATCAGTAAATTTTAAAAAATTTGGAAGCCTACCATATATAGAAACTAAATAAGTATGTCTTTTCACTTCTTAAACTGCAGATTTTGTATATTCAACTCATCAAAAATCAACTTTTTATATTTGCAAACAATTTTTTAGCTTTTTTAGGTAGCCATTACGGAAAAAATGTGATATTTGAGAATTCAATGTCAAAGTTTTATTAAAGTAGGTCAAGAGTTGTATACAATAAAAAAAACTAGAAGGTTTTCTGAAATTTTGTTTTTAAAATATAGAGCATCAAAGTATGAACAAGACATGTTTTTGCTACTGAAGTTTTTATTTTTGGAAAAATCAGAATTTTCAAACGACTGTACCTTATGAACCACAAAAGATTTTATGCTGAAATTTTCAGGAATTGCTTTCCTCATTGATATTAACAAACCTACTAAGATTCATCAAAATCTGAGGGGGTCCATGTTGGACCTTGGTCCAGTTGGCATGGAATGACCCAGAAGTGTTTTTTAGTCATTTCACACAGTATAACTGGTACTGATTTGAGTAAATTTACTAATTTTTTTTGTTTTATATTGGATCTATTTTATATTAGATATATATTTTATGTATTTAACACGGAAAACTAACTGTAATTTGTTGACACGAAAGTGATCAACAAATTACAGTCAGTAATTTGTTGATCACTTACTTTAGGAATTTTGTGCATTGTAGTCTAGATTTTTTGTTAAATTAAAAATAATTGATGTAAATAAATATTGTTTAATATTTTTAATAAACGACTTATGTATATAAACATAAAAAGATTTCAATAAATCTTAAGTTTAAATATAGTCTTTGATTAGAAAAGATCACAATTTGTAAGATTCTTTTACATTTTTTTGTTATTCAGTTGTAACAATAGTAATATTATTGGTAATATGTTTAATGATAATAGTGAAATTGAAATGGATAATATTAGGCTCAAAGTTATTAGTGTAAATGATAATAGGCAACTTGAAAATAGTAGTTGTCAAGTGAAAGAGATATATATAGGCAAAATGAAATTAATCGTTGTTGAAATCTAAGAAATGCTGCTCAGCAAGCAGAAAACTTATTTGCCAGAATTCAGTGTCAAGCAGTGTTAGTGTTTGTTAATTTGATTTTACTTTAAACAATTTAGAACAAAGCAAAGTATGAATTTTACTATTTATAGGAACAATTAATAACAGTTTTAAATAAAAATGATTTTAAATTTTTTTATAATTTCAAACTTAATTATGTTCTTTTCTTTTTTTTTTTTAGTTGCTTTTGTCGTCACTTGATTAGTTTGCTTACTGTTGAAACATGGTTTTAATTTTGTAAATTTAATATGATGTGAAATTTACTCTATTAATCATTAGTCAACAGTTAGAGAGAAGCTGGAGGTTAATTAAGAAATGCTGGAAATTAAATCAAGGTAAAAATAATTTTGTTTACTGGTAACAATAAAACCAGTTACTACTATTTATTGCGTGTTTTTTTACTTTTTTCAACATGCTGCTTCGGAAATACTTTCTTTCTCTCCCTCTCTCTCTCTTAGATGAGAGGGAGAATTAATAAAACTTATGTAATTACCGAGCTCTTATGTATTTCTTAATACCACAATTGATAATGATCATTTATAGAAATATTTTATAAGTTGCTTGCTATTTTATGGTACAATTGTTCAAATTGTTTAACTATAATTGTCCCTCGATAAAATATCTTATTAAATCGTGGTGTTATATGCCAGTGTTACTACATTGTGTTGTCTAGCCTTTTTATGTTGTCTTTTCTTTTTTAATTAATCTGGAGACAGTAATGTGTGCTTTCAAATCTTTTATGCTATGCGCTATTGTTACTGTGTTTTGTGTTGATAGACCTAGGCTGTTATAGCTATTTTTTTATTCTTTATATTTTCTGTAATATTATTATCCTAATTCTACTAACAATAAAATGCATATAATCTTTTTTAATTAAAAATTGTAATTTCTTTTTTCATTTCTTTTTTTAGGTATTTGCAGGCTTTACTTGACTTTCTTCTTCTGGTAACTGTGTTTTGGCAGATTTTAAAAAGAACTTAACTGATGTTAATGCGGTTTTTATGTCGTTAACTATAAGCAATGACATTACTGATAGAGAGTTAAAGTTAAAATATTATTTATAGATAAATTTGTATTTAATTTTTTAGATGATGTATCAAGTTATTAATGTGTTTTTGTTATTAATGATTTAATTACTCATAACCCGTATTAAGGGTTGCTTACTGATAGTTTTTTATTATTGTTACTGTTGTAAATTACTGCTGTTATTATTATAATTGTAGTTGTATTACACGGGTCAACAAATAAAAAAAAAATTTCTGGTGCCAAGCAAACAACTTGTTTTTTGTATAGCATTTCTCATTTTGATTTCAAATATGCAACTCATTTTTCACCATCACGTCAAATTGTAAAGATAGTTGTAAACATTTATAACATATGCGCTTTTAATAAAAGTGCAAAAGCGAATTTAAAAAATCGCGAAAAAAATCATATAGTTGGGCCGGTAATGGTACCAACTGTTAGCCAACTGTTTTATTACTGTTGGGCCGTTAATGGTACCAACAGTTTCTAAAACAGTTGGCTTAATGTTTGGTAAAAGCGTTACATTTTTATCACGGTACAAAGTAAATAGCCGTTTGTTGGCCCAACTGTAGCTAATAGTTGGTTATTAGGATCGGGCCAACTTCTTACCAACTGTACTGGGTCTGCGCCACTTCTTAAAGATATGAAAACATTGAATGTTTATCAACTTTGTTTATCAATATTTTTAATATTTTATGCTTTATCTTCAAGTGTAAAGCAAATGTAACCCCACAGGTATTTCAATATCTTGATTCTAAAAAAACGAAAAAAAAAATATAACTTACGAATTGACAACAATCTCAATGCTCCTTATGCAAAACAAAATGCAAAGAATTTTGTATGCTCTATCGTGGACCTCTTATTTGGAACAAAATAGTTTTACCTAATTTTGAATATTTCAATCCAAAGAAATTATTCTGCATTTAAATTAAAATTAAAGAAATTATCTTTTCTATTGAAAACATCTTTAATCTATTTTTGAGTTTTTTTTTTTTCTTTCATTATTGCTGGTAGGGTAGATTAGGGTAATATGAGCACCATGGTAATATGAGCATACTTAAAGATTTCTTAGATGTAAGCAGTAAAGTTAAAGTTGCTATGTATTTTTTGAATCGACTTTTTGTGGTGATTACAGGAATCAGTACAATTAGCGTAAATCTATATGCAGTAATTAGCGGGTATCATCTAATTAAAACGCTGTTAAATTTTTTGCGTTTTTAAAATAATGTCATCACGCATGAATGCATCTGTGGCGCGAAATTTTGGTGCTAAAATAATGAAATTAATTTTTTCGTAAAGAAAAATATGTTAGCTAAAAATCCAATCCCTTTTGGCTTGAAAAACAATGCATAGAAATATTTTGTTTTGACTTTATTTAAAGATGCCATTTTTGTGTAATATGAGCATGCTCAAATTACCCAGTGATTTTCATTGAAATTACCTAGTTTAAAGTCCTAAAAAAGTAGTGGTTTTAATTGGTTTTTTGAATAAAAATAAAATATAGTAAAACTATTTAATATTTTAACAATACTAAATATTTTTCTGTAATTTAAATCCAAAAAAATTGAATTTTTATCGTTCAAAGGTTTGAGTTGATAAAATTGAAAAAAAAACGAACTATTTTATTTTTATTTTCTTGTGGAAAACATAGTAGTATTCCATAAGCATATTTGACTCAAATACTAACAGCAAAACCCTACAATGTGCTCAAACTAAAATTCTGGGAAAGTGCTACTTCAAATTAAAGTGCTCAAAAACTTAGTTTGGTGAATTTTAAAAAGACTTACATTTTTAAAAATACCAAATTCTGCAAGATCGCATAAAGACAACAGGAAGGTTGTCTGCTTCTTGTGCTTTCAAAAGTGTGATAGACAAGTGACAACATTTATCAATGAAAAACTTCATTCTCTACTTGATAAACCAATTGATTTCTCTGATAATTGAGTCCCAAAGGAAATATATGAGAATTGCAGAGTAAAACTGAGGAAAAAGGATTCTGGTCAGCCTGTCCTCTTGCAACCTATCTTCAACTACAAGAGCATTCAAGTCAGACCAGAGACACGAGAACAAAACTGTGACTGTCTTATTTGCAAAGTTGGAAGGCTAAAATTGAATGAAAATCATCCAATTAGTACTGATCCGATGCCATCATCAGCAGCGAAAACTCACAGAAGATTCCCAGAGTGTCTTGATTTTGTAGGCAGAGGCCTTCCCCATGAGTGCAATCAGGCAACATATAGAAAAAATATGCAAACCCTTGTGACAAAAGACCAAACATTAGCAGAACAGATTACATCTTCAGTGATTTCTTCAAGAGATGCATCTCCACATGGAACAATCAGAGCTGCACAACATAGTGGAAGACCTCTCCCCATCACGAAAGGTAAATTGTTAATATCATTTTAATTTTATAAAGTATAAAACTTACTATAAAAATAATAGAACCTCACATCATTCAAAATTTATTATCAAACTGGTTTAGCGAAATTTAGATCTGATTAAGCTTTGTTACACTATTCAACTAATTGTTCTGTATTTTAGGATCTTCTAGTGCCAAAACACCTTTTGACAATGCTCTAATCATGACAGTGAAAGACCTTGTCACTGTTCAGGTGAATACTAATTTGTCAAGCTCTGGTGTTAAAAAACTTGCATCAACAATCAATCAAGTTAGCAGAACAAAAGTTATTGAAAGCTTAAAAAAAAAGTTATTTTCATGCAAAGTTTTATGCCTTTGGAAGACATTTATCAGATCATTTCACTCAAACTGGCATTGATGTGCCAACTAAAAAAGCTTTAAACACCAAAAAGTCAAAAACTGTTGTTCATTCCAATGACCTGAAAAAGCTTTTGAATGAAGTTTAAGAGTCTCGACAATCATTCTCTGCCAACATTGTCAAGCTTGGAATAGATGGTGGAGGTGGATTCCTGAAAGTCAGTCTGGGAATAATTGACACAAGTAGTATCAGTCACTCTCCCTCAAGTGAGCGATCGCTCACTGCACCACATGCCAAAGATAGTGAAGTTAAACGACAACTTTTGGTTGCAATTACAGAAGATATGTCAGATACATATGAAAACATCAGACAATCGCTTTCATTGATTCAAGCCAACTCTACAAACTTCTTCATTTCTTGTGACTTAAAGGTTGAAAACATTGTCTGTGGTTTACAAACACACTCCAGCACTCACCCCTGAACATGGTGTACTGCTGATTGTCAACATCTTTCATTTCCTGGGCAACTTAGGACTTTTGGCTCTATCCGAAAGAGGTTTAGAGACTTTGAATCTGCAGGATTGGACTTGAAAAAGGCAAAGTTTTACAAGAATGTCATTCATATACCTTTGACTGATCTTCCTGACCAAAAGCTTGTTTTTGATCTCATACCTCCCATGGAGCTACACCTAATGCTTGGGGTTTTCAATCACTTATTTAAGGCCTTTCAGAGACAATTGGCCCAAAGATGGTGATTGGCCAAGACTCCTAAACATTCAACCACAACCCCATCATGGATGTCAATTTTTTGGCAATGAATACCACAAGTTTTTGAAGAATGTTGATCTCCTTCAAAAACTAGCAGAAACTGACTGTGCATTACAAGCTATTGGTATCATTGATGCCCTTCAAAAATTTGGAGCAGTTGTGACTGCCTGCTTTTGACAAGAGCTTGGTCCACATTATGCAGTAAAAATTGATGCATTTCGAACCTCATATCTGGCTTTGTCAAATGTTTCAGTGACGCTTAAGGTACATGCAGTCTTCTTTTACATCAAAGAATTCATTGAAATGAAGCACACTGCTCTTGGATCTTACAGTGAGCAGTCAACAGAAGCTCTTCACAACTCATTTGATGAACACTGGAAAAGATACAAAAGAGACGCAAGTAATCCTAACTGTGATAGCAAATTGAAGACGTGCATTGTGGACTACAATAGCACATGTACACATGTAAAACCAACGAAGACCGGAATTCATTTACTTCAATATGTTTTCAGAATAAGTTATTAATCAAATCAGAAGATTTAGCATTACTTCTTTATTTTTATAGAGTTCTTCAAATTAAATGTGCTGTAAAAATGCAAAAAAAAATGTATGCTGTCATTTGTGTCATGTGCTCATAGAATAAAATTTCAATCCCAATTTTCTTTCTTGGACGTAATTCGTTGATTTCAGTTTTTACATGTGTGTACTTTCATCCCTCCAAAGGGTTTTTTCGGAAAAAGCGGGTTGAATTTTTTTCTAAATTTTGTAACGATGTAATATATATAATATAATATGTAATATAATATATAGTATAATATATAATATAAATCAAATGCTGCTTTCTTGTTTTACCTAGCAAAATGAGTCTAACGACAGTAGATGTCAGATTATAACAGCCGTTTTTCATTGAAGCGTTTTAGTTTGTTTTTAAAATCATTTACAGAAGTTGCATTAATAAAATCTTGATCTAGGATATTCCAAGCTTCTTCAACACGGTTGGTGAAGAAATTATGCCTTCTTAATTTCTGATCATGCCCTTTCGTAGTTTTAGTTATTCTTTCAGGTTCGATATGCCAGTTTATTTTATCTATACTGTTTTGAAATCTAAAAATCTGAATTAGATCACCTTGCAACCGTCTATCAACCAATTTTGAAAGTTCAATACTTTGTAACCTTTGTTCATAGTTAATACCTTTTGGGAAACAAATTTTAGTTGCTCGTTTTTGGACTCTTTCTATAAGATTAATATCTTAAGCGTAGTATGGTTCCATATTTGAAATGCATACTCTAAGTGAGGTTGCACGAGTGATATGTATAATAGTTTCATAGTATTTTTGTCGATATAGTTGAACGCGTGTTTTATTAATCCCAACTTGCTACTAGCTTTGTTAACAATAGACTCAATATGATGCTCCTATTTTAAATCATTTTATATATATATATATATATAAATCTAAGTCTCGTTCTAACGATGTCTTTTTAAGTTTTTTTCTAGAGGTTTTTAATTCTTCAATATTGCATTTTAATGTGTATTTATTTTTTGGGTTATCACTATTAAAGCTTATTAGCCATTTAGTCAACCATTAGAAGAGATAATCCAAGTCATCTTGAAGGGAATTATTATGCAAATTTTATCATTTTTATCTATTTTTGCTATCACTTTTGTGTCATCTGCAAATAATTTAGCTTTGTTATATAAACCCTGTGTTAAGTCATTGATGAAAGTTACAAAAAGTAAAGGAGCAAAAACTGATCCTTGTGGTACTCCATGTTTTACAGTTTCCCATTCTGATACATGTTTCCCTAGAACTACTCTTTGTTTTCTGTTATTCAAAAACGACACACACCAATTATGTAATAACCCCTTTATACCGATTGACTCCAATTTGAGAATTAATCTTCTATGTGCAACCAAATCAAAAGCTTTTGCGAAATTTAAAAAGGCAATATCAGCACAAATACATTTTTCTTTAAGATCAGTAAGCAAATCTAAGGTTTCTAGCAGGTTTGTAATGCAGTTTTTTGTTTTTATAAAACCATGTTGATCTTTGGTTATTAAATTGTTACCAACAAGGTGTTTCATTATTGTATTTCAGACAAAATTTTCCATTAGCTTGCATACTATCGAGGTTAAAGAAATTGGTCTGTAGTCGTCAGCCTTTAAGTGATCTCCTTTTTTAAACAACGGTGTAATGTTTACTTTGAGGCAAAGTTCTGGTTGTGTTCCCAATTCTAGCGATCGATTGAAAATAATGCAAAACGGTTTGCTAAGACTTTCTGCACAATTATTTAGGAACAATGGGTGAATTTTGTCACTTCTTGGAGATTTGTTTATATTAAGTTTAGATAATCTGTTTGCTATATCAGTTTCGTTATACAAAGGAATCGGACAAATTGGATTTGTTACACTTTGACATTATGGAATAACTTTAAAGTTTTCATCTGTAAATACGGAATAGAAGAACCTGTTTAAATAGCTTGCTATAAACTGTACATCATTTGATAACTCGTTTTTATTGGTAATAAGTGACCTTATGTGATCCTTAACTGTAAGCTTTCTATGTATTATAACTATCATGATTATTCGTTAAGATCATAATTATCATAACTAATCATTAATATCATAATTATTCAATGTTTAAAAAAAAATGGTCAAAAACTACTTGAGCTGAAAACTCATAGTAGTTTTTGACCATTTACAGGGTGAAACTACAATGTTTCCTGACTCATCTAAAATTAGGAAACCACCATTAGGAAATACGAAAACGAATGTTCAACTCAATAAACTCTTATAACTATCTAAAAAACTCTATATTTCTCCTAAAATTTTTGAGGTTAAAATGTGTAATTTAGATATTCTTTACATTGTTCACTTTTTACATAATTTTTACTGTTAAGGTCTTATCTTAACTCTTAAGGTCACGTTGTAACACAACTTTCAAATATTTTTGCCTTATCCAACCATAGTTTGTTTGGCCGAGTTTGTTTGTCAAATTTTTTTTTTTCTAGTGAACTGTTTCAAAAACATGTTTAAAAATGAGCTTTTTGATTAAATTAATATTGTTGCTTTGAAATCTTTTTCAATGTCCTTCTTTCAACGCGACGCTGTATCTCACTTTAGACATGCTTATTGCATCACCATTTTCTCAACAGAAAATAACAATGATATAGGTTGCTTCTGCTATTTCATCCTAAAAATCAGCATTTTTAATATCAAGATCCAGTCTCTTCTTTGGTATTTGATAATTGTTGCTTCACTTAGTCCGCTCAGTTGTGCAACTGTGTTTCATCCAGATATGAAACAATACTCACACAATAGTATTACAATCTTATTTCACAGTGTATGTATTGAATTAACAAAAATTTGTGATTGGTTTAAAATGAATCTATTTTAAAATTTTGAGTCTATGCTAATACACCCTTTGCGTCATTTTAAGACACCTATGTTGAAGTTTTTAATTTGTTTTGATTGTCATTTGACAATTGTTCTTCTTCTATACAAACTTACTTGAGCGATTACTAATCATCGTTCTTATCATTGTTACTATCATCGTTCCTATCATCATTCCTATCATCGTTCCTATCATCGTTCATTTTTCTACTAATCATTATTCTTTAATAACTATATCTTTTTTAAAAGAATAGTTTATTTCAAAAACAAGTCTTTTACTTAAGGTAAAAATCATCGCAGGAAGAATGGTGAAACGTATTATTCTTAGGTGGCTGAACCATGTATATCATAATGTTCTTAAATGTGATAAATAAAAACTCATATGTGCTATTTATTAAAGTGAGACTATAAATAACGAGCAGGAAAATGTAATGACTAAAATGAATTTCATCAGTTTACTTAATCTTCGTCTTGAGACTATGTGGTTATACGAGGTTACCTTGGTTACATAAAATCTTGTGCTACGAAAATTGTTAAATAAACAACTTTTTTGTGTGTAATTCTTAAGTTACTTCTAGTAGACCAATAAGTAAAGTATTGTATGTATGCATGACGCGTTGAGTCATGCATACAATGCAACACCTCGTCTTATGCATACAATGCGTTTTTCTGTTACCGATGAGGCCGACAAATAATGTTTTTTTGTTCTTTTTCTTACCTATCAAAGTTTATTGATGAGTAAGAAAAAAGATTATTTATCAAAATACATGCATATTATTATTATATTAATTATTTATATGCATATTAATATTATTAAATATATGCACATTAATATTATTTTAATTTTTTAAGGACACTATATTAATATTATCTTAGTTTTTACTGTGCTTGTACTGAATTTACTTGTACTTGTACTTTATTTGTACTGCAAATATACAAATTTATTAAAGACCATTTAAATTTAATTCTGTTTGCAGATACTTAAGTCATATATTTAAATGGTTAACAATAAATTCATTCAATTTGAATAAATTTTAATATTACCTTATTTTATATTTCAAATACAGCCGAATATACATTTTGTAAAATGCATTTAATCTTAGAATTAATAGAACGCATAAAAAAGCTATGAGCAATCAAAATTCCTAAGTGCAAAGGTTGATAAAATTTATTAGAAAATTTTTACATTACTACTTTAGAAAAAAAATCGAGAAATATTCCAATCTTATATAAAGGTGAATAATTTTTAAATAATAATTCTTTAGTATTTTTATTATGGTAAAATTTTCTACAGAAATTTTTTAATTTGATCGAGTTTTTTTCATTAATAATTCTATATTTATTACTTTATCTTTAAAATGTTTTTTTTTCTCTTATAAATCAAATCTTTTTAAGTTGGCTCTAATAGTTTTATTTTATCACTCTACAATAAATGGAAATTAAAAGTAAAAACCAAAATACATTTTTTTAAGGGTAATTTAAAATTCATACACTATCTTTGTAGAATAAAACTTAAAATAAAATCATATATATATAAAGTTTTATATATATATATATATATATATATATATATATATATATATATATATATATATATATATATATATATATATAATAAAGTATATATATATATATATATATATATATATATATATATATATATATATATATATATATGCTTATATGCAGTGCCGGTTTTAGCACTACCAGCGCCCTGGGCGAGATTTCTACGGCGCCCCTAGCTCAATTTAACCCCATTCAAAAAAAAGGCAAAGGGTAAAATAACCAATTAGTTTCGCCCCTTTATATTCGGCGCCCTGGGCCATCGCCCAACCAGGCCCTACCCTAACGCCGCCACTGCTTATATGAATATATACATATATATATCAATGTACGTATGTATGTATGTATGTATGTATGTATGTATGTATGTATGTATGTATGTATGTATGTATGTATGTATGTATGTATGTATGTATGTATGTATGTATGTATGTATGTATGTATGTATGTATGTATGTATGTATGTATGTATGTATGTATGTATGTATGTATGTATGTATGTATGTATGTATGTATGTATGTATGTATGTATGTATGTTGTAGAGAATTTAAAGATGTATTTAATTGAAACATATTATTTCTTTTTATCTTTTTATTTGGGAAGAATATTTTATTAAAGAATTACTTGTGTACACATTTTATTATATTAGAATAATTATTCTTTCAAAATAAAAATACATTAATGTTTACAAAGCAATTTAATGTATATAATCTGACATTAGATGTCATCTAATATATCAAATAATGTAAAAATCAAATCATAACTTTTCTATTAAACGTGATTCAAAGCAAAAATATAAATTATTAATTCAAATAGAAAACGCTAAACACTCCCTACCGGCTAGTAAAATTTAACGCAAACATATAAATTCTTTTTTGCAAACATATAATCGCTATTTACTCTTTAAAATTTATAATTCAATTTATAATTTAAATGGCATTGGGTTCTTTTTCCGTATTAACAATTTCAATTCGGTTATTTCAAGTGATTAAGTAAGTTTTAAAATTTTCTTTAATTTTCTTACTTATTTCTTTAATTTAAAAAGTAATATTTTGTTTTAATATATTGCCGAAACATTGTTTTATCATGGTTGATTCTGTGTGGCAATATTTTTTAAAAGATAAAAGAGGCGAAAAAGCCAATTGTTTAAAATGTGCAAATAAATTCTTAGGTTGTAAGGGCTCGTCATGTTTATAACATTAATATTATGAAAGAAAACTTAAATGACAATCAAATTGCTGGTCCAAGTAACTGTGAGACTGTCCCTGCAAAAGAGAGTAAGTCTTTCGCATCGTTTTGCATCAGCCTGACTTGCGGCCGTTGTGAGTTTTTTCGTCATGCATTAAGTGAGAAACAATATCATCTTATAAAAGGTTAAAACAATACAATTAAACTAACTCATGAATTTTGTGCTGTGCACAGTGGGTCAGTTGCCCATTTTTGTGCCAAATTTATTTTTTTATTAAATATTATTAAAATTGATATAAATAACATACTTAGAGCTTCTAAAAATATTTGTCACTTGGCAGTGAGATTCTATTAATGATGGCTGGGCCGTGGATTAGCAGTTTGTGGAGGCTTTGTGGCATGTCGTACCACGGGTACAGTTTCACAAATAACTTTGCAGTTTCTGTACACATCATGGTAAACTTTTCAGTATTAATTTCATAGCCACTTGATATGCTTGACAAAATAATGTGCAATTTTAAAATTAGTTCCTTATTGACACCTGTTATATTTGCAAAAGAAATGGCATCAGTAAATGCTCGTCGAGAAGTGTTTCCATCATTAGATGTACCAGATCCTCCAGACTTTGGTTGATCAACAACAAGGCTCATCTGTTGAAGAAAAGCTTGTTGGATGTGAGACTTTGTTTCAGCAACTTGTGCTTTGTCTTCTGCTGTTCTTGCTTGCCACTTTTTGATAGGCAACTTGTAACCAATATGCAGAAAACATTCAAAACATCGAATCCAGCAATGCAGTGTAGATAAACCATACTGCAAGTCTTTTGCCTGGTAATTTCTTACTATGCTGGCATCAATGTTGTTCACCTCTTTTGGTAAGCATCAGATAGAGCAACACTGACTTGAGTTAGTGGCCTCAGATAAAGCTGTGTGTACTGTTCCATCAATCATTGTTATTTCAATCACATGCTTTACTTGAAGTACTTTTCCATTGTTTAATATAATTTTTGTACAATTTAAATTCCTTATTTCTTCTTTTAGCTGCGCTTCTTCAGAGATTATAATATCTTTAGACTCTTTTTCAAACTGAAAACGCAAAGGGCGACAATACAGAGTTGATGATGGTTTTAGGTTTCGCCACAAAGTTGTCTTTTTTCCACCAGCAAATGAGCTCAAGTCAAGTGGTACTATTCTAGTTAAAAACAATAACTCTTCTATTTGCATATTACGGATACCATCTTTAGACACTGTTTGCTTATAGGCACTTTTTCCTGCTGAGCCATCAAATCCTGCCTTGTGTCTTAAAGTAACAAATATGGTTGTATCACCAGTAACTGTTTCAATAACTTCATTCTGTACTTGACAGTCTTTGTGCAGTATGGTCGACCAAGCTCTTCATTAAGATTTTAGCAAAAAAATCATCTATTTCTATTTCATTTGGATAGCAAGATAATTTTGCTGCCTTTATTATGTGATATGAAGGATAAAGTTCACAGTTTTTTCTCAAAGCAGCATTTAAATGTAGTTGATATCCATCTTTGGTCATATTTGTATCTAAAAGTAAAGCTAGAGCCTCATTGCCAGAGAGTTGTTGAGATATTTTGTTACTGCTGTCAAAAATTCTCATCAAGTTTATTTTTTTTTTAAGAGAAACTTATGCTGCAAAAAGTAGTTCATTCTATGAATGCCCATGTTGCAGAGAGTTGGTACGCCTGTACTTTGTTCGAAGTGAATAGTCATCAAAATTCTCAATTGAAGGCCTGCCACGTGTATCTTGTTTCACAGGAATATCAGTAAAAACATCAATCTTTGTCTGTAGCCACTCTTTATGCTTTTTTTCGAAACAAATACGGTTACCTTTTAAGTCCTGCGATCTCTTTCTTATATGAATTAGCAATGTTTCCAGCTTAGGGTTAGGTTTTACTAGATTCATACCATTGATAACATCCTTTAAAACACCATGGTCAAAGATTTTTAATATATTTCCTAGCATGTAGGTATATATATCAATGTATTTCATTTTAACCTATAAACTCTAAAATGCATTCATTAGAAATCATTTAAATGACAGTATTTTTATGCCTAAAAGTTTAAAGATGATGTGTTTTATTTTTAATTAAAAAGCCAAGTGATTAATTAAAAATTAACTAATTAAAAAAACTCGTGATTTGTTTGTCGCGGGCAAAATTTTAGTTATAACCTGCTATCTAAAAGTTAATTTGTGGGCAAGGTGGTGCTTTGTTGAAGCTAAAACTAACTTTAAATTATAATATATATACTTAGTAAAGATTTTAATGCATTTTCAGACTGGAGGATATTGTAGGTTTTTTTAATTAAATAAAGTAAGCAAAAACTTACACTTAAAAAACCTGTCAAAACACATCATCTTAAAAATTAAATAAAATTTCTTACTTACAAGCAAAAAATTTGCAGGGAAGCTATTTTGTTTCAAAGAGTATCAAACTATCAATATATAAAAAAATTATAGCGCAAATAATTTTAATTAAAAATTGTTGACAGTTTCTGTGTAGCAACACATATATTTTATTAATTTTTATTTTAAAACTTACAAATCTGGCAAAAAAATTAACTTCAACAGGCCATATAAAATTTAATATAAAAACTAATGACTAAAAAATATCTTTTTTAAAGCTTGATAAGTATGGAAAACAACTATTACCATTAAACCTACGTTGGTCAAGGTGTGCCAAAATTTTTTTAATTTTGGCACACCTTGAACTACTGTGCTGTGGCAAAAAAAGAACTTATTGTTAAAGTAAAATCACATAAAGAATATAATGGCAATTTTAGTCTTACGTTTGATGAATGGAATAGTCTAAGCTAATAGTCTACGCAATAGAAGACATTTGAATATCAATATTCATTTCATTACGTTATTTATTAATTTATGTCTGGTTAATATTCTTGGAAGCTTTATTCTTGTACAGCTAAAGTAACAATTGATCTAGTTAAAGAGAAGCTATCAGAGTTTGCAACTATTTTTTCAGATGTTGTTGCATCAACTACTGACGCTGGAGCAGTTATTTAGGAGATTGTCTAGCTTTATACACCGATTATGTTATAAACTCGGCATATACTTGGTTGTTAAGAACGTTATTTATAAAAGAAATAAAAATTCTAATAATCGTTACATTGATTCTTCAGAAATTGATTCTAGTTTTTCCAGTGGTAACTCTAGTGAATCTGAAACTGAAAGTAATACTTAAAACAGTTTTGAACCTCAAATGTGTGAAGGAGATGATAATAATGCAGCATTATAAATGGTTAGAAAAATAGTCTAAAATAAGTTTTTTAAGACCATGTAAAAGTGAGGTGCATTTAAATGGTTGAAAGATTTTTAAAAGTGATGGAATCAGTAAAAAAAGCATTAAATGACCTGAACTCCTTACAGCTTTACGATATAACTTAGAGTTTTTAAACAATATTTATGTCTAAGCTTTGAAAAATATTTCGTAAGCTCTTAACCAATCAAAATAGCTGTAGAAGCATTAGGTAAACGTAATGCAAATTTGCTAACTGCTGATTCAATTTTAAAGTATTTATTCGATTCCCTGCATGATAATAATGATTTAATTTTTAAGGAGATGTTACTAGCCCAGTCTTTTTGCTTAAAAGAACGAAGAAATCAAGATCTATTAAATTTGATTAAATACCTCCGAACGCTCGATTTGCATTCAACCGCAACTCCTTAGCTTCCTTCATCATCAAAAGCTGCAATTATTCGTTATGACTTATTTAATGGATTATTCAGTGAAGATGTCGATATTGGAATTGAAAGTGAATCCTCTGAAGAGAGTGATTGTTTACCAGTTACAAATTTTAAAGACAGATTGACGATAGCTATAAATGTAGCATATAAACCTATAAAATTATAGTTCTATAGTTAAAAAAATATAATTCTATAAAAACTATAATTCTATAAAAATTGTGTTAAAACTAAAGATTGTATTCAAATGTATTGGAATATTACAAATAATTTTAAAAAGATGCCCTAACTTGAAGACAAAAAACCTCAATAGAAAACGAGAAAAAATTTCCATCATCGTCTAATTTCTTCACAAAACGAGGTTTGTCACTTTTAGTGACTCATCTTTTCCTTCACAATTTTAAAGAGTAATTTTCTAACTAAATAAGTTTAAAAAACGTTTATAAGGAAAAAAATATTTCAATATATGTATGTACAAATTTTAAATACACATACAAATACAAATTTTGTATGTAAATACAAATTTGGAAAAAAAAAATGTCTTTTAATGTTAAAACTTAGTTGCGGTTGGCGCTCTTGTGTTTATATATTTATTTAAAAAATAGTTTTTCCCGGGAAACTCTTGGTAAACCGGGAAATACATTTTAAATTTCTCGTTTCCGGGATCAAAAAATAGCGGGAACTGATACCCTCTAGTTGGAAAGAACCAGTTACGTTTGTGAGTTTTGATTGGTCAGAAAAAACGCAGATTTGCGTATGCGTGTGTGTGTTTTGTGTGTGTGTGTGTGTGTGTGTGTGTGTGTGTGTGTGTGTGTGTGTGTGTGTGTGTGTGTGTGTGTACATTATTCTTTTTTTGTAAATTATTAAGAATCTTCTTTAAGTATTTAATATTTTTTTTATGAGCGAGAATAAATAAAATTAGACATTCTCATATTATTTTAAATAATTTAAATAAGCTTTAATTTTTGACTTTTAAGCCTAATTTTTGATTATTTTAATATGAAAAAGATTTTACTTATGATATTCTTAATAAAAACAAAATTCGTTTATACACCCTAATAAAATCATTTTATACATCCTAATAAAATCATTTTATATAAAGGTGTGCATATTCTTTGTTTAATTTAATACCCCGTTGGTACTGACAATAAAGCCCATTTTAATTTAATTTAGTTATTATTCTAATTTTAATTTAATTATCATTCTATTAATCTTGAATTGTCTTGAGCATTATTTTGTTGGTTAATTTAATGAGATAATATATTAACCAAGTATTTACTTTTAATTAAATTAATAATTTTTCAGTAATGTACTTATGCTGGTTCATTCTTTTATCAAACAAGTAAAACCTGGGAAACCCTAAGTGATGCAACTCTAAGCTCTTATTAAGCCTGATTGTCTTGCAAGTGAGACAATAAAAAAAATGTGTCACTTTTCATCATGATGTTTTCAAACAATAACTCAATTCTTTTTATCAAAGTCTGTATACTTCAATTCATAACAAACTGGAAATATAAGGATTAGTTTTAAAACACCAAAATAAGTACATTGATTACGTCATTTTTTTTTTTTATGTCAAATGCTTTTTTAAAAAAAAAAAATTTTAAGGGAAATATTTTTTATTGAAACTTTTTATTAAATAAACAATTTTAGCTAATTTTAGACTGTTTGAGATGAAAAAAAACGATTTTAATAAATAAAAAACTTCGTACAATTTGATAGGCAATTTTAGTTTTCTTAATTTTTATTTATTTTTTTATTTATTTTTAGTTTGTACTTTAATGCCAAATAAATAATAAATTCAATTTATAAAGTATACAACTTATTAAAATTTATAATAACAAATAAATGCACATAATCAAATAAAAAACGATGATTACAAAAAATCAATAGTTTTTACGATATTAAATGATGATTGCATAAAATCAATGATTTAAACGATAATTACAATAGTAGTAGTAATAGTCGAAGTTAAAAAAATTATTGTGAAAGTGACTCAAAAATATATTTGATCAACTGACACAAAACACTAATGGTAATAGATTTAAAGAATAAATAATAATAGAAATAAATAAAATAATAAAATAAAAACACAGCAACTTAAATAAAGCTTTTAATATTTATTTTATAATTTATAATAAAAAAAAGTGTGTTATCAAGTAATTTTGATCAAGTAATAACATAAATAATAATAACGGCAATAAATATGTAAGAACGCTATAAACTACAAAAAACTTATGTACACGTTTATTCTAAAGAGATTTTTTTAAAATTGACGGACAAAAAAAAAAGGCATTACTAGTTTATTATTTGTTTTTATGCTTCTGGGTATTTGCAGAAATTATTTTCCATGAAACTATCAAAGTACTTTCTCACAGCAATAAGAGTAAGACAGACAAAAGTATAGATAAATCAATAAAAAACATTTCTATATTGATTCGATGTCATTTTTGTCTTCACATTGCATGCAATGCCGTGATATCATAACAGTGTGTACTACAACTAAAAAAAACTCTGTTAATAAAAATGTTTTTCTACTGTTTCCACAGATGTATATATACCGATCCCTATGTTATGTGAGGTAAATTTTAAACCGTAAACGGGTAAATTGATACAACCTATAAGATGTCTAATATTTTTTCTACTCTAAAGTTTATTTAAAAAAAAATTAAAATACTTGAGCAAAAAAGCTACAGTTAGATTTAGACATAAAATTTTAGCTTAAATTGGTTATTTTATTTTATGATATCAAGAAATTAACAGATTTATTGTTTAGTAATAAAATACTTTGACATCCCGTCATTTTGTTACGCAAACAAAAATTGCCAGTAAAGTTTTGCGCGTACTTTTTTTAAATTTCTTTGTCGGAAAAATCTTAAATATAAAAGAAAATCTTTGTCATATCAACTCCAATTTATTTATCAAACAGTTTAGAGAATATAAATTAAAAAAAGCAAACAAGTGTATATAGGTATTATTAAATTAAGTTGTGTTTATAGAACTCATAAAAAAAATATCTTAGTTTGTAAATATATGTTTACAATTACTTATGCTAAATTTTTATTGAAAACAATGGTTAAAAAAATAACATAAAAATTGTGGTACTTCTTATACGTGAGCATTTACGTTTTATCTATCTATTTATCTATATATATATATATATATATATATATATATATATATATATATATATATATATATATATATATATATATATATATATATATATATATATATATATATATATATATATATATATATAGAAATACATATACATATATACTATATATAAATATATATATATACTATATATATGTATATATATTGTATATATATATTTATATAAATATGTATATATGTATACATATATATATATATATTTATATATATATATATATATATATACATATATATATGTATATATATATGTATATATATATATATATATATATATATATATATATATATATATATATATTTATACTATATATATGAATATATATATATATATTATATACATATATATTTTTATATATATAGATATATACATATATTTTATATATATATATATATATAAATATATTGTATATATATATATATTGTATATATATATATATTGTATATATATATATATATATATATATATATATATATATATATATATATATATATATATTATATATATATATATATATATATATATATATATATATATTTATATAAATATATATATGAATTAGTAAAAACACTTATCTAATTTATGATTACTTTATTCACCACCAGTAGGTTCATCAGGAAGAATCTCATCAGGAAGAATCTGATGAGATTCTTACCTACTGATGGTGAAACACAAATTAGATAAGTGTTTTTACTAATTTATTATTGCTCTGTTTGTAGAATACACTAACATAATTTATATATAATATATATATTATATATATATATATATATATATATATATATATATATATATATATATATATATATATATATTTATATATATATATTTACATTTTATCTAGGTATCACCATAATGGCAATGATGAAAAAATCTATATTGGTATGATAATTTTTTGCTGTTTGTAAATAATTCTTTTTTATTTCATATGAAAATTGTGAGAAATATACTTATAAAAATTTATTTGTCGAAAAAATCTCAAAACAACATCATTAAAAACTTTTTATAAGATCTTTTTAATATTTTGAATAATTTTTAAACGAAGTATTTAAAATTTGAATTTTAAAAGCTGAAGTTTCACCTTCGTTCTATTTAAACATTTGATGTATTTTTTATAAACTATTATTAGCCTTTAAAATATACTCAGGGAAGATTTTCTGCGGAGGGGTGTGTGACACCCTCCCTAAAGAAGACGACTTGTAAATTATAGTCGGTTTTTAAAGGAATATAGTCGGCAAGTCGCTATTTCGCGAGGTTAGAGCTATTTCTACATTTTAGAGTTTTGAGATCTATTAAAGAGAGAACTATTTTTGTTTTGAGATCTGTTTAAAAAAAAAACTTGAGGCATTTAAAAAGGTTTATAACTTATCTTTTCACTACAACGTTTTTGATTATAATTTAGGTTTCAATCAAGTAGAAAATCATTATTTTGAGGTACATAACACAATAAATAACTCGAACTTTTCAAAAAGTGGAGATGGGATACGCCCGGCATACACTTATATAATTTTTTGCTAAAGCTTAAAAGTTACGGTTTGTGTAATGACGTCAATGCATAAATTCTTTAGAAGTTTAATTATAAAAAATAAATGAAATAAGAAAAAAATAACTCTGTTAAAAAGCACTGTTAAAACTCTAAGCAATTTTATTCATATTTGTTTAAAGCTCAGATATACATTAGATATTTGATTGTGCTTGCACAGTCAGGGTCTTCCTTACAAATGATATGTTACCTTATAGAACTTTTAAAACTGACAACATGTCTTTTTTATCCCAAACGGTAATAAATTATTTTTTGCTTCTATTTAGAATAATAGATCAACAAGGAAAGTTGAAAACACTCTAACAATCTTGTTTTTTATTTCAAAGTTTGGATTTTTAGGAGTTAGGATAGATATGAAGGAGATTTGATTTTTCTTAAATTGATTTTTCTTAAATTTGCATGCAATAAAATCTTCTAAACTATTCATTTACGGATTAACGAAAAGTATAAAGGTGTTCTACGACAAACACTTTGTGCTTTCTAGATTTTACCGCCTGAAAAAAAGCTTTCAAATAAAAAAAAATGAATGTTATCACGCGAATTAATTACCACGAATTAAAGACGTAGTATGAAAAATTTGGGAAAAGTGATTACAATATCTAAACACTTGTTTAATGGAATTAATTCTGTAATATTTTATCTTTATGAGAAATATATATATATATATATATATATATATATATATATATATATATATATATATATATATATATATATATATATATTATATATATATATATATATATATATATATATATATATATATATATATATTTCTCATAAGGATAAAATATTACAGAACTAATTCTATTAAAAATTACAAAAATATTACAGAATTAATTAATATATATATATATATATATATATATATATATATATATATATATATTATATATATATATATATATATATATTATCTTAGGTAAATCATAATAACACGTATCAACATTTTTCGGCCATAATAAAGCTGAATATTGAAATACTATATATCTCCTTGTGCATTTTTTTTGTATATATGCACGGTATATAAAATTTATAGTGTAAAAGCAACTTAAATGCAACTGAGATACAATAATATTATCCATATTAATCTAATGGTTAAAGTTCAATGCTTTCAATGCTAAGGCTTTAATCCTTACCTAAACAACGTAGAAATGTAGATACATAATATTGCAGTTTACTTATACGAGCGAGGTTTACTTAACGATATACATGCGAGGTTTACTTAACGATATACATGCGAGGTTTACTTAACGATATACGTGTGAGTAACGTTATACGTGTATATTAATATCTTATCAATACTATATAATGTTCTCAAAATAAAATAAAAGTTCATAATACGTTGAGAAAAATTAATTATGTAGCTATAGCATTTTTAAACACGCATCTATAGTTAGATAAATTATATCATGATATAATTTATCTAACTATATATTATAATAAATGATATCATTTATTATAATTAATGCAACTTGCTATTATCCTAAAATATTATCTTGCGTTAATTCTAAATTTAGAAAGAAAATCTTGTTTTTAAATTTTATTTCATTCATTTATTTAATAAGAAAAAATGTTTAACGAAACATTAAAATAATAATAATAATAATAATAAAACCAAGAAGCAGAAAGAAATAGAAAAAAAGAAGAAGTAATATTTTATGAAAACATTTCAACTATTTCATAGCATTTAATTTGAAGTATGCAAATAATTTTTTATTTATTGTTAAATTTACGCGTTTAACATTTTTGCAAGCAAAAATGTGCACATTGGTGTTTCTATTAAATTTATATCTTATTCAATTTCATTATAATTATTTTATTATTAAAACTAATTTAACAATAATTAATAACTTTTTCTTTAACATTGTTTATGACTTATGACTTGACTTTATTTTAACTTTGTTTAAAACTTATTACTTGATTTTATTTTAACTTTGGTAAAATGTTTTATAAAGTACTTTTCTTATTATTCATTGTTCAGTGTCTGTTCAGTGTTTTATAAATGTGTACAACATGAAAAAGAAAGAAATGTTAAATTTAGTTTGTAATTATTTTTAAAGCAAGTTAAAATTGATTCTATCTTTCGAATAAAAGAAATTATTATGTATTCAAATGCAGTTTAACTAATTAAAAAGTATTTATTGTAATTTTAAAAAATTTATTTGAAATATTGTGGTTTTATATATATAAAAAAAAACAATCTTACAATGACAATTGGTCTAATGCATTTAATGCAAAAAAAAACAAGTGTCGTTTAGTGTCAAAAATTAACAAACTGTATCAAATTCCCCAACCCTCCTTAAACGATTCGTTGAGGCGATTTATAAACACTTTTAATCCATTTTTTATAGAATTCATAAATGGAGCTGAGATATGTGTTTACTAGCAGCCATATATTAAGATGCATTTATTCAAATGGATATTCAGTTCCTGTAGAAGTTGTTGACATGGTTGACGTTTTAGAAAATTTCAAGAGTAATCTTATAATGCAAGAAACGTCGTGTAAGCTTGCATTGGTAAACACAAATAATTGAATATTACGATCATTAAATTTGAAAATATGATGACCAAATATTTTTTGTTTATTTTATGATTTTAATTTTCAGAACCTTGGCATAAAGAAAAAGCCCTTTTTCAATAGCCCTGCAACTATAAACAGCTCATTGGTAAATCTATTTTCGACAAAAAAGTCAATGCTCCACGATCAAACAGACTTTTTTATTTCAAAAATATCATCGACTATGCAGTTAAGATGGCATAAACAACCAATTGATGACAAAGAAGTTCTAGAAAAGATGGAGGCGGGAAATATTAGCCATTTAAACGATCCAATAAAAATAGATGATAAGACACTAGACTTTATTTACATCAGCACTTTTTATAGATATGAAGAAGTAGAGTATTTTTTACGTCAACTCAAAAGCACAAAGTTAACGTACGCTGTGGAAATAGATGTCGGAGTTGGAAATCAGATACTAATTACATATCAGCAACTTTTTGATTTTGATCATAGTTACATGATTTTAAAATGTTATAAAAAAGAAGGACTGGCTTTTATAAAACCATTTTGAGGTGTGACTTAATTGTTGTTGTATTTATACTTGTTTGTTTTAGTTTTTAACTATATTTAATATATAAATCTTTAATACTAATTTGAAAGCTGTGTGAAGTATAGTGATGTAGAAATTTCTAAAAGAACCTTTAACACTTTAACGCCATGTTTAAAATTTAGAAACGTTGTATTTTAACAGCGCAGTTTTAATAATTTATAATAAATTTAACTTTAAATATAAGTTGTTATTGTTGCTAATTTTAGGAAAATAGAACCCAAAGAATTTTATTTTAAGTCCACCACTAAAAAATACAAACACACACGTTTAATGTAACACATTTAATATAAACCGTTAAACCGGGTTATTTAAATAGGGAAAATAACTTTGAATAAATAAGTACGCTTTTTAATATTTATTTAATAATTTAATAACCTTTTAGGATTAAGAGGCTGTTGTGGGTTATGTGCTTGGACAAAACTACCTTTTGTAGGTTGTGTAAGCTTTGTATGTTGTTTATGCATACGTTTTATACGTGTTGACTATATTAATATTACCTGAACACTGTTGACTATTTTAATATTATATGACATGTTAATATTACGTGTTGACTATGTTATTATTACATGAGCACCCCGCATATTACTAACGTAGTTAATGCAACACGTAGTTGAGCTAAAATGTTTTACTTAAGACTTATTAATTTATTTCTAATTCATTACTTATTTTAAAACAATTTTAACACTATACACTATATAACTAACACATCAGTAATCAATTTCTTTTTGAAACAAGTTTTTAAGAGTGTTTTTAAAATATTTTTCGTTCCTATGCTTTATATGGAGGCTTTTACAAAGATTTTTCTAATTTATCTATTAATAAACTGCAAGATGTGTTGAACTCAGTCAAAACTATAGTCGAGGCGCAGTAGCACTTTGTAGCCGTGGCGCAGCGGTTAGAGTTCTGGCTCAGTACAAAGATATTTCACGTCTGCTCTAGCCCAATAAACGACATTGACATAAAGGGAGGCGTAAACTTCTTAGGTCAATGCGCTTCCGCGGTGCTCAGTGATAAGAACCTCTAGGTGCACTTTTCTTCAGAAAAAGAAAAAATAATAATTATCTAACGTATTCAAATTAAAACAAATCTAAAATACTTTTTTAAGTAATCTAAAACCATTGTTTTACATATTTTTAACATAATTTATGTAAGTATTCATTAAAAATAATTCTAAAATACGTCTTCATTATAAGTTCTTTTAAGTTATTGTTTTTGTAAGTTTATAGTTTGTTTTTTGTTTTTAATAAAATTCTTAATATTTAATTTAAAGTTCAGTAAACCGAGCATTTAGAGCAAAAATTTTCGTATCAAATTGACGTTTATATCTTAGCAATCGAAACCTAATATGGGTTTTAACTCCACCTTATAACATAATAAGCTGCATTTATTTTATTTTTTTAAAAAGTTTCCAACATTTTTCTTTACTTAATTTTCTTTAATTTCTAACTTTAATCTTTCAAGTTTCTTTCAATATTTGGATAACGATAGCAAACTTTTGACTCAATAGCCCTTCCGTTTCAATGACATTAGGAAACTTTACAGTTTAGACTTCTAGTATTGATATACAACATTTGAATAAGTTTATTATGGCAATAAGCAAAAATTTTAAAGAACCTATTCCACAGAAAAAAAATGTTTCTGAGGAACTTTTAAAAAGTTTTTTAAAATTTTCATCTTTTAATGGCATAATTAATTCTGCTTTTATGAGTTTGTTTATTTTTACTTTTTATTGTTTTAATATATGATGCATTCCGCAATTTTACTCAGCGTAGTTAAGGAGAGATCCAAACCATTTGCATTTCTTAAAAAAAAAATATACGTTTTCAAACTTCAATTTTTTGTGTTTTCCGTTTTGTTTTCTACTAGGGGTCATCCATAAATGATGTCAGTATTTTTTCTCAATTTCTCGAATCCCCCTCCCCCCTTTGTCAAACTTTTGGCCAACTCCCCGTTATATATGATGTTAGCTTTTGTGTACTCCCCCCCTAAAAACAATAAAAATGCTTAAAAACCATTGATTTTTTTTCTGACTAAATTATACATTTACATAATAGTAGATCTCATCAAATTATATTATATGATAGTCGATATCTCATTAAATAATCAACTAAGCAAATAGTGTTATATATCTTTAATATAATCTTCCCATGGGTTGTTGAAGTGATCATCGATTGAAACAATAGGTAGTGAATGCTCTCCGCGCTCTAAAAGGATATCGTATTCTTGAGGTACAATCAAATTCGTTGCGTCAACTTCATTTTCATCTAACTATTCAGTAGTTTCCGAACTCTTCTGCAAGGCGATGATTGCCAAAAATTCTGTCTGACGCTTGGCAGCGATACGAACAGGTTGGTAACAACCCTTTTGATTAGAGGGAGTGTTATAGCAGAAGAATGGATAGAAGCGTGCTTTTTCAACATAGCTTGAGAGGCAAAGTAGATATTGCACTTTTTACAGATTCCATCAGCTAGGCTAGACTGAATTGATGGACAAAACGCATCATACAGCAAAATTGGAAATCCTTTGGCAGTACGAGGAAGAATACTTTCAATGTTTGTTGCGATGAGCATAAAGATGGATGATGGAAACAATTCTTTTGCTCCTTCTGAGACATCTACTGCTTTGAGCCCGCCTCTCGTTTGGTTGACAGGGACAGGAGGCGGAAGAAATCTTGCTCTCATTAGAGTAAAGTAAGAGCTTCTAATAGTCCGACAACAAGAACGATTTTCACCTTTCACAATTTGAGTAAAATATTGACTTGTACGGAGATAATCGGCAATCCAACGTTGATCTTGTAATAAAAGGCTTCTTGACTCTAGCTCTGATTTGTCTAGATCAATATACTCTGCAATGGTTGGATAAACGTTAATTTGTAGAACCGACCAAATATCAGCCAAAGCCTGTCCAGCAAAACCAAAGTTCTGTTTTTACTGAATTTTCATCTATTGTCCTGCTTGATTTAAAAAGATATGTTGGTTATTATAGGTTAAAAATTATATTAATAATTATATTAATAACCTTGAGAATCAAGATGAGCTCCGTAATGTTCGTGCGGAAGAATCACCCCAGATAATTCTTTACTTAGAGGTGCCATTCGTTGCTTAGCTCTGTTGAATGCACTGCGGTCTGGAGCGTTCGTCATGATGAAAAGAGCGTCAAGGTTAATATTCTTCAAGAAATGGTGAATTCCGATTTCAATTACTTTCTGGTATCTGGGATTTTCGTCGGATCCTCCATCGACGCTAAACACAACGATAGGCTTAACCATATTAATTTGAGGATCTCTGATAATAGAGTCGAATTCTTTGATATCCAAGAGCCGCTGAAAGTATAATCCATGAGCAAAGGTCGAGGATGCGTGTTTTCCTGATCGAACAGCAATGTAGGTAGGTCCAGAATAAGTAACAGCATCTGTTTTTCCGAGACCATCTTTTTTGATCGTAATTTCAGCATATACAGATGGTATAAGCTTGTGTTTAGCAGCCACTACCCAGTCGTGGTCCGGGAGAGTTACCCGGTACTCCAAATGTATCAACAACGGCGCCTGTTTTTCCAATTGGCACTCTAGTCTTGTCGTCTTGGCTAATGAAACACAATTCATCTGGCCCTAAAATAGAACAAACTTCTTCCACATATTTTATAGTTGAACTGCAAAAGAGTCCGTCAACATGTTTTAAATGAGATTCATTCTAAGGGCTGATCAATCTAACAGGGACTGTTTTGACGTGCCTTTTGCCTTCTAATGTTCCGTAATGTTTTTCGGAAGTAGACGAGTATAGAGGGCGCTCTTGCTGATTGCAAATCCAATTTTGTTCATCTCGGATGTCAATTCGTCGAAAGTTTTAATGCTCTAAATAATAAAGAAATATATTTGGATATAATTAACTTTTTTACAGAAAACAGGATTTATTTTGTAAATTATATTCAAATCAAATCTTGAAACTAGTTGTTAACATTTCAAGGATTTTTACAATAGTGTAAGTACTAATTAAGAGTAAAATATTAATAAATACAATACTAACAAATACAATATTAACAAACATAGCTAAGCTATCATTATCCAAAGAACCTCTGACCGACGTCTTTCATCAGCGGAAGAACCACGGAGAGCAATACCCATAATCGTCTTCAAAAGAAGAGGTTGATCTACTTCTAATGATGGTCGACCATGTTTCTTTCTGATTTTTAGTTTTTCTTTGACTTCTGGATGCTCCAAGCAGATTTCCTCCATTCTAGCTTTTTTCGGTTCTCTAGTTTTCTTCTGTTGAGCTTGATCAAACTTTTTTTTGGCCAGTTTTTTATATAGATGAGCTAGTTTCTTCTTTTTCTTTTTCAAATCATCCTCTTCAGCTTCAGCAATAAATCCACTTCTCTTTCTAGCCTTCAGTCCTACAACTTCACAATTTAAAGCTGCAATCTCAGAATTCAGTCGATTTTGAGCAACTTTTGAGTTCTTGCATTTTTTTGATTTTTCGTGGTCAACAAACTCAAAGTTAATGTACTTTGTTGATCATCAATAACAAATCGATCATTGGTGGGTTCAACAAACTGTGAGGAATTCTTGTCAAATTCAAGTGGAGTATACGTGGGGGCAGACTGTTTTGGATTATTGGCCCAAAATGATAATTGCTTGCTCTTGAACTTGATTGTCTTTTCATTAAATAAATTGATTAAGTACATTACTCTTGATTCAAGATTCTTATGCACCAGTTTCTCTTCTTTTAATTAATTCCATATTTTATGGACTTCTTTCTGGATATTAGCCTTTTTTTTATCGGGATGACCATTTCCATACGAGACCATCAATAAGTTAAGTAATGCAGTTTTATCCATTTTTTAACATTGGTTTATTAGTATTGTTTACATCACAATCAGAATAATGATTTTGCTAATTGTTAGCGCGAGCTTTTTAAAAGAGTTTCTTTAACCCACTAGGGAGAAATTAGCGCTTCGAATTTTCAATAGACTTTATGTGTTTGCATTGCATCACGTTTTACAATCAACTAGAGAGTAATCTTATTTGAAATAACGACAATATAATTTCAAAAAATGAAAAATTTATGAGTTTATTTTTATGAGTTTATTTTGAACCACATTTTATAGTCCGCTAGGGAGCGAATAACGATTGTGAATTTTATATACAAAGAGTTAATATTTCTAACATAATTTGATTCGCAGTCAAACGGTAATGTATTAATAAAACAATAGTCATTTTTATTTTACGTTAGTAGTTGTTATTAATTTAATGTCTCTGGGAAACTTATTATATTAATTTATAATATTTTATTATAAATAATTTAATAAAATATAATATCAAGTTCCCCGCATTTAATATTAATTTCCCCCACAAACAAAACATCATTTCTATACCATTTAGTAGATGTAAATACCGTTAAAATCTGCTCATTAAAACTAAAAAAATAATTTAAATTGACATCATTTTGGCCTCAACACCCCCCCTCCCCATTGTTAATTAGTGTCAAACTTTCCAGCACATGGAGTTAGTTGCAGAAATTTTATATAAAACAATAATACTGCTTCTTCAAAGTTGTAAAATCAAATTGCACTCCTCTGAGATTAATTTGAGAACATAGGAAAAAAATTTTGTATTTGGAAGATTCATTTTTTTTCATTTCATTATAAGTAAATAAAAGTCTGTAATTTAGATAATATTAAATGGCATTTCTAAATTTAAATGGTAGCGGAGAAGCGCTTTAATTTTTTTTTGGTAGCGACCTTAGTCTGCTACCAAATTTTCTCAATGGAAGCGCTTTCGCAACTCCGCTACCAAATGGAGAGCCCGCATGTAGCCGAGTTGCAAAGTCGCGCTACTGCCCAGCTTTAAATGTTGCTACAATTATAACAATCTTTTTTTTAATCTAGTTTGAAACTAAGAAATGCATAATTAAAATTTAAATTGCTTTAAACAATGCGAATTCAAAGGTTTTTAGAACAAGCCCAATATTGCTCTCGTATGTAAACGGATGTATAAACTATCTAATAATATTGAACTTTAAACATTAAATTTAAATGCTTTAAAGCAACTTGAAATAAACCACAAAACAAAGAAACAAAGACAAAAAATACAAACTAATTTAAAAAAAAAACCGTTATTCAAAAACACGAGTTCAATAAAATGTTTTAATGACTTCTATAAAGCAAGTTCAAATTGTTTACAAATATATTTGATTAAAGGCGCAACTTAAGCTATGTGTGTGTGGGAGGGAGGGGGAGGGGGAAGGGGTTATAGCCTCGTCAAGCCCCCAGATATGTATGACCAAGCTTTATAAAATTAAAAAAATCTATTTCATTCAGCCATCTCTCCTTTTTTTGTATGTAACCTTTTTGGAATAATATTACCTGTAAACTTATTGATTTCTTTAATACCGGAATTTTGGCAGGTTTCAGTTCCAACATTCAATTCCAACGTTTTGATTTTTTCCAGTTTTAATTTTACTTAATCGTTGCGTTGCATCATACTTATTTTATTGCAACATTCTAAATTCTTTATTTTTTTTAAGATCATCTTTATAATTGTATTGCATCATGCAAGATTCTTTTTTTTTAAATCATTCTTATACTTGTATTGCGTCATGTTAGATCTACTTGTTATTGTTATTTTGATTTAAAAGATTGACTCCAACTCAACTTTTTGGAATTACTGACAGATGCTTGAGGTTTAGTTAAACATTTAAAGAAATGTATTTAAGGAGACTAGGTCTAGTGAAGCCTAGTTTCACTAGACCTAGTCTCCTTGGCTCCTCCGAGCCATAATATCTAAAGTATTTTGGCTCGGAGGAAGAGAAAACGTGTCTTACTGCGTATACCCATAAAATATGACATAAATTATAACTATTTGATCAACCTGAGTCAATGAGTTAAACAAAATCAATATTTAACGTGGCATCAAAATAAAATTGAACTCAATTGGTTTGAAAACGTTTAAAAACCTAGAGAAACATGATATTGTAACATAGCATATCCCTCTGTAAACAAATTTAAATTTGTTTTCAAAGGGATACGCTATGTTACAATACTATGTTTCATAAAAATCTTGGAACTGTTAATATGGGACTAATGTTTCCATTATATTTTATTACAATGTAATGAATATTATTACAGGCTAAAAGTAAACTTTCAAAGACAGATTCTGAATATTTTTGCAAATTTCTAGATATTTTTAAAAATGGGTAATGTTACCGGTTTTTGCATTTAATCTGCTCGTTTTTTGTACGAATCTAGTGGTTTTTTGCATTTAATCTGGAGGGTTTTTTTTATTTTAACAAATACTTTTGATTTCATTGCTTTGCCTAATTTAACTTGCTTATATACAATTTAAGCCCTTTTTTGCTTTAATTTTTTAAAACTCTAAAATGAATAACGCACAAAGATGATGCACAGAAATTAATTTTAAAGTAAAAAATTAGATCATTTATCTTGTAACTATTGAATGGAAAAGTGTGAAATAAGTATTGGAACTCTTGCATAGAAGTAAGGCTTCGATACAACGCCTGTTCCATCAATATATATCAACAAGTAATAACAACCTGGTGTTAGAAGTGGTTTTCGACAGTCAGGTTGAACTGAGGAAATAAGAGATAAACAGCATAAGTTAATTGGAGCTAAAAAAATAATAATCTATAGGAGACAAAGGTAGAATTGGGAGTTTATGTCAGTTTCACTAAATTATGGTGATGATTAAATAAATTAAATTTTACATATAAAATTTTAATTTCCATTATTGAAAGACGAAATAAAAATACTGGAGAGATAAAAGAAGAAAAAAAAACATATGTTTCATGGTGTTTAAACATGGCATTGCAACAACATTACAGAAACATCATTTACATCAATGAAAGTCCGTTCAATCTTCATATGTTAAGAAGCCACGGATACAGTCTGCAAGAAACAACCCCAAATCAAAGTGTATTGTCATCAAGTGGCCGTAACATAACCATGATATTAACTTTAAATTTTTTAAACACAGTCCACAGTGAAGCAATAATTGGTGTTGGGGTGACAGCAGGTATCTTTAAGAGTTTTTTAAATACACTTAAAAGTATTTTGATGGAGAAAAAAAAGTTTACCTTGGTAATGGACAAAGCAACTTTCATCATTCATTATCATATTTTTATGGTATTTATCTCTATGATGTTCGTTTTTTACCCTGATACTCGCCTTTTCTAATTCCTTGTAAAGAACCATTCTTAAAAACTAGGAAAACTATAAGAGGACAAATAGCTCTTATTGGAAATAACGATTTATTAGAACGGATGAGGAACAGTTGTGAACATATTACTTTTGAGCTTGTATGTTCAATCAAAGTATTTTTAATTAGAGGTTAATTGCAAAAGAATAACACGTAAAAATCAGACAAATTAGTCTCAAATGGGCCCCCTAAATTCAATAGGTCTCCTCCCGATTGGGGGATTTAGGGTAGCTTAGCCACAGCTCTGATTTATAGTATTAAAATATTAAAATTACTAAGCAAGTAAGTCGGAAAGTAGAAAAGGATATTTTTCTAAAGTGTAGAAAATGTCAAAAAGAGTATTTATTTAAAAACAAACATTGGTTCAACTGTTACCAGTTAAATCAATGAAGAATTTGTAGACCTTGGATTAAGTTTAAACAAAAGTTTTATAAAGACCTTGGATTAAGTTTAAACATAAATTTTATAAAGACCTTGGATTAAGTTTAAACATAAATTTTCATTTAACCAGAATAATTGGTAGCTAAAATGTTTGACTTAAAAATAACTTAAAATAGTAAGGCTACCAAAGAAACTGTAAAAAACTACCTGTTGTCAATGTTGTATAATGTTGTCAATGTTGTCAACGTTGTACAATGTTGTATAATGTTTTTAAGTTAAAAAGATGGAAAAAATAAAAATAGAAAACAATTAGATTTTTGTTGTATAATTGAGCAAGAAATGATAATTATCTTCTTGTATAATAAACAAAAAGATAAAACGGCTCCAAGCCTTTCATTGTAGCTCAAATATATACTTTTTAAAAACATACTCAAACGTATACTTTCTAAATTTAACTATAAAGCAACTGAAAAAATTCTATAAAAAAGGTTCGCTCAAAATTTTGTCAAGTAATTTTTTCTTGCACTTGTCAGGGCTAGGATTTTCCTGGTACTTGTGATAAAGCAAGAAAACATTTGTTTAGATAAGTATTTATTCTCATTCAGTTTGTAGACTATAGGTTAAAAATCTTAGAAAGTAGGCAAAGAGAAGTAGAAAAAGGATTAACATGGTATTGAAAAAGGTAGTAATGATATTGAGTACATGGATATCGCTACAGAATCACAATCACCACAGGTGTTTTCTCAAAGCAAACTAAACAACTTGGTCAGAGATTTAAATCTCTTAAAGTTAAGTTGTTAGGCTCGAGATTATCTGAAAAAGAACTTGCTGATTCAAGGAAAAGAAAGAATTACTATCACTGTTTCCAGAAGAAGATAACTTCGTATTCTGTAGTGATATTTGTTCTCTGAATCAGAAAATGAGACACTGCTATAACTCAATTGACCTTTTATTGAAAGCCCCAAAAGTTAAAAACTTTTCCTGCTATACAATGACATCAAATTAGCTTGTATTCCAATTGGATATTCAATAGTACCGAAGGAAAGTTATGACATCATAAAGATGTTTTTAGAGAAGATTTATTGTAAAGAGCATAATTTGATCATCTGTTGTGATATCAAAGCTGACAACAGCTGATTTTTAAAGAGAGATTAAACATGCTCAAAAATCAAAAAAGCAGTTTTTTTCCTGCTTTAATGCATCTAAGTCTGTAAATTAGAACTTACTGGTGCTTGTCTAACATATAGCTTTGTACAAAGTTTGTTTTTCTATCTTTTTTTTTTATGTTTTAAGGGAGGGGGGCAATATTCTTGATTTTTCCCCTCAATCTACGGATCTGCCTCTGCAATGTATACCATAAACTAAGATCTTGTCTATATTTAAAAATACACTTTTTTATCCTTTTATTTATTGTAAAAACGAGACGTCCAATGAAAAAAGTACTGCTGTTATTGACATCAGTATTATTGAATTATATATAAAAAAAAACTCAAATTGTAATCAGCAAAATAAAATTAATTTGCAGAGTAGCGTAATCCAATTATAATAATACTTATTTCTTTATCTCAATCTTTAAGCTGCTTAAACTTAAAACTTAAAAGTAAATTTTAAATAAGCACTATCTATAACAGTATTTAAAAAAAAAAAAAAATTGAAAGGTACTTATGTTACTATTGTAACGGTTTAATGGATAAAAGTATGAGTTCCAAGGACATTTGGATTACTACTCTTTTTCAAGATGTAATTGAGAACTTGAAAGCTGTAATTAAGGAACGTAAGATGTAATTTAGAACATGAAAGTTATAAATAAGAAATCATAAGATGCAATTGAGAACATAGTAGTTGTAATTAAGAAAAGTTTATAATATAGGTTTACAGAACAAAGTTTTTGTACTTTTAATTTTTTCGTCTAATTTAACTTGTAATTAAAGATTGGTTTCTAATTTAGCCAGGGTGGCCGTATGGGTTGGTTTTCAATAAATAATAATATACTATCAATAAAATAAAAAAGTGATGAAAAAGGCATTGCGGTTTCTGCGGTAACTGGAAAAATCCTATCGGGTGTTTTTTTTGTTTGTTTGTGAAAATTATATTTGAGAAATCAGATGAATAATAAATAAAACACAAATAACTTATTTACAAAAAAATATAAAAATTTAAATCGAATTAAAAAATGTAATTAAAAACTATTGTAATATTCAGTTAAACACCAACTTGGGCATCTTATATATTTAAAATCGTTGCGTAAAGCTTCGTAGTATGTTGAGAAAAATCACCTTCTATTATTATACTAATTGCCGCAGAACCAATTCTTTCCAAAGCTGCATTCGTTGTTCGACAATGTCAGCACCAAATACAAATGAAATGCGTTTTTAACGTTACTTTTTATTTTAGACTAGATTATTTCCACCGGGTTCTACAATGGATTGTGGGGTTCTAAACGTTACAACTGAGCGGGAGAATTTTTAAACCCCTTTTCCAAACGAGCGTGACATGCAGCATAATCTGTTATAATGACCAAATCCTCTAAAAGGCTCCTGGATGTAACTGACTGGTGAAACATAACTAACATCTACTTGTTACAAGATTCTGCATTAAATGATGAGTTTCCATTATGACAGGATGAATTAAAGGCTAACTTATATTTGACCCCTAAATTTTGTGCCAGAGTCATCCAATCGTCATTTTGCTCAATACATTCAGCAATTCTTCTTCTGTCATTCGGTGAAGGTTAAACATAATGTTTTCTTTTAACTCAATTACATTTTACAACTTTTTAATTACATGTTGTGTTTCTCAATTACGTATTGCAATTTCTTAATTACAAATTCCATGTTCTTAATTACATCTTGAAAAGGTGAAGAGATGCCACGAATATACGGTGACTATTCGGTATTCGGCCGATTCAGCGACTTTTTTTAACTATTCGGAATTCGGTATTCATCAATAGATCTTATTTTTTATTAATATAAAATCTATTGGTGGTAAGTTATGAATAAAAATTTTTATCGTTTGATGATAGCAAATGATTGCATTTTTCATATGTCAATAAATGTGTGCTGTAACATAACGCAATCACAAATGAAAAAAACTAGGGCTAAAACTTTGACAAGAAAAACTGCAAAGAAATTTAAGTGCAAGTGTCCTACATCGTAAAAACATTAAAAAATAAAACAAGCATTTGTGACATATAGAACAAAGAAATTCGCACTGATAAGTATAAAGAGCAGTTTTAACTGTAAGGTGGATGAATGTGTTGTAAGTTTAGTAACCGTGAATTTGCCATTGATGACGAGCATAGGCGTGTCCAGACCTTACTCACAGGTCGTGCACAACAGTGGCATATTAGAGGAATTAGGTTTCTACTCCCCCTGGTTATACTGTAGGTAATAATTAGTATTAGTTAGGCTATACCTGGATAACTAAATGATAAAAAAGGCTTTCTATATCTAAGAAAGTCTTTTTTTCACATCCATTTTTATAATTATAGTTCTTTTCAGTGATTTTTTCGCGCTTTTGACTCACTAAAAGGTCAAAAAAAAGGAAGAGTCACTAACAGCACTACTACTAACACTATTAAGTAGCGTATTGTTATATAGAGATTGCTATAGCAATTTATAATGTAAGTTTGATCAAACTTTGCCGGTCATGCCTGTGCATGACAAGCAAGAGCCGTAGACACGCCTATGATGACGAGTTGTATTTTACATAAACATAAAAATTTTGGAAACTGAAAATGAAGATCAACTGTGAAAAAAAAATTTTTTATTGCTTAAGGAAAGTTGATAAAAATGTTGAACAACTAATGTGCAAACTTGTATACAGAAAAATTGATGCAGTATGTCGTAATGGCAAGAAAGTATTTTTTCACTCCCGAGAGTAAAAAATAAACATATTGCTTATTATTCTGTACAAATTTTTTTTTCATTAAATTTTTCTTTGTACTTTTGCTACTTTTCTTTATTTTATGCTGAATTTTTGTCACAAAGGGTTACTAAAATTTCGAATACCACTTTATCATAACTTAAACGTAATTTAAATAGTTATGAAACGAGGCAATGTAAATTCTACGGTTTTGTATAAGGAGACACTCAGCTTTTTTTTTAATTTCAATCTGTAGATATAATTAACAATAACAATAAAGCTCTTTTTCTACGCGTAAATTTTTTATACAGAGATTATATAACAATCTGATATTTATACAACTTTAAACACGCCCGTACCCAGCTTTCAGACTTAATGCCTAAAAGTTATCTATAATAAACATCAAATATATCTGGGTGAGAGCCTGTTAAACATTTATAAATTAAATGAATTAAATTTTTAAAAGTCAAGAAACTCTAAAACGGTTTGATTAAAACAAAACTGTCCGTTTTAAAGCATTTTAAAATCATATATTCACAATCAAAGTTTAAAAGTTGCTGGTAAGATATTGAAATTTGATTACCAACCCCAACATCTATTTCAAGGGAGAATGTTTTTTTTGTGTTCTTGATTCTTCTTAAAAAATTCTCCGCTTTGTCAAATCTATCAAAAGTACTAATGTAAACAAAGTCTAATCGTTTATCGTCTTCACTCCGATTACTTGAATTTTTTGAATAATTAAGAAACTTTTCGTCTTCAGTCTCCAAATCTTCTGGACTTTCTTCGTTGGTGACAGGATATAATGTTCGACGTCTTAATTTCATGGCTGGCGACATTTGCAAAATTACAGAGTTGGCTTGTTCAAAGTATACTCGGTGTTTGTTCAAAGTATGTACTGGGTGAAAAATTTGTTTTCTTGACTCTAAAGTTTCGCAACTTGGAGATAAAATAAGATTTTTTAAAATGTGAAACGGTTTTCTTTTCAAACCAGGATCCTAAAAATACATCATGTACATTCATATTTATGGTGCAAAGTTAGAAAGCTGGACTATTTAATTTAGTCAACTAATAACTTGTTTGAAAGTTTAAAAATGTAGAAACATGAATTAACTTTAATAATTTAATATCAAACTTTATCTTATACTTTTAAAAACTTGTTACAAATAAATGTGATAAAACACTTTTTATTTAAAATGTTGCATAGTTTTTCATTTATTGTTATTTTTTTGATTATTTTTATTTAATGTGCATAATCTGGTAATAACTAGGGGTGCGCCAATGTATCGGCATTGATATTGACCTGCCGATGCATCGGCATCGGTTTTGGTAATCATCAGCCGATACCATTTGTTTTGAAAACACCAGTTTTTTTTTTAGTTTATTTCTATTTGCATGTGAAAATATAGTTATTCCGTAAACAAAAATGCATGCATAAGCCTAAATTATTATGTAGACATACCTGCAACCACTAAATCTTTAGCTATTTTGAACAGATTTTTATCAGAGGCTTCCGACAATTTTAGTGTTTTCCAAACTATACAAAGAGACAATAAATGTAAACGTAATGAAAATTGTAAAAAAGTATATTACGCCACATTCTTTCTTTTGATATTTTTGTTTGGCAAAGTTTACAAATTATTTTTTTATCTCAAAAATAGATTCCTTTACCTAAAACATCCAAAACGATTATATTTATTTTGTTTCTAAAATGGTATTTTGTTTCTAAAAAGGTATTTTGTTTCCAAATGTTTTTGAGGATACTAATATACAATAATTAACCACGTAACTATAAGAAATATGGAAATTTAACCACGTTTAAAAATGATTGCAAGATTAAGCTTTTTTGTTTCAGCAACAGAAATACATTTTGAAACTGCTCATCGTCATTCAAATTTTCTACATTGACGCAAGCAGTTTGTTTTTCGTTAGGTTATAAGTAATTACGTTTTAAAAAACAAGATAATTCGAATAAAAATAAAATACATAACCAAATAGTCATAAAACCTTTAAATTTTCACATACAAAATCGTGAAAAGAAATCAACAAAGAACAGCTTGTCGCTTTGTTGTTCAAACATTAGGTAAATTAAATGGACTATTACAAGCATAAATTAATTTATAATAATAATAACAAACTATGTAATTAATTATTTTTTTAATTTGGAAAGTTCAGTAAATCAGAAAGTTGGAAATCAGTGTAATGTCTCAGTGTAAACTCTCACGTGATTCGAAAATAA
The DNA here is from genome assembly GCF_038396675.1 of Hydra vulgaris. Classification (NCBI taxonomy): domain Eukaryota; kingdom Metazoa; phylum Cnidaria; class Hydrozoa; order Anthoathecata; family Hydridae; genus Hydra; species Hydra vulgaris. The sequence continues at coordinate 41,040,168 of NC_088934.1, forward strand.
AGAAAGCAGCTATTACTGTATAATATGATATATAAAAACTTCATATATTTTTAGAAAAAATCATTTATTTAATTTTGTTTTAAATAAAATAACTTTTGTCTAATTTCTGTGTCGTAAGATATTTTAGTTAATTAAGACCAATTGTGTTTTAAAATTTAAAAGTAGTTTTACAAGCATAGAAAAAGCATAAAAAGTTATTTGTAATGTGATGTAAAAAACGTGACGTAAAAAACCATGTTTTTGTAAGTAGATAGTAAATCTCGTGCAAATAATAGTGTTATTCTTAAAAAGATGAATGTTAACTTTAAAGCATAAGGAAAAGTCAAAAATTTTAAAAGGTTGTACTTTAATATTCCCTGCATATTAAAAAAGCTATTCTGAAAATAATTGACGAAAAAAAAGTGCAAGTTAATCTCTTTAATTTTTGAAGAAAAATCGTTTCAAAACGTTTTTTTTTTAATTTATGTTATGTAATAATTATATAACAACAACGAAAATAAATAAAACACTTTTTTAAATCATTTCACAAACAATTAATAGATAAGCTCGCACATTTTTGTTTTTGCACAAAGTCCGCAAATTTGAGGAGGTTACAAAATTTAGATCATAATTTCCAAACATTTTCAATAAAAGTAAAGTTTTCCAAACATCTTTAATGAAAATAAACATAAGGTTGGTTTAAAACTGTAAAAAGTTGAACTCTCACCTTTGGTTAAGGGCGTGATACACAGACATCTGATTAGGAATGTGCTACACTTATATTTGGTAAAAGTCATGCTTTACATTTAGAGCTTTTGTTATTCCTAGGGTCCAATGATTGTAAACTTTCTCAAAGTCATCTTCATTTGTCATTTATGAAGATGCCTAAATTTGCAATGTGATTAATGCTCATAAGTTGTTGCAATAACAATTAACTTTTGTTCAGGCTGTGGATTTTAAACGTTGTTAGGCAATTATTTTGGATCACTTTTCGTTTATAATGCTCGTGAATTTATAACTTTGTTAGGCAATTATTTTAACTAAACGATTACTTCGCGGTTCAAAATTAAACTAGAAAAACAACTTGACATTCACAAAACCATTGTTTTGGATTATTTTTGGTGTATAATGCCCATTCATTATAAACATTATAAGGCATTTACTTTAATCAAACGATTACTTTTCAGTTCAAAGTTAAGCTAAAAAAGCAACCCATTGTTTAATAAAATTTTATTGTTCAAAACGTCTTTGAACTTAAATTTTAGAATAAATTTTACTTCTCATTAGTTTTTTACGCAGCTTTGTCCACTTTATAAAGTCCAGGACTTATGCAATAAAAATTACAGATTCGCAACAGATCTTTTGATTTTTATCAGTTTTTAGTCTTTTATCAAGTTTTTTATCAGCTTTTTTTTGTTTTGTTTCGATTTATGTTGACTTTTGGTTCTCTCTTTATTAATTTCTCGTATTTTCCGTTTCTTAGCTTAGCGTTAATTATTTTCAGTTTTTAAAAAATCTTTTCACCACTTATTTACTGCAGAAAAATTATTTTTCTGTTATATTCATTGTCTATAACATTTATGCTCCAACTCTAACAGAAGGGTGAAAAATAAGGTTTCTTGTTTCCAGCAAGATTTGGTAGTATGATGGCAAGAGTGTACACCGATGAAGTATTACAAACCAATTCTAACTAAATTTACAAACCGCGAATGAGTTTCTAACTCATTCGCGGTTTGTAAATTTAGTTAGAACCTGATTATTTGGAGATTGAAGTTTGTTGGTTCACAGAACATTGAATATTGATGCTGGTCCATCAATAAAGGTCGATTAAGGTTGGGGCAGTCTGTTACCCTAAAAATATTAACATACATTTTACGTATTTTATTTGAAAACATATAATTTGTATCGCGAAACATTTAATTTGTCATACCTTTTAAATTGAAAATATAAAATGTATATTGAATATAGTTCCATATCATTCGATAATCATTAAAACGATAGGTAATTTTAAAGGAAATAATGGGGAGTAATTTCCCCCCCCCCCTTCCCTTTCTAAAAAAGAATTTTTATATTTACCTTAGTTTTTAAGGATTCGCCCCACCCCCATCATTTTATAGAATCTCCCCTAATTAATGCTGTTTATAATATTGAGCAACTTCTGAATAAACACATAAAGTATACGATATTAGAATTAATACCTGGTTAAAATAAAAGTTGTCATCTTTCTATTTTTCTACTTAAAAACGGAAACTTTTAATACCGGATTGATCCAAAAACTTTACTTCATGATTGTAAAAGCGCTAAAATGACCTGTAAACACTAACAGCGACAAATGATGCAGACAAATGACACTGAAAGCTGGCACCAACACTGACACCGACAACTGGATGAAGTTTGTTTTAAATGAGTGCCAGCAAAGTTGGCAAATTAAATTATTTTTATTATTATTATTTTATTTTTTTTTGCATCAGTAAAATTAATTTTTAAATACAACTCATAATTGTTTAAACTAAAAGAATCGAATTCTACTTTGAAAATCTTCTATTGACTTGTTGTTCTATTGACTTGTTGTTCTATTGACTTGTTCTTCTATTGACTTGTTCTTCTATTGACTTGTTCTTCTATTGACTTGTTCTTCTATTGACTTGTTGTTTTACGTCAGAAAGACCTTAAGCGTTAGGAATACTTTTTGAATAAATGGATCTATCAAAAAGCGTCATTGAATTGTGTCTGTAAATATCATAGCTGACAAATATGCAACAAAAATGTGACACATTCAGAATGTTGTATATGGGTTAGTTATTATAACATATTAAAAACTTCTACTTATCTATGATTTATTGTATTGAAATAATCAAGAATATTACATGAAGTTGTTGTTTCAGTACCTATACTTCTCATTATTTTAGCACTTTGACCTCGTATTTTTTAAAACATGAATAAAAGTTACACCCTTTGAAATTGATTTGTTGTTTAAAATTATAATTAATTCTGAATTTACTATGATTTCTCACTATATTTTACCAAAAATTTATTTTAAAAACATCCAAACGTAATCTATTGTATATTTTTATTCATTAAACTAATTTTAATGAATCAAATTGTTTATCAAATTACTTTTAATAAGACATTCTGCAAAAAAAAAATTACTTTTTTTTGGTTATTAAGGCATTTTAAAAAAACCTTAAGGTTTTGTTACAGAGCACTCTTTCAATGAGCGTTTAACTAGTAGGTTCATGCTCCTATACCTATGTTTTATATATGGCCAGAGCAAGCTTCAAATCATGTACTCTTGATTCTGAAGCTCTAACAACTGCGCCACGGCTGCCTAAAATCTTTTACTTTATTTGAAACAATAACTAACAAGAACTCAAAACATATTGGCTTCTGCCTAAAACAGACATTTTGGAGAGCGACAGTTAGTTTGGTACCTGGTTATCTGGAATCAATCTCTCTTAAGTATACTGTAGAGTGGAGAACGTTGACCAAATCTTTTTTTCTTTAATGTTTTTATTATAGGCATTTTGTTTTTTATTTCTTTTTTTTTTATACCTAAAAGTTTGGGAAAATCTAAAATTATTATAACTAATAATTATATATAAAATTGTTATATAATAACTGGTAAAATCATTAAAAGTTTATGTTCAGTTTTCATTTCATAACATTTTTGTTAGAGCATATCACCTGGGCCAAAATTTTCCAAAGATAATTTTTTATTCTATTATTAATTTTTTTAACTATGCTTATGTTTGTTGAAACTTAAATATCAAATATTTAAGCATGTTGATTGAATATTTGTTATTTAAAGTTATTGAAACTTGTATATTTTATGTTAAGGTTTGTTGAAACTTAAATATTTTATATTTAGGTTTGTTGAAAGTTAAATATTTTATATTTAGATTTGTTGGAACAAACCACATAGTACAAAACTTAAAAAATGCATTACTTATTTAATAGGCCATGTTTATTTTCAAAATATTTCGAACATAAAATATTACAAATCCGAAGTAAAAATTTTTATTTGTTGTTTAGGATAGGTTTTAACATATACCCAATATGTATTAAAATTAGTATTCACAAAAGGGTTGCATGTAGCATTGCAATGTGCAACCCTTAACGTTTGAACAACCTGCTTTAAAAAAAGCTTTTTGCTAAAATTATCAATTGATAATATGTAATATTATATAGTAAAATAATTCTTAAACTATAACCATTAAACTTAATACTCATATTTGCAGAACTGTTAAACACCAGTAAAATCATCACCACCACCACCACCACCACCACCACCGCCACCAGTGAACCGCCATCGGTTATAAATACTTCAAACAAATTGTTCAAAATATATTTCGGCTAATTAAAAAGACTAAACTTCCCCCGAAAGTAATATTTTTTGGTGAAGCCATACTCTAAAAATCAGTTTTTGATCTTCATTTTCGATCTGATTTGAACGATGACAACAATAAAAAATATTATTTGCAGTTATCGTAAGCACTCTAAAATTCAATAGCAGCATTCAAATATAACCTTACATGTGCTTACACTGACGCATATACTTTATAATTTTACTTTTTAAATTAGTTTGTATATTATATCAGCAACTTTATTATGGTTAAGTTTAATTGCTTTTTTTCCAATGTACGTTTGTCATTTATAAGAAGTTCCTAATTTATAAATAATTATTTTATAATTATAGACAGAAAAAGTAATTTATTAACGCGTAAAACACAAAAGGAAATCATACACATAAAACACGTAACGATATTATAAACACGTAAAACACATAACGTAATTGAGTTTATTTAGATTTAGATAAGGAAAATATGTGTGTATATCTTTATACAGTAAAGTTTTTTAAGAAGACATGTACTTTAGATTTTATTATTTTCCAGCAACAATTACAAGAAACTAAACTAATCTATTAATAAGTCAACAGTTAAATCAAAATTTGAATACTTTAGTCAAGTATACTAATATAACAACCTATTAATAAGAAGTTTGAAGTAAAACTTTAAACCAAATACTATACAAAAGTAGAATTAAAAAATAGCTTGAAAAATGATAATTATTAATAGTTATTATTTCGAGGAAGTAGGGAAGTCAATTACCTCTTTTATTTTTTTTGCTGCATGGAAAAAATTGTTTTTCAAATAGGAAACACATATTGTGAGATGAAAAAATAAAGATCTTTGAAAATTGTATTTATAAAGCAATTTATTCAGCAAATTAAAAAAAATTTATTATTTGAAAATAAATAATAGTTTTTATTAAACTAAATTATAAATGTTTCTTTTCAATAATATAAAAAGTTAGTAGAGAATATTAAACAACATTCTCACCTCGTCCAATTTTATAATATGTTTAGGCATATATATCATTATGAAAAAATTGGTCTTTAAAACAATAAAAATCTTAAATTACCTCACGGTAAATATGAAATATATATGAAACTGACAAAAAAATAATTCTTCATAAGGCAAGTAAAAAAGTATATACAAACAAATAAATAAAGTATATCATATTGATAATAGAGACAGTAAGTTAAAATAATAACGACATAGTACAAAAGCTGTACAATTTTAACAAAACAGCTTATTTATCTAGTTTGAACTAATTAGACAAAAAATAAGTACAAAAATTAATATTTTTACCGAAACAGCTCGACTTCTCAATGATCCTTGAGTTTTAAGGCAACTTTTTAGCTTTTCCAAAATATCAACTAAGTCAACTACCTCGATTGGAATTGGATGTCCGTTTGTATATCTACATCTTAAAATGAGATCGCTTGAGAATACGTACTTTAACTCAACTTCCATTTATATTTCTTAACTAGAACGTAAATATAATTACTATAATGTTAAATGCAAAATAATACCAGCTCTCAAGCAACTGTGTTTTATTATTTATTAAATAAAAAAGTAATCAATAAAAGAGTCTAAGGTAAAGTGTCAGCGCGCAGCCAATTTTCTACTGCAAAGTGAATGTAAATGGCATAGTTAGATGCAAGATTTAAACAAGTTTTTACTGCCTTATAGCTTCACTCTAAAATTTTGCACTTTTATAAACTTATTTTTACCATTTCAGAAAATATAAGTCTAGACTGATTACACAATTAATATATAACGACACATCAAATGGCATATTTACGACAGTCTTTTCTATTTAGCCAAACTTTTGCAACATTTGATTGGTTATTACAAAATTCTATTGCTTTTTCTTCGGAATTTTTTTGTCTATTTCCAGTTATCATAATCATATTTATCTGAAGGTAAACTATTTATCCGAATGTATGAAAATGCTATAAATAGAAAAAAATACTTTGCTGTAGCTAGAGAGTCAGACCCCCAAATTTACTACTGAACCCCAATTAGTTTTGACCTATCTGTCTTTTCTAAAAAAATAATAATAATATCGACTGATCGTTAAAACTTTTTTTCTTAAAAAAAAGTCTTCACATTTTTACCTGGACCGCCTCGACAATCCCTATAACAAGGTTGCCTCGATGAGGTGTGCGTGGTGCCTTACCACGTCCCAGATAAAATGTATAACAGAATAAAACAATAGAGGTTTTCTAATTTTTACTTTTGTGGTTGTTAAATAACAAACAATTATAAAAATAGATTTTATAACTACGGACGCGGAGGTGTTAAATTTTAGTAATATTACTGAAACATAAAAACATTTTTTTTTTAATCAAAACGTTCTATTGTTATTTTTATATAAAAAAAAATATATAGATACTACTTACTGAGTTTGTCTTTCTGAATTATTAAGACAGTAATGTTTTAGTTGAGGAGATTTTCAATTAATAAAAAAATGAGTTATGACAGGGATGTTGTGGAATCGAATCAAAAAATTTTATGGTAGTTAGTGCTACTTTGTTGATAGAAATTTTCCCGCTGAGATGAAAAAAAAAATATTGTGTGTGGGAGTCTCAGCACGCAATGTTTTTTTCATTGTGTGGAATGACGGAAAGCCAATACTATATTTGTGTTACTCCAAGTTGTAGTTAAATATATAAATGCGTCTTAGGTTGACGTCATTTATATATTAAGTATTGAGATCATAAAAAAACCACACAAAACTTTTGGGAGATATCTATAATTACTTAAAGCAAGTAACAATATAAGTAAAACTTTACTGCACTATATTATTTAAAATTTTATTACATAAAAATAAAACAAAAAATAAAACATAAAAAAGAAAGAAAACGTTATAAAAAAGATAAAATGTGCGTAAAAATAATATATCAAAAAACATGCAATTGAAGCAAAATAACAAAAACGTAAAATAGAAATAAAAAATAAAATAATATAACAAAAACATAAAATAACAAAAACGAATAAAAATAAAATAAATGACAAAAATAAAAATATTTAATTAATAAAGAGAATATAATATTTTGTCTTCCTATTATTATTATTATTTTTTTTTTTTTATTTACATATAAAATAAATAAAAATCTTTTCACAAATAACAAATAAAAAAGTTTATAATAAATTTTTTTTTTTTTTAATACAAAATAATGTATATAATTTATAAAATTACATGTTTTTAATTTTTATTATTTTTTAAAGTATTTTATACTTAAGAAGCGGATATCTTCTAATCTTCATAATTATATGTTGTCTGTATATTTGTTGAAACTTTTTTTAATCGTTTTTATTTGACGTTTTATTAACTTGATGAGCACCATATTTAACCGTTGATCATAAACTTTACCACCAAACCTAATTAATTTTTAAAGACCATAAAAAAATAAAAACCATAAATATTGTTTAATAAACTCTTAAAATTTGTTTCTCCAAAAACAAATGGTCTGTCTTTAGTTTTGTACCTTTAACTGATACATTTTTTATATTACATTTTTTATTTTGTTTACTGAAAAATTCATATTACAGTAAAAGAGTAACAGTGAAAAAGTATATATATATATATATATATATATATATATATATATATATATATATATATATATATATATATATATATATATATATATATATATATATATATATATAAATTACGCCATTTAAAATCTTTTTAGATGTTCTTAGGTTTACTTATAGTTATAGTTATACTTATAGTTATTATAGTTAAGTACCCCTCGATTCCTCAATTGGTTTTTGGAGGTTTCTAATAGTAACTTATAAAACTTACTATAGAAACAAAGCTTCCTTTGTGAAAAAGAAATCTTGTAAAAAGTATTTAATTTGACTAAAATTATTTCTTTTACTTTAACCATACTGTATATAAATTATTTATATATTACTTGTTTGTAAAGTGTTTACTAGTTATTTGTTTATTATTGTTGTTTATAAATTGCAACATATTATATTGTATATAAGTACTATATTGTTTATCAATAAAAGTTTTTAAACTATATACTAACCTTCCAAAATTTTATTGCTTAAATAATTTTTAAAAGTATTTTATTCTTATAAATTTTACAAATTATTTGCGTTTTTTGTAATTGCTTAAAAAAAATGTTTATTCTTTTACAATTGTGAATTTTTTTTTAATTTTTTAAATTTTTTTGTATTTTCTGGTTAATCTGCTTTTTGAAGTTTTGGTTACCTTTTAATATTTTGGTTATCTTTTGATGTTCTTGTTTTCGTACCTTTGTAACATTTTTTTGAGTTGCCGTTGCGTAGTGGTTAGTGCGCTTGTATCAGAAACTAGAGATCCGCGGTTCAACGTCACCTCAACGCAAGTTTCATAACATCCGTAAAGAAAGAGGCGTGAACTTCCTTTCGAAGGCTCTTCCGCGGTTCTCTGTGATAAAACCGTAAGGGCTTGGGACAACTAAAACAAATTTTGAAAAAAAAAAAAATTAACCTTCTTTATGAGATTTCCGTTGACCTTTTTAAATTCTGCTTGATTTTAACTTTTAACAATAATGTAAACTTAATTTAAAGCAACTTAAATATTTTTTCTTGGATTTTTGTTGTTAAATTTATAGAATCTCTAGGCCAGCTGAATAAAAAAAGCAATTGCTTTTACTCAGCGTTTTATTCTTATTTCTAAATTCATAAACTCGCTAACTTTACTTTTAGTGACAAAACTTAACCAATCCTATGGTAATACAAATTAAAAAAACAAACAAACAGCAAAGCTTTCATTTCATGGCTACAGTCTGTGACATAATTAACATTTATAAAGCTTTAGCTTCAAAGCGATTTTGGTAAACGAAAGAAAAAAACAGCAAATAGCAATGAAAATATCAGTTTGATGTTTTTACTTTAATTTGTTGTTTGATGTTTAACAATTTATATATTAGAAATTTAAATCCAAACTCAAATTTCAATTATAATCTTACTTAATTTAAGAAGTTTAAGAACCATACTTAACAAAGTTTGATTTTTCTTTTAAAGAATAAAATCCATAGAGGTATACTTTTACAATCTTAACTCAATCACTCTCATTACTTTTACATCTTAACATATAAATATTACATACAATATATTTATAACATTGATAACATATAAATATATATTTATAAAGATTGTGCGATAAAATAAAACGTTAAAAAAAAGCGTTAAAAACTTCACGCGCAGCTTAGTTATAGTTTTTGTAACACAATTTTTTGTTGTGTGGTAAACAGAGACCGAGGAATAACTAGGAATCTCTTTTTTTTTAGTTTGGCTAACAGGGCTAAAATAGCAAAATGAAGCTTTTGTTTGGTAAAAAATTGATTTTTAATGTAAAAAGTTTTTGAAATTTTGAAGTTCTTTCAGGTTTAGTATTGATTGCAAAAAAAGTGATATTCTAAATTATGGCAAGGTTTGAGTCCTGCATAGATTTTATCTGTTGTCATATAACCGGACTCTTCCTTTAGCCTATCAGCAATAACTGTTACATAATTTATAATGTGATCATGACTTACGGTTTCATTTTGAATCGTTTTGATAAGATTATTTTCATTTAAAGTAATAAGTTACTGTCTCCGCTGATTCCACATAGGGGTCGTCCATAAATTACGTCCCACAATTTTTGACACTTTTTGACCCCCTCACCCCTCTCCCCCTCCTCCTTCTTCTCCTCGTCGTAAAGCATCCGTAACACTTTATTGACCCCCCCCCCATATTACGCAACAATTTTGAACCCCCCTCTTCTCCTAAAAAATTTTTTTAATTTTTTTACAAAGTCTATTCTTCCGATATTATAATATATAATAATATGTAATATATGAATAAGTTGGTAAAGTCATATGTTCCTAATTTTTTTCTATTTTTATTGAATTTCTTAAGTATATTTTCAATTTTTCTTTGCACTGTAGATTTCCGTTGTTGAATTAGAAAATCTAATTTACCTCTTTAACCATAATCACAACTCTCTCTCTCTCTCTCTCTCTCTCTCTCTCTCTCTCTCTCTCTCTCTCTCTCTCTCTCTCTCTCTCTCTCTCTCTCTGTTCTACAAGTAAAAAAGCTACTGTATACATCAAAAAAATATTTTTTACAATTCAGCATAATTAAAACGTACTATACAGTTTTTACACTTTCTTAGAAAAAATTAATCTTAGCTGGAGGTTCTCTTTCTTTTTACTGATATCAAAAATATATTGAGACACTCGATTGCTCGTTCTGCGCATTATCTTACAAATGGGCGGACCATTAATTGTCTGTCCATCTGTAAGATATGAATCTAAAAATTGAGGCGTGAGTCTCTTTTCTCTTCTAGAAGAATATATTTCAAAACAGCTAGTACTGCTTGGGAACTCCATTTTGCATTATTTAATTTAGGTATTTTCTGAAACTTCACTTTAGGAAATACTCCAGATTCTTCAAAAAAGCGGATTACCCGAGTTAAATGAAATTGAAATTTCATTTCATTACGCCATCCTGCTTCAGTATTCAGTATTCAGCATTCTGTTTTAGTAATCTTCTTTACCATTTTTCCTGAACTGTTCGTAAATCTTTACAAGTTCCGGGATAAACGGATATACGATATTGAGCAATATGTTGTTTACTCCAAGTTTTTCATCCATTACTACGCGAAGAACTCGGTCAAAAATATGATGTTGACAATCAATGAACTGTGGTTCTTCCAGTTTTTTTTTCAGTAAAACATCTTTGTAACTGCTACAATCATTTTTATATTCTTCGTCGAGAATAGCTGTTGTAACTTTAACAACTGTATCTGCTTTTCCGTCAGGTAGATCTAAAGCATGTATCTTAACTTCTATTTGTTCATTCTTCAACACTAACACTTGTTTTTCTTGGTGGCTAATACGTTTACCATCAAAGTGCAATGACCAGCATTTTAAATGTAGTGTTTTTATTTCATTTTTAAGTTTGACAGCTTCTTAAATAGTTGATATGAATAAACCAGACTGTGAGAGTGTTTGAATGTCAATTCCATTATGAGTTAACTACCAACAAATGTTTGCTGCGTTACTTGTTGATTACTTTAAGGGTATTTTTTTCTTTTGCAGTTTTAATTTTGAAGTAGTTCTTGTTGGTTCTTTTGGAGTGTTCTCCTGAATCTTCAGATTCGAAATTAGCGTTGTTGCTGAAGCCGTTACTGTTGTTGAAGTAGGCTTCACGAATATTTTCCGTTTTTAGGATGGATAGTTTTTGAACTAGCAGTCTTTTGAGGGAAACTTGGAAGGTTGCTGAAGGGAAGGTAGTTGAAAGCAAAGAACAGGTCGGATTGTATACCCGACCTGTTATTTGCTTTCAATCTGAAGATAATACAATCTTTTGTCCTCACTGCAAAGTCTTCCACCATCTTTTTTTTCGATGTCAAAACTTCATTCAATGGATTGTTTTACACATTTATTGTACGTCTTCAGCCCTTGATCCAGCTTTTCTAGTACAACTTGAATTGATAAATGTGGTAGTGTTTCCACTAGTTTTTGTAGTGGAAGCACTTTTCTTATAGAACATTATAAAATAATAAATTTAAGTTTTAATTGTACTTCAATATTATTCAGCTGTTATCTGGCGAATACAGACTTATATATAATTATTAGCGTTTCTTAGTCAGGCAGCTTTTATAGTCTTTACTTTGCAAATATTCATAAACTTTTAGAAAATTCTTGAAAGTTTTAAAAATTTCTAAAAGCATTCAGAACAGTCCAAAAAATTCCAGAAATTTCCATAGCGTTCATAAAAATTCTTCAGAAAGCCTTAATGCTGCTGCCTGCAAATACTACTTATATACCATTTTAAAAATTTCTTGTTTTGGGTGAATTTTTTTGATAACTAATCAGAATAAAACCCGTTTTCATTACTTTTGATCAAAAGTTTATTGATTTATGATATAAATATATATATATATATATATATATATATATATATATATATATATATATATATATATATATATATATATATATATATATATATATACATATATATTGGTGAAGAGTATATGTCATATAAATATTGTATGGGTAAGTACACCCAAAACTAAAATAAAATCTTTTTATCGGCATCAGAAACACGCAACTCGCATAATAAATTTAAAAGTTAGTTTTTCGAACAATGAACCGCTTTTTAAAGAAATGTACGCCTTAAATGTTTATCAACTAAATGTATTTAATGTTTGGTGTTTTATGTACAAATGTAAAGAACTTATGTCCCCGATGTTTTTGTAAACCTTTACAAAATTAAACCCCAAAACAAATATAACCTATGTTATAATAGCATTTTAGAAAAACTTATTTGCAAAAATATACAAGCTCAATTTTATATATTTTATTTTGGACCTTTCTTCTGGAATGAATTAGTACGGCCTAATCTTGTTTTTTCATCTGAATTGACCTATTCCTTTTTCAAACAATCTATTAAAAAATTATTTTTTCAACAAAAGATATTCTTGATTTTTTTCGATTTAAAAAAAAAAAATTTCTGTTACTATACTGCATAATGATTTGTTACGTTTTAGTGTAGGTTTCACTTTTGAAGTATTAAATTTATGATATATTTAATGGTTATATATTTTCGGTATGTTTTTATTGTAGCAGAAAATAGAGTTTTGTTAAAGGCCTCGTGATAAGGTCATTGCAATCTTCTTGAAGTCCTGCCCGTACAATATTATAAATGTTATTGTAAATAATATTATACGGCAAATAAAATAGATTATAATAAAAATAATAATAATAATATATATATATATATATATATATATATATATATATATATATATATATATATATATATATATATATATATATATATACATATTTTCCTCTCCAACCCAAATGTGAAATGTTTTCTCTCCAACCCAAACAATGAGCTAATTTAAATGATTTTTTTACTGTTGTATACTAAATTTATATTCATAAACAGGTCTAAATTTTTAACTAATTTAACTTTTCAAATGTTGCACCCTCACACGTTAACGATTGGTAAAAATAATTAATTAACTTCCTGTAATTGTTATGTCACAGCTCTGGATTAGTAATTTTCTAACTTGTGCTGATTCTGCAATATTAAAACTTTTAAATTTTAAAATGCATAAACGCGCTCAACATTTGTAGTATACAAGAAAAAAAAACTTGGGATTTCATTTTTACAATACAATGTTTTATAAACATATTTTTTTTAAATCCTATTAAAGTAATTAAAATAAATATAAAAATAAAGTTAAAAAGTTATTTCACAGGTCACGACTTTCATACAAAAATAAATGAAAGAGCTTATAGACATTGTAGCGATCTAGGGCCTGAAGGATGTAGACTTTACGTTTTGGGGTACAAAACCTTAACCAGTACGTCACGCCACGTCAAAAATTTTTAGCGGCCGTACGGCTGCTTATTAAAAACGTCAATAAAACGTACCGTGCAGTAAATTTTTGAAACATTTTTGCATGATATTTTGCATTAGAGAGTATAACAATAGTTGCTTGCAAACCTTTATTAGTATTTTAATAAAATAGTTACTTTTAATAATATCAGATATTCGAGTGAGAATTTCACAAGTCTTAGAAATCAGAGATAAACAAGCCGGGTTGTTGAATAAAAATCAGCGATAGGCATGTCGGGTTGTTCAATAGTTTGATAAATAGATTTAATTTTTTTTAAATAAAAATTGGAAACGTCTTTAATTATTAAGAAAGAATGTATATAGTTTTTGCTGTATATTTATATGCTAAAGAGAAACTTTATTGTCGATCTTTCAACAGCGCCTATTAAAATGATGAATTTATAATTGTACTTACGATTTTCTAAGCCATATGATAAACTTGGTACAGCCAGAAATTCAAACAATTGCGCTGTTGATAAAATACAAACTAAGTTTCAATTAATTTTTGAAGTGTTGAGAGTCGTTAGCTTAAATTGTGTTTTTGTAACATAATTTTGACCGGAGGTAATACATTTGGTTTTTCATAATTTTTTGTTGTTAGACCCAAGCTTAAAATAAGCTTTTTAATGTCGGAAATTGAGATTAGAATGTTCTAATATAACGATGTTTGTAATTGTTGCCAGTAATTGTGGGAAATTTTTATATGCTAGCTAGTATATATTAAAAGCATTCCTGCAAAGTAATTCTTGTTTATTGGATTTATAATGCATATATTTTGTGTTACTGAAGTATATAATGTAATTAAAAATTCTGTTTTTTTATTATTTCAATGTCCTTTAAAATGTGTCCTGCAGCACTTATGATGGTGTTGCAGCGCATATGATGACCGTATTTAAAAAAATAATAAACGCTGTACTCCGCAATAGAGCACCTCATAAACGTGTTAAACAAAGAAGAATATGCAAAAGTAGTTATTTTTAAATTTTTTTTTGGCGATCTGAAAAAAAATGTTGATTTTCGCCATGAATTAAATTGTATAATCTAAGTTATATTTCTATGGATAATGAGGCTGTGTTTTTAACTTATTATCGGTCGGGTAATTTACTTTCCATTAAAAAGAAAATTTTAATGAAATAATAAAAAAAACATTTCAATTTTCATATATCGTAGGTTAAAAATGTTATGTTTGTCAAAAGTTACCATAAAAAACAAAAATATTTTTCATTAATATTTACGCAAAAAGTGCTTATATTACCCAAACCACCTTGTAAAATTAGCACTTTAAATTAGTTAGAAAAAAATTACATTAATTAAAAAAATACTAACCTGACAATTTTACGCCACTTTATATTAAAACAATACTACATTGTATTACACAAAAAAAATCTTTCAAAAACTTTTCAAAAAAAGTTTTTGAAAAGTTTTGAATAAAGATGCCCTATAAAAGCGGATTGAGTTTATCCACAAGTTCTTACAAAGCTGCAGACTTATTAAATTCAAAAAATTATTTCAAATATTTCAATAAAATTCACAACACCGCAGAAATCCGATGTAAACATTGACCCGTTTCTTTGCTTTATCTTTCTGTGTAACGTAAAGCACATATCATACTATAATAAGAATAAACTTGAAACTGGTATTCCTGTACCAACAAAATTAAAACAGTTCTTTAACTGACTAAAAAGAGTATAGAACGCCGTAATATTTATTTGCACGTATTCAAAATTGTTTTCCTAAAATGATCTATGTGATACGTGCTACCAATTTTGCTTTATTGAAAATGCAACAAAGAACAAATTCAAAAGCATAAAAAGCATATTGTATCAAAGTACGAAAAAAAAAGGAGAGAAAGAAAAGGATTGAAAGCTGAACTACGACCATAGTTTGTATTAGCATATAAAATGGCGTCAGCTTGCTAAAAAGTAATGTGGCAAACAGATCCGATTTAAGTACTTCTTGGCCTGCCGACATTATAGACCTTCTAACTTCAACTGGTCTTCTAGTTTTTAAATTTAACAGCAGTTTAAAATAAATAAAAAGTTAAAATTGTTACAGTATGGCTTGCAAACGTATTTTTTTTTTTTTGTATTTAATAACGCATCGCGCGTGATTTATTACACTAAAACACATTGTATGATGAAAATATAGCACTAAACTTATCACTTTTGTGGTAAAGTGATAAGTATAGGTTTTAACACTTTGCCGGCATTTTTCATTCGCAAATGCAGAGATGATTACAAAATGCAAACAAATCGCTAAAAAACCTTGTGTGGATGCGAGCCCTAAAATATATTTACGTTGGTAAGACCGTTGTTGAAATTGCAGCAACATCAGCTGTTTTGTCATTCAATGATGGAGGAATTTGGGATTTGAGGTGGAATAGTGTAAAGTAAATATTTTGTGAACCTTTTTTTTTTTAATTTTAACACATAAAGTACTATATACATTTAATCTTATGAAAATTTTAGTATTTAACTCTTTTTCGTTTTTTACTAATCTTTGACCAAATATTGTTAAATTTTTTGCTAAAATCGGCTTTAGTTAGTCCTAATTAGGTACTTAATTATAATTTTTTTAAATACTTTTTTATTTTTTAATATCATTTCAAATGTGCATTAACAGTTTAGAAACATAAGATATCAAGAAGATTTTACATTAAATAAATTGATCTATTTTCCTATTTACCCAAAGACGATCCACACCTTCCCCTATAATCGCCTCTATATGTAGGGTAAATTAGGGTATTATGAGCACCTTGAGCGAAAATTGGAATATTTTCAAAAAATTATGTTGGATCCAAAATTTTAGTGAATAAATAATTTTGAAGGATCACTACTCATGATCCACTTACATATTGGGCAACCGAAATTTTTTCTAAAAAACACAGAGGTTTTAGAAATATAGCAAAAGTGCTCATATTACCCAAACCACCTTGTAAAATTAACACTTTAAATTAGCTCAAAAAAATTACATTAACTAAAAAAATACTAATCAGACAGTTTTACGCCACTTTATATTGAAACCATACTCTAAATACGCATTACGCAAAAAAAAAAAAAAAAAAAAGAAATTAGTTCGTTATTTAACAATTTTTTAACTCCAACCTTTAAACATGGTACAAGACAACTCAAACCAAAAAATTTTACAAAAT
This sequence comes from Hydra vulgaris, assembly GCF_038396675.1. Lineage (NCBI taxonomy): Eukaryota > Metazoa > Cnidaria > Hydrozoa > Anthoathecata > Hydridae > Hydra > Hydra vulgaris. The sequence continues at coordinate 41,057,049 of NC_088934.1, forward strand.
TTTTGAAGTTAATTTACAAAAAGATATTTAGTATTGTTAAAATAATAAATGTTCACCATGATTTGTTTTTATTCAAAAGCAATTAAAACTACTGCAATTTTAGACTTTAAAATAGGTAATTTCAATGAAAAACACTGGGTAATTTGGGCATGCTCATATTACATAAAATTGTTATCTTTAAATAAAGTCAAAGCTAAATGTTTCTATGCATTGTTTTCGAACAAGTATGGAACGGATTTCTAGCTAACATATTTTTCTTTATGAAAATTCATTTCATAAAAAATGAAAATTCATTTCAAACTTTAGGCAATATCTTTTTAAAAAATCAAAAACTATTTTTGTAACAAATGTTAAGCAGGTTAAATTATCTTTCAAATAGTAAAAAAAAAAATATGTAAATCTGACGCAACGTTCATGATATTTTTTAGATTTAGTAAAAATTGTTCAACTAGCCCCCGGCTCTACCCTACACGCTATATTAGATGAAAAAACAAAATCATATTGAGAAAAACCAGCGTAAACCAATCCCAACATTTTTCGACCACTGATTATAAGATTAAATAAAAAAAAGGAAGTTGTTTGGAAGCATTTGAATAATGAATAAGGAAGCATTTGACAAATCAAACTAAAAAAAGTTGCAAAAACATTGGAATTATTGTGCGAATCAAACTAAAAGAGTAAAAAAAGCATTGGAATTATTGCAAAATAGTAAAAATTAAAAAAAAAATGAAACTGCTTTATAGCAAATCAAATAAATCAAATTTTTATTAACATTATAACTAAAAAAAAGATATAACTAAAAAAAAAAAACATTATAACTAAAAATTGAAGTTATTATAATCATGCTAATCAAAACACGTGAGGATTGAATAAAATTGATTTTTTTATATTGCGTTAATAAATTTAATATTAAAAAAATTATAATTCAGAATTTTATGCTGAAACTATATTAAGTATGGACATGAAATAAACAGTGAAAAAATAAACAGTGAACTATGTCTTATTTTGCCAATTCTATTAGGTTTCATATTAGGTTATTCATCAAAACTTTGACCAGTGAAATATTTATTAACCGTTTAAACTTTTATTACTGTGTATAAACTGATATGACATTGAAACGTGGGTTGGTTATGAGACAGGGGGTAAAATTAAATGAAATATCGCGAATCTTAAGTTTAATTTTTTTTTCTGCTTTTAAAACGAATTTCTGAAAAAAAATCCTAATGTAAACAAATTTGAATATCTATTAATAATATCGAATAACGTTATCGAATAATGTCTGAACTGTTTTAGAAAACTTGAAATAACTTGTTCTAAATGTATGAATAATAAAAACTATTATTATTACCATTATTTTTATTATTATTTTTGATGAGATTTTCTGGATTAGTTGTCGAGGGTTACAATTAGCCCATTCTGTATATTAAATATTTAACGGTAATCAAGTTTTGGCGTCTTAGGGCGTCAGTATCAAACAAATTTTCGTTTTGCAATTTAATTCTTATGGCTATGATGGCGCGCCATATTCAAGTTTTTCTATCAGAAACTCGAAGATTTATCACGTGACATTTATCAGTATCTTGTGCGCGTTAAACATGGCCGATGTAGAGAATGTCATTGAGAATGTTGAAGAGAATGTTAATACCAAAGATACTGTCGTTTTAGACAAAAAAGACAAAGAATTAGTAGTGGAAGATGAAGTAGTTAAGGAAGATGCTTGTGTTTTGAATGGCAATTCTGGCCAAGAAGAAGAAGAGAAGGAAGAAGTTCAAGGTAAGAGTATATAATTTTTTAAATCGGGATAAAAAAAAAAGAAAGTTAAAAGTAGTTTAAAAAAATATTTCGTTATTGTTTCCAAATATGTAAAAGTATTTCCAGTTAAGAAGTTGATACTGTATCTTTTTGGAGAAAGCAGACAAATGACTGCTTTCTAAAGCTAAAAGCCTATCTGGAAATAATGTGAATTCAAAATGAAACTTGTATATATATTTTTTTTCATGTGCATAACTAGTTCTTAATCAATTTTATTTAAGAATTCTCTATGTTACTTACTCATTTTATAGTTCTAAAGTCTGAAACTACTCCAGTCCCAGATGAAAAACCAAGTGAGACACCTACAGTAGAAGAGAGTTCTGAATCAAAGGCTATTGAAGAACCAAAAGAAAATGGCTTGATCGCAGAAGAAAAGCCAAAAGAAGACAAAGAAGTTTCGAAGGTTTAGGCAAAACACTATAGAAATGGCCAAATAAATGATTTAACTGCTCTGCTTCATATCTAAGATTTATAAATTTTATAAGGAATTGAAATAACACAAAAGCCATTTTTGAACATTGCAATTTTATAGACTAAATTTTTATTTTTTTAAACAAAATTGGAAAAAAAATTTTATAAAAAATATTCAAAATTATAAAAAACTTAGGAAACAAATGATCATTTAATCAATTTTGTGTTATTTCTCTATATGTGATTATTGTATTTTTAATTTTTCTATTTTGTATGTGCTATTTGATTTAACAGGGAGATTCTGTGGGAAATGCAGTAGCTAAACATTACAATGATATACCTGCTGGTACTAAAGAATCTCGCAAGGAAAGTCGTATTTTTCATCTGCGTAACTTTAATAATTGGGTCAAAACTGTAATTATCACAGAATTTTTGGGGAAAATTAAAAGGTTTGATATATTTTTATGTAACAGCGCCATTTAACAGCATTCTATATAAAAGCTTTTCTTAAACTTATATTTGTATAATCTTTTTCTCTTGCAGTTAAACACTAATCTTTTCATATTGTATTATATATATTATCTTACAATTATAAATCTATAAATTCCCTTAAATAATGTTAAGTGCAAGAGAAAACCAATATATTTTCAATCAAAGTTTATAATTATAAATAGTAATGATATTTGCTATTATTATAAAATAATACCTGAATTAACTTATGTTCAATTAATATTTTCAATTTCATAGTGTTGTGTATTATGCAATATCTTTAGTTTAACTATCTTTATTGGTCATAAGCTCAAAATCTAATTGAAATTACATTTTAAAATATTATTTCTAGTTAATATCATAATATATTCCATTTTTTAGTATGCTTATAAGCTTTGGAATTTTATTTTATTGAGATTTTATAATTTTCTATTATTACTGTTTTTTTGTTTTGTTTTTTATTATTATCTGACCATCTTGAAATATTTTTTTAATAAGCTTACTGTTAAACTTAATGTCAACTTAATGTTTATGATATATAGAGGTTTATTAGAGTATAATAGGTGGATCATTTTTAATTTATAGAAGAAAACGTCTCTCTGATGAAATCAATATATTAGATTTAGCATGTGGTAAAGGGGGTGACTTGTTAAAGTGGCAAAAAGCTAATGTTGATCATGTCATTATGGCAGATATTGCTTCAACATCAATTGATCAGTGTAAAGAAAGATATGCAAAACTTGAAAAAGAATCAAGGAGTCGCCATTCTAGAGAGCGATTATTTACAACAGAGTTTTATGCTGCTGATTGCACTAAAGTATTTAGAAATTTGAATTTTTATAGAATTTATATGGTTATTTATATTTGATGAATAATTGAGTTTTATTTAATTTATGTAATTTTAATCAAAATTTTATTGTTATTTATAAACTCAGGCTTGGACAGGAATGCAATTAAGCACTATTGCTGACCATGCAAATGATTTTATTTTTTGACAGCTTGACCATGATTGTTTAAATGATTTTAAACATTTTAGAAATGCGCTAAAAAAAAAAGAAATGCTAGCTAAACTTAAACTAGGAAAAAAATTTAAAAAAGTTCCCTTACAGAAAAAATAAATATATATATAAACTAAAATAAAGCTCAAAAAACTTAAACTCAAAGCAAAAATTTCTTTTAGTTACGTTTTTTATTGCATTTAAAATAAATTACTTTACAAACTTATCTTTTGAAATGTTTTATTAAAGTTATGCAAAACGCTTTAACAAATTACTTCTAATGATTGTTTAATGAATGAACAAGTTTTTTTTAAATTATTAAAAAGTGATATATATATATATAAATATATATATATATTAACTGTATAAACATTTTTTTCCAAAAAATTGTTTAAAAAAAATACCATTGTCTATTTAAATAGTAATTTTTAATCATTTTATGCTCTAATTAGTTAGTCAAGTTGAAAAAAAAAAACATTTTAAGCAATTCTCTGTAAAATAAAAAATTAAAAAAAATAAAGCAATTAAATCTATCCATTGCAACAGAAGATTTAATTTAACTTATTCATAATTTAAGGAACTTGAAAAATTATCTTTCATAAGATTTTCAGAAAAACATGGAAAAATAATTTCAAACATTTAAATTTATCATAAAAAATATATGCCTACATAATAAAAAGTTAAATATAACATTTGTTAATTTAAACAAAATGTGTATATTTTTATTTTATTTAAAGCCTTTGTGTGGAATAACAACTTTAGGAAAGATCAGCAATTGAAAGTTATTCATAACATAACAATTTTTTTATAGCATTTGTTAAAACATCAAAACTGCCATGGTTAAATTTTAAGGGGAAAAAGTGTGGTCAGTTACAGTGTGTAATTGCACGCTATTCCTATCCAAGCCTGTAAACTGTGTAAATGCCTTGGCAAACAAGGCTGCTATGCAGAGAAACAAGTTAAGTGCAATGCAGGTATATGGCAAAGATCAAACTTAAAGTAAGCACTACATCAATACTGGTGTGTAGTTGTATAGTGCTTTATCATCAAAATGCTATGTTCTCCCAAACATGGCACTTTGATGTTAAAATCTGTCAAAGTTTTCTATTTGTCTTTTAAAGCACCTCTTATTGATATATCTTCATATTATCAATTGTATATTTTTGAATTATTAAATAAAAGGATTTATATATAGAGAGTGCAGAATAAGACCTTAAAAGTTTTGATTATTATGTAAAAATTACTTTTTAATATTATTTTTAATGATATATTAATTATATCTTCAGGAGAATTTATGTGAAAAATTTAAGAATCCCGATATCAAACTTGATTTAACAAGTTGTCAATTTGCTTTTCATTACTCATTTGAATCCTATTCTCAAGCAGAACTGATGTTCAAAAATGCATGCAAAAATCTTCGTACTGGAGGTTATTTTGTTGGTACAACTCCAGATGCTCATAAGTTAGTGTAAGTAGAAATGTATATTTTATTAGGCTTTGCAAAATGCTTTTGATCAAATGAAATTTACAAACAAACATAAAATATATATTTTTTATATTACTTGATGTTTTGATCATTTAAAAGAATTTGCTCCGTGGTTGAAATTACTTAAAAACTTTATTAACCCAAGTTTCAGTTCATATTTTTAAAAACTGTTAATCGTTTCTAGAAAGCGTATTAAATCAATGGAAAGCGATTCATTTGGTAACTCAGTATACAACATCAAGCCGGATTCTAAAGATAATTTTCCACTATTTGGAGCTAAATATATGTTTCATTTAGAAGGTGTTGTTGATTGCCCAGAATTTCTTGTCTACTTTCCTGCTTTTGAGAAGTAATTTTTCTAATAATATCAATCATAAACTATTCTGATATATAAATTATAATTAATTGTGATTTTTTTTTTGATTTACCATTTAAAATTTTTTATTGTTTTCTTATAAAATCACAGAATTGCGGCTAAATATAACATGAAACTGGTTTGGAAAAAGAATTTCCATGAACTTTTCAAGGAGCATGAAAAAGAGTATTCCAGTTTGTTATCTAAAATGAGCGCACTTGAGGTATTGTTTTAAAATATATCTAATTTTGCTTCTGAAAATATTATTACTTGTTATATTTACACAACTTGTGTAAATAATCTTACTTTTGTTAAACCTTTACAATAGCCATATAATTACAAACATAATATTTCAAAGGAGTAAATTTTTCAAGTTTTGCTTGGCGTCTAAAATTGTAAATGTTACAATCAGACTGAAGTTTTGCTTTTATCAAAAAAAAGTGTTCCTAAATATTTTAAAATTAATTCTGTGAAGCATTTTTTGCAAAAAATATTTTTTTTATATATGTGTTTAAGCTTCCAATAAAAAATCACATTCAGCATTTTTTTTATTAAACTATTTTTTATTGCATTTATATGTAAACTTTTTTAACAATGTAAAAAATTGTAAAAATAGCATGTGTTTTTATCAAGTTACAAACATAAAAAAATATGTTTATTAGTCCTCTGTTTAGCCAATGATTTCACACATGCCAGTATGTCTGCCAGTACTCCTATCACTTATTTTCAGCGCTTTTTTTATTAACTCAAGTTTTATGTTTCGATGATACTGCATTTGCTAACAAGGTTTAGATGGAACTAGTTAATGAAAACCTAACATATGGCAATGGCATGATTATCTATTTAGTAACTTTATTCTTAGGTTCAATATGTCAAATGTTGGAAATAAGTAGAAATTCTTGTTTTTTATTAAATGTCATTTTTCCAATGAACTTATTAAAGAACAAGTAAACTTCAAGAGTATGGATGTTTATTTGAGGTTTTAAAAAAAAATTCTTCTATCTTTCTTTTATTACTTCATTGTTGGTGTGTATTGGTTGTGACAATAAGTTATGAATGAAGATGAAGAATTAACTCAATTAAAAATGACAAAATATAAAATGAGCACAAAGTATGTATCTCAAAACTCATCAAAAATAAAGATTGATTTTTCTAGTTCATTTTTCCAGTTCAATAAATAAGTCACTTATTTAAGTCAAGATCAAGTCATGATCAATGTAGATATTAGTGATTTAAAGTCTGAAGAAAATGCGTACTCGGATGATAAAGTTTTTTTTAAAATCTGTATTCATTACTACTTTGCCTATCATAATACTTGTAAATTAATGAATTAGATTTTAAATTAGATTAGTATCACTTCAAAGTTGATTTTTGTAAAATCCTTCAGTTCTGTTTTTTAATTTTTGCAAACTTTTTTTTTTTCATTTTTTGTCACTTTGTGTTTAAGATCATTTATATGTGTGTGTATATATTTTATTAATAGCCAGGTCACTAATTCCCTGACTGCCTGATTTTGTAACGCTGCAATTACCACTTAGCAATCAACTTAATAAAATGTTCGTATAATTTGTTCTTTTAAACTCATATAAAATGTTAATATAAATGGGCTGGCTCACTTAAACGTGATCTATCCATGCTTAATATTTACCTATAAAAATTAAACTTGTTTACATGACAAAAGGGCTAGTCCGGATATCTGAGATCTCACTTAATTTCAGTAGGATTCCACTCAGGTGACTATTTTTTTCCATATTAACACAAACAAGTTAGTCAGCCCTGCTCATGAGTGTAGCTGATTGGATAAAGTAAATCACACCATTTTTTTTATTGAATCAAGGACATTTCTAATGTTTTATTTTGTTTTGCTTCTGAGAAGGCGGAAAGTGTTTAGATAATCCAAGTTTTAATAGTGAAAATTAATTTGTTTCATTTAGACAATTTTAATAAGATTTGAATGAGTTCCAACTTTTGGAAAGAGGAAAGTATTTAAAAATGAGTCACTTTCTTTAGGTTTTTACATGATATTAAAAAAATATATTATTACTATTAATTAAATTTGACTTTGCTTCCCTACATGTTCCAATCACTTCTTATTGGAAAGTCATATCTATTTTATTAATTTTCGATCACCCAGACTTTCATAGTCTTGAAACTGAATATAGTGGTTTTTTAAAAAAAAAACATTAAAAGAATTCCTATTTAGCAACTTGAGCCATCACTTAGTTGGCAAGACTAATATTACAGACACACAAAATAAAATCGTGTTGAAAGCAGTTTATTTACATCCACTTAATTTATAATGGTTAAGTGCAGGAGAAATTAAAAGTACAGAAAATGAGTTTGTTAGTTTCTTTAAAAATACAACCCTTCCTCTTTTGCAAAATACCCAACAAATTGATTTCAGACCTAATCTAGTGAAAAGCATAACAAAACAATCCGCAGCAGATAAGCTGGCTGGCAGTATAGGCTAGTTTGTTTCTCAAGTAACTCCAACAAGCGTAGAAGATAAGCGTATACTCAGAGAAATAAACTTTTATAGATAGGAAGATTTCGTAAGTGCTTTAGTTAATTTTGGAGGGAAAAAAATTCATCAAGTTTGCCTATGTTAGCTAGTGCAGTTTGAAAGAATTGCGTTATACCAGCAGCTTCTGTTACAGTAGAATCTGCTTTTCTTGAAGCTAACTATTTTCAAAAGAGAGAAAGAAGTAGCCTTTTGTCAAAAAATTAAGGTTTACATTAGTTATAAAGAGTGATAAAAAAAAGCCCTAAATATAATCAGCTATCTGTATAAAAGAAATCGAATTAAATAAATGAAATTTTTTAAAAAAAAGCTAGTTAAGACCTTATTTTCAAAACAAGAAACTTTTTTTTTCTTTTACTTTCTCATTGAAGAAGTTTCTTTCTTTCCTCATTGAATTTACCCCAAAAAAAGATTCTTTTGACTTCCCAATGAGAAGTGATTAGAAAGTGTAAGGAAGTGATTGGAAAGTTTAGGGAAGGTTGATTTGTGTAAACAGTCCCTAAGTAAGTAATTGATTAGTTTAGACGTCATCATCCATTAAATCAATTTAATATCAGTTTGAAATAATTTTTTTTTTAAATCAAGTTCGACTTTAAAGTAAATAATTATATTTAATTACAAATATATAATAAATTATATATTTGTATGATTTTGAATAAATATGTTTAATTTTCCTTTTAACAGGGATTATCTTTTTCCAGATATCTAGAATTCCGGATATATTGTTCAACTTTTAGTTTTTCTGAATTTCCAAAAAGTCTTCCATAAATACAAGTTTAGTTAAATATTTTTGCAACATATATGTTTTTGAACTTTTCAAATCATTACCCATAAAAAGAAAAAATTTTCACAAAAATTGAGAAAGCTACTAGTTTAAAGTTAAATCAAGACTAATATGAGGGAAATAAATTCTTGCTTTTTCCGGTTATACTTTTTTAAAAAGTGTTTTTAGTTTTTTAAATATGATCTAGATGATCTCTGTTCTAGATAAATTCTTTTTTAAACTGTTTTTTTGTTATTAATGTCAAAATAAATAAAGTTTAGTAAACAAGGTGTTAGCTAGCCTAATGGGTCCACATATACTGCAGAGTTCCCATTGAGTTTTAAATTCCCATAATTCAATGATCTTTTTTTTTAATATATTTAAAAAGTAAAATGGCAATTAAATTTTCCGATGTTTTGTAAAAGTTCCCAGTATTCTCAATATGTTCCCAGTATTGCCAAAACACGATTAAAAAAATATTCCTGGCTAATCCCTGGTAAATGGTAGCTAAAAATAGGTGCAACGGGTGCCCCTGAATTTAATATTTGTGGTAAAAGTTTTTATGAAAAAAGTTTCATCGTGTTTTAGGGCAATATTGATAAAAATAATCCAATGATATACAGGAGGGAAGTTTCGAAGTTTGCCCTCTCCGTTTTATTTTGATTCTCTGAGTCTAATCAAATGACTGAGGCATTAGCATTAAATATAGAAAGTGACAAATTTTACAAATTAATCTTCTTAAAGAAAAATTTCAGATTCAGGGCGGTTTATTAGCGAATAAAAGAAAAACAAATTTATAATTAACTGAATTACAGGTCAATTAGATTGGGTTTCAAAGTAAGTAATTTTGTGTTATAAAAAAAACTACACAAGTAATTCTTTCAAAAGCCATGTAATAACCCGAACTTCAACAAAGAATTGATTTTAAATTTTTGTTTGATTTTTTGCAAGGTTTTGTTTTTAAAGATTAAGAAAAATCTTATACAGAAAAGAGAAAAAAACAACTTCAAACAAACTATAAAAAATCTTTTAATTTTTTTATTAATAGCTTAGTTTATTACTTCAGTGTTTTAACTAGCCTCTGTGCTCTCCATACATTTACTGGACCAATTGTATTAGGGATTGTATTGAGGGATTTTCTCAATTTAATTTTACCGGGTCATTCCTAATGGAATATGAGGGAAATTTCCAATAGGGAAGAGATTGAAAACACTCTCCTATGCTTATTGTAATGTTTGTAATTAATTTGAATTGTTTGAATTGATGGTTTCTAAATCTCTTCAGAGATTTGCTAAGGTATTTTGTAAATCTTGATGGAATAAATGTGATATAGGAAATCTTATTTGCTTCATTAAAATTTGCTTTAAATAAATGTTTATAAACAAGGCTAATTCAAACAAATGCGCCCATTATACATTTTTTTGATCCAAATACATTAGAATTCTCTACTTTCTTAATAGATCAAATTACTTTTTAATTTTTTTAGGTGAGTAGTATAACCTAACTCATTGAAGCTCTTAGTTGATTAAATTCCTTTTTCAGTACTGCCAAGTTTGTTTTTAATAAAACTCAGAAAAATCTACAATTTTTTAAAATTCTAATAGTTTGTTTTTAATTGCAGCTGCATTTACTAAGAATTTAATGGAAAGGCTGGTTGATCATCTTCTAAACATTTAAGAGGGAAAAAAGTAAATTTACAACTGCAAAAAAAATCAGTGGTGTCCTGGCCCTGAAGGCTATGAAGAAATCCTGCGTGGGCCTTGAACTTTTTATCTCAAAAGGACTTTTTTGGAAAAAATAATTTTTATCTACTATATCTTATAAATGCTTAACAAATAATTTTTTATTTACTTTATGCTTTCGCAAACTAAATTATTTATCTGATTTGAAGTGCTAAACTTAGAGTGCTAGTGTATTAGTATTTTTGCATAATAAAATGCAAATATCATCTGTTATTGGCCTAAAAAATGATTGTTTAATATTTTTGAGGCCGATACAAAAAAGTTTGATATTTAATGCCACATTAACTTTTAACATAAAAAATTTATAAAAAAAATCGCGTCAAGAGTTGAATTAAGCGATCGCGATCCTGAAATTAATTAAAAGATATCGGTGTTGCATATTTTTTAGTATTAAGAAATATTAGTAAAATTAAATAATTTTTTTAAACTAAAAAAATTTATTGTTAAAACTATTTGGTTTTAAATTTAAGTACTGCTTGTTTTGTAGACCTCCAGATTATTTAATCGCTATGTAACCAATGAGTTGAAATGGTGCCTTAAGTTGAAATCCTTTTTATGCGGTCGTAAAATTTTCAACGTGTTAAAAAATGAATCTATTATTAATTATCAAAAATAAGTTATGCTTTTTGAATAAATAAAGAATATGTATATGTTATAACATAAGAAATCACCATAAGACTAATTAAATTTTTTTTTTTCCTATTCAAAATTCTAAGTTATCTTAAAACAGTGATTCAAAGGATGAAAATTATTTTAAACAACAAGGAAAAAAGAATGATTTGTGCTTTTGAATGTTTTTCATGAACACAAATACGATTAAAATTATCAAGTATAGCTAATATATATCAAGTATATATAAAAGTATTTGTGTATTTTTCAGAACAAAAGTTAAAAACTCAAAGAATTTCTAATTTTATAAGTTTTCAGGCATGTTTTATTTTAAATAAAACTTGGTATATATTAATTATAATTTCAATTAAGTATTTATAATTAAATATTATAAATATTTTAAACTCTATCTAATCTATCATATATCTAAATCAATTGTTCAGTTAATTAATGTTGTAAAAGTATTTTTTTACACAAAATATTATTTTAGCAATTAACCGTCGCCAATAAAAATTGATTTTTCTACGTTCTCAAAATTATCTATTAATTTTTTACATTCTCTTAGCATTTGACCCAACATTTTAAATCTATCATTATCGTATAAAACTTATTAAATTGAATTTTTTTTTTTAATATTTTATTAACTATGATTATTTAAAGTATGTTTCGTCAAAATATACTTTAAACAATTATAGTTTATCAGGGGCTATTCTAGGAAAAAAAATTTGAGCAGCGCCCCTTCTACCAGCACCTGCTTTAAGGACATTTGGCAGAAACGTTGTATATAGGTATTTAAAAATAATAGTCTAATGTCTGAATTTGGGCATCACCCAAATACATTCAGCGCTGTCAAAAAAGGGTTAAGAATAGCCCCTGTTTATAAAATACCTCTAAACATTTTAATCATAATAATCAATATTTAATAATACTATGTTTACATGTAAACAACAATTTTAAACAACTTGAATACTTAAAAAAAAAAAAACAGATTTAGCTTACTAATGTAAGTTTCTGTTAATTATATGTAATACACACCTAAGTTTCTGTCCTTCAATTCTTTATCATTTTTTTATCAATTCTTAGACCAGCAATGAGATTTTATATTGAAAAATTTACTTTGATATTTTTGTAAAGCTCTTAGATCTTCTGATTTCATGTATCATCAAAAAGTATAATATCAAATATAATAAATAAGTTTTAGAATCAATTTTGAATTTGCTTTACTGATTTAGAACAATTTTGGATTCTAATTAATGTTTTATTAATTAGGTTTATCCTGCACCATCTAACAAGCAGCTAGTAGCAGAAGAAGCTGGACAGTATAAAAATGCTTCTGAATACATGGATAGAAAAGCTACTAAAAATATGCGTGTTGGTACTTTATCTGCTGATGAATGGGAAGCTGCTGGTCTATATTTAGCATTTGCATTTGAAAAAGTTGAGCCACCTCGTCAACCAAGATCCAGTGAACGTGTTGATGACAGAAAAAGACATCGTGATGTCAGTAGAGAAAGTGCTAAAAGTAGAGAAAGTTCTAGAAGTAGTAGGTCAAAAGATAAAAGAAAATCTGATAGCTCAGGACCAGCAAAAAAGTCTAGAAGAGGTAAGACCAATTCTTTTCATTTAAAAAACACTTTACAGAAATTTTTTTTGTTAAATTTTTTTAAATATAAATAAAAACTAACATTAAACTATGTTCTGTGTTATAAAATTGGAGTGCTGAGATTATGTTTATTAAAATATTTTTGTGTTTACTTTTATTACAAATATAGTGAAACAAATATTATATGTTGCTCCAGTAATTTGTTGTAGTAAATTGTTCCAGTATTATGCTTCAGTAGTATGTTCTAAAAATACTGAAATAAATTATAATATGTTCTAGTGATGTGTTCTAGGTTTTATAGTCAGGTCGGTATTAGGATCATCAAGATCACCCTGCTACTAGTAATGTAATCCAGTACAATCTGCATCATATCCTACTACCTTGTGGGCAAAATCTAGGAAAAGTTAACTCTGATTTAAAATATCCTATGTTTTAAAGCTCTTATTAAAGTAATAGCTTCATACAGTATCTTAAAAATAGTCATTTTGACCAGATGTTAACTGCATCTGGCTACTATCTTATAGAAGGCCTCATAAACCTTATAAATTTCTGTTAACCAGCCTTGCACCCCTTCTTTATTTAACAAACCGGTGTAGATGTAAATGTATATTACATTGTTTAATAATGAATAATGAATCTTGGATCTTCTTGACTCTACTCAAGGGTTGTTGCCTCATCATTACTGAGTATGCAACCCCATCTGTTATCGAATAATGAGGGTATAGCTCTAAAAGTTTTATTATTCTTAATATATTTATCTTATACTACCGGCTGGTAGTATGGTTTCTCTAACAGTGGTAGCTCTCAGCAAGGTTGATTTCATTTACAGATGTAAAATAACATAGTATTAAAAATGCCATTGTGTGCATGGATGGTGTTCCTGTTAGTGCTTTTAGTGTGCATTGTCAAGATCAAATAAGAAGCCCTTTGTAACTTTAAGCTGGTTGGCGTGAGTGAGGCAACCAAATAACTTTTTGCTAAGGGTGTTATGGACTATTTATAGTTGAATCAAGTTCTCAGATTATTAAATATAATATTTTATTTAAAAATACTGTCATTGCCACTAAATTGTTTTTATCACAAACATTTGTAGTTTTTAAACTTTTCATCTGTTGATTCTTACTTCAGACTTATTTGCTCATCGTGAGACTAATTTAAATCTTGCTGTTTTATCTTCGAATCTTAGTGTTAATTTTTTGATTTGTAAATTTTAGAATTGTCATGTGCATAGCCTGGGCTGGACATATGTTATAATTTATCTGTTTGCCATAAAATCAGGTTTGAATTCTCTTACTATTCTTTCATGTACTTTCGCTTACCTCTTCTTTGCTCAATCACATTTTTTATGCTTTTTTTTTTGTTTTTTTTTTTGATATTGTTTCTGATCAAATTGACCAAGTCCTTCCTCTTTATCCTTCAGCCTATTGTTATTATTGTTGACTTTATGCTCACCACACTGAATGGCTTTGCTTAAGTCCTACTGACCTTGCCAGCTCTAAAGCTAAAAATTTTTATTTTTCTCAACCTTTTAATCAAATAAATTTCTAGACAACCCTTATCACTTACCTATAGTTTCAGGTGGCTCAGATAATGATCTCACTAAAACTTATCTTTAAACATTAGTTTAGACAATAATTTTGAACCCCCTCTTTATCTTCAGGTAAAGTTTAATTTGGTGAAACACTAACAAATATGTGCGTCTATGTGTGTTTTAAGAAATCTTTAAAAATTTGTCTAAGAAAAACTTTTCACTAAAGATTTTGAACTAAACTGTAATAATTAATTTCATAACAAGATAATATTTGTTGAATTTTAAAAAAAAATTTTGCTCAGATTAACCTTTAACATTTTTTGTAAAATATGTAGAAAGACAACATTATTTTAAATATACAGTGCTTCCAGAAAGTATTAGCGCATTCGTATTTTTTTTTACCCTTTCAAATTAGTGTAATTCAAAATAATAAAAGGCTGATTGATATATATATATATTTTTTTTACCTTGTTTATAAAATAAAACAGAATTACTAATTGTCAAATATATAAGAGTATTTCTTTATTATTATTTTGAATTTAATTAGAATACAATCAGAGTGATAAAACCAATTTTAAAAAAGTGTGTAAAAGTATTAACGCAATTACAATTTTTCAAAGATTCTAAGAAAATTTGATATTTTATAGGACCACTTTTATTTTTAAGGCATGCCAAGACTCGAGGCGGCGTAGAGTCATTTTCATAAAAAGTTTTTTGATTAAATCTTGTGGCATGGTATTCCACAGCGCTTGTATTTGCATTTTGAGCTGCACCAAGTTAGTGAGCTTGCTTTTTTGTAATTTGCAGTCCATCCAACTCCAAAGATTTTTAATAGGATTTAAATCAGGTGAGCAAGCAGGCCAAGGCATCAGATTCAACTATTTTTCCTCTATATATTGCTAAATTAAGTGTGCTGTGTGGCAAGGAGTGTTATCTTGTTGATATTGCCAGCTGGAGTCAGCTTTAAAACATTGATTGAAGGCCTTATATAATCTTTTAATATCTCTCTATACTGATGTTGATTAAGGCGATCAGTGTAAAGATGCATCAGGCCATTGCTAGACCCAGCAGCCCCAAATGCCAATTAAACCTCCTCCTCTTTGAACTCTTGACATGATAAAACGATGAATATTTTTTTTGTTTTTGTATCTCCTCTCAACAACCCTTTTCTTGCAATTAATAAGTTTAAAATTAGACTCGTCCGAGAAAACTACTTTTCTCTGTTGCTCTACAGTCCATGCAGCTCTCTTTGCACCATTTTCTTCACTTGAGAGGGTCTTTGATGCTTAGTAGTGGCTTCTTTGTTGCAAGGTATGAATTAGTTCTTCATTAGGTTGCTAATTGTTGAATGGCTAACTTGATGTGCACCCATTACTGTATTCAGGTCTGAGGCAATTTTGACCAACAGGACTTGAGGGACTTTTGTCTTCAACAGTTCCAAACTCATAGTTTTTCAATTTATATTGATTTTAAGTTGTCTATAATAAAAAATTTACAAGTGCATTAATACTTTCTGGAAGTACTGTATATATATTAAAATATAAAAGTACATTTTTTTTTTAAACTTATGAAATTTGCAATTGAGTTTAAAAATTTTTCCAATAATTTAACTATTTAATGGCTTGTATTTTTTGAATAAATTTTTTTTTGTTATATAAATTAGGTGGAAAACTCTAATTTAAAAAAAAAAAAAATTATTTGATTTTTTTCTCAACATTTTTAAAGCATTTTATGTGTTACGTTTATGAAAATGGCTATTACGGGCATTGTTGAAAGTGAATTATTTTATTGCGGCTTCTTGTTATATTTTATGACTTATATGTTTATAGCATTCTATATTTGATTTTTCACATTTAGAGTACATTTTTGTGTACTATCCAGATCTTTATTTTTTCTTTGCATCATAATAATACATACATTAATAATACATAAATAATACATACATACAATAAGCATACATTGACATGATGACTTACCTTAAGTAATTACTTGATGATTTCCAATTTTTCAACACGATGGTGTTGATAAATTGCCAATCATCAAAATCACTAACTTTCTTAAACATCAAACAGAACCTAATCTGAGTGGCCATGGGTCAGTACCCATGGCATAGGTTAGAGAGGTTTCTCTTTGAGTCATAGGTAAAATTTTCTCTGTACAGATTTTATTCATCATGGATTCCTGGTCTATGACTACATTGTCATAACAGCTCTTAATACTGGTCTCTCACAAAACGACCCTAATTCCCAGGACATTCTCTGCTGAATTCTTGCATCAGAGATTCTCCATCCATGTGTCTAATCCACCATGGGCTCTTTGATATGACTAGCACTTTCCCACAGACTTCATGTTCCTTGCAGCAGATGTCATCGGCATTGAAGCAGTTAAGTTTTACATTAACAAGACATCCAAGTACAATCTACCTCATAAATGCCCAACATCATATCTATTAATATAATGATAAATCCATGATACTAACATAGTACTATTATTACTCAACAGTTTCCACACATCATTTTATTATACAAACGTTTCATTGATAAGATGTTTTTCATTTTTACAGGCTCCAGAGAAGAACTCCTAATGGTCAAGTACTCATCAACGACATTCACCCTACCATCAAATTCACTTTTAAATTATGTTTAAATTATTTAGTAAATTAATCACTGCATTAATTTATAGATTTATTCATTCAAAATACAAAGTGTTTGAAACCAACTCTTGATTGCTTTCATCAATACTGTCATGATGATTAAAGTTACTTAAAATTCACCCTATAAAATGAAAAAATTTCAATTTTTTTCTATTCATATTTAAATTTAATGCTTATTTCAAATTCATTTAAAAAAATTCTATATTTAAAAATAAAAGTTTTGTAACAGGTTTGAAAGAATTTACTAAATAATACTGATGTCAAGTAGTTAAACTTATAAATTTGCTTATAGTTTTTGATAATTTTACTTATAATTTTTGATAAGTTTGCTCATTATTTAGATATATATCTTTAGTCTATTTTATTTCAAGTGGTTTATTTTTTTATTTATAAAAAGCTGATTTTAAATAAAACTTTTGTCAAATAAAAAAATTAGTTAAACATTTATATAACTTGAAAAAAAAGTGATTAAAAATTTCATAAAACTTTTTTACGATACTGAATTTATAAAGACTAGTTCACTGTAAAATGTATGCATGAAAAGATGCGACTGAATATTTTATTGACTAGTAAACAATTTTGCAGCATTTAAATCTAATAAATGATTTTTTAGAAAATGAAGTTGAGGTGTATGAAATTAAAGATGAGATACAGTTTGATGACGAAGTAGAAAGCACTCCTTCGGATATAAATGGTGACACATCAGATAAGCCTGTCGAAATTGTAACTGAAACTTCTACAGATAAGGTTGTTGAAACCTCAGAGGAATCTACTCCTGTTAAAGTAGAGGATGTTGTAATGGAAGCTACTCCAGAAGACTCCAAACCGGTAGATATTGCAACAGAACTTACACCTGTTAATGAATCTGAAGTCACCATGGAAACTGAACCAGTAAAAGTCGAGTCTAGTATTAGTCACAGCGAAGATGAAGTTGTAAATCCCAAAATAACCGATACTGAGGTTTTAACCGAAGCTCCTGAAGTTGAAATGGAAAAGGAAGTGACTAAAGAATCAGTTGACGAAGAGGCACATTAGATACTTTTATTTGTGTTTTTTCATATTCATTGGCAAGTATGGCTAAATATCTGCGCACGGATATTTAAAACGATATTAAATCTTTTTTAACGACTAGATATCTGTTTATAAATGTGTATAAATAAACTTACCGATTGTGGGAGAATTTTAAACTTGTATTGGTTTTTTTCTTTTGTTCTCCTGGAGAAATTTATTTTAGCAAACAAATCGAAATTTTTAGCGACGTTTAGCGAAATAAATATTTGTATAGTGCGTTTTTAATTTACGTAGGTACGTTTTTGTGCTGAGTATCGTGTAGGTTAAGAAATATTTAAAACAGTAAAAATGAATTTCATTTCGATTATTTTTGAATTTCGGTCCAGGTGATCCTGATCATTAAATTTGTTTTGTTTAAATTTAAGAAATTCTGTTTACAGGTGAATGCACCCCAAAAACAGCGTGGTCAGTTATATTGCTATTAACATTTAAATCTATGTTAAAACCATAAAAGAAATATTTTTTGATACATGAATGTTCCGGCAACAATTAAAATAAAAGATAACAATATAGGGAAATTTTTTACAAACGTTTGAAACGTTTTTACAAAAGTTTGAAAATTTTTATAATTTTTTTGGAATTTTTAAGAATAATTGCTATAAAATAGTGTTTTTTGGACTAAATTTGCAAATCCAATCTAGTTAACTTATCTTTTATATACTAAATACAGAAATCAAACCAATTGCATTTTAAGTAAAGGAAAACTTTTAAAATGTACCATTCAACGTGTTGTTTTTTAGGCGCATTAATAAAAAATTAACCAGAATCAATCTTTTTCATTATATTTTCACTAAATTTATACAATTATCATTAAAATATTCGCTATGAATGTTCTTATTTACTTGGTCAAGAAGTTGAGTAACACCTGTTGTGTCTAGTGGAGTGACAAGTAGACAAATTTTTTTTAACTCAAGAAAAGATGAAGCATCGAAGTCTAGTCTTGAGCTGTGTTCATCTGATAATAAGATGACAGGCCACTTAAGATTTTTTTTATTTAAGTAGACATCAAATACATTCAATGCTGTCAAAAACGATTGACGGTTTAATACTCCATTTTCAGATGTCGTGACCAACAAATGTGGAATTTTATTTACTGCTTGTAATACCAGTGCATATAAATATCACCTGGCATATACATATATCGCCTTAAAATAAGAAATTAAAATTAAAAACCATTATAAGCAAGTATAATTATCTATAAATTTTTTTACAAATGTTGTAAGTTTGAAAATTTTTATAATTTTTTTGGAATTTTCAAGAATAATTGCTATAAAATAGTGTTTTTTGGACTAAATTTGCAAATCCAATCTAGTTAACTTATCTTTTATATACTAATTACAGAAATCAAACCAATTGCATTTTAAGTAGAGGAAAACTTTTAAAATATTAAACATTATCTTGAACCACGTATATTATTGCATACCTAAAAAAGAAACAAATGGTTGAATTGTGACACATTCTCTGTTTTCTCTATACATTCTTTGACATACATCCCCTTTGCCAGCATAAAATAATCCAGTATTGGTACCATCAACCCCATAGTTAATAAATTGGGATGTTTCATCACAATTAAATATTCGACTAGTATCAACTGCCATTCCAAACCCCAGCTTCAATTTTCTCTTTATAACCATAACACCAACTTCTACTAGTTCTTTAGCAATGGAATCTGAAATATATATTACATGGAAATAAGTATATTTAAAAAAGTATATTAACACTTATTTATGAAAATTTTCAAACTGATACCTAAATGATTGCATGCCATTTCCCTTGAACAATTCAATGCACGGCTTATAGACACTCTTCCTAGTTGCTTGATGGTAAGACTGCTATGTTTAGCATTGAAGCGGAGCCAAAATGATCAACTCAATCTATAAAAGAGTACCGTTATATAAAAAAATTGTAAGATTTAAGAAAAGGATATTTAGATATAAAGATGATTCTGATTACCCTATTTAGATTTCAATGGATCGTTGTAGGTTTAATGATTTTATTCCAACTTACTTTCCTTTTTCCAGTGCAGCTCGAGCTTTTAATGATAATTTGTGAAACTTCCTTCCACCTTTCATTTTTGTATTAGTGTGATGACCAATACGTAGCACATTTAGAATTAACTTGGTTACTTCCTGTTTATTAATGTTTTTAAAGACCTGTTTTTGATTTTTATAAAACAAGCAATACATGCCTTTTCATCTTCTGTAAGTATAGCACAATAACTTCTTTCTCGTCCATTAATCACTTTTCCATCTAACCGCCTGTTTATTGTCTCTCAATCTTTAATAAGAGGAAACATACCAATCTTTAATGCGGCTTGTTCCCTCCCATTCATTTCTTTGCTCCAATTTATAGCATCTTCTAGTTGCTTATTTCTTTCATTAGTATGTTTTCTGGCAACTCTGCCATCAGCTTTTGTACAAAGATTTCTTACTTTGTTCATATGTAAATGTAACGGAGATGTTAGTTTTATTTTAATTACTATTACTAAATACTTTAAATATAAAAAACATACCTCTAAAATTATGAAAAAACAAAAAAACATAACATGCTTCAACGGCAGTATTTCCACAATAAATTAAAATAAAAAATTAAACTTATTTTATAGATGACATATAGAAACTTAGAGTAAACTATATAAATATTTTATTAAACTTAGAGTAAACTATATAAATGTTTTATTAAACTTTTTCAGATCTGTTCAAAAATCATTAAAAAACCAACTTGGTTTTTGGGGTGCATATGATGTGGTTTTTGTAGTACATTTCAGGTGTTCTTCAAAAAATCAGGCTATAATTCTTAACAGTTAAGAAATTATAGCCAAGTTAGTTAATGTGGTTTTTGGGGTGCATGGCTAAATGAGTTAGCATCAACATTCAAGCAAAAGAACACAAACGAGATATAATATACCATACCTATCAGGAAAAATCCCATTTAGGCGTATCTTTCAATAATAATGTAAGAATGTGCTCCGCGATGGAGATCTTAAGAAAACTATATTTATGTTAATGTAATTTTGTAAAAGAAAAATCTACCAAACTTTCCACCATGATCACGTATGGAAGATGCGAGTTATTTTCTAGCTGGAAACATTAAACAATTCGAGTTACTTTGCAATTCACTCAAAATTACAGATGATAAGCAGAAACTTTTGTTACTTCTTACTTTAATTGGAGGTAGACTTATAAACAAAAATCTAATGATTTTTTTCTTTCTACGCATGACACATCAGAAAATTAGCATTTCGTGGATCAGACCAGAAATTGGATCATGTCATAACTTAAATTTTCTTGGCTTTTTAGAATGACTAGATAAATACGACCCGCTTTAAGATAAACATATTACCAGTTACGTAATCCAAGGTAAAATTAGCACTTTCTCCCTATCAGGTAAAACTTGCTTAGAATTCAGCAAGCAACTTATAATACTCTTTATAATACTCTATTAATTACGAAATTTAAGAAAACATTGTACCGCAAGATACGCTGATCACATACCAGCAACCTGTCGAAGCTTTTAATGAACACTTCAAACCCCAAGTAAAACCGAGCTATGAAACTTATATCTTCCGTAAAATGGCTCAACATACAGATGAAACCACTCAGCAGTTTTTCGTTCGATAAAGATAAAGAAATTAAACAACAAATTGAGCTTAGTACAATCATTTCAAAACTTCGTAAATACAGTTTTCAAAATCCTAACAAAACTTTACAAGATTTGTTAACTACTGCAAACATATTCAAATTGATAGACAATCAAATAGAAGAACTGGAGAAAGAAACGAATAAACAAAGCGAAGAAAATACAGTCAAGAAAACAAACTTAAAACTAATTAGTAAAGAACCACATGAGATTATAAATGTCGCTGAAAATTTTTTTTAATCGATGCGGAACTGAATTACCGCACACTAATGCATGTTTAGTTTTAGGGAAAACTTGCTACTCCTGCGGGAAAATTGGATATTTTGCAACAAAATGCCCAATTTTCCCGCATAATACAACAGAACATCAAGAGAAATACCAAATAAATGAACATATCTAAACCAATAAATACAATTTACAAAGATATCAATGAATCCGAAAATCTTCGTGCAAAGTTAAATCAAGTAGACTTGTACTATGTAAATGCTAACAACATAAATACTGACGCAGTCAAAAACTTCTAGGTAAAGAATATAGAAAAATATACCAATAACCGTTTTAATAGATACCGGAGCTTACGGGGATAACAATCCAAAACTTAAAATTGAAGGGCAAATCAATGCCGTGATAGAAAGTCAAACGAAATTCCTTCAGTCCACATTCCACGTGATTAAAATGCACCGCAAAAATCTATTATCTGGAAACGACGCCAAATTATTCGGTTTAATACAATTGAATAAAGCTTTAGTACATACTGACGTCAATGAGAAACTTTTAAACAAACAAAAGACAATACAAAATAATTATGGCGACAGTAAACAACAAATTTGCCATTTCATGCAGAACATTAGCAAATTAAACAATACTCTCCTTCTAAACGTTCCAAAACGATTACAACCACTTATAAACTCATACAAAAATTCTGTTTTTAGCGGGAAAATTGGAAAACTTTCAAACTACCAAGTTAAGTTGAAAATAAATGAAAGTATACCACCAGTCGCACAAAGAGAAAGGAGAATTCCTTTTGCACTTAGAGAAAAAGTTAAAGATGAATTTACAAAGCGGACAAAGAAACACCCTGGATAAGTCCAATGGTAATTGTTCCAACAAATTAAGGTAACCTAAGGATTTGCGTAGACATGCGAGCCGCTAACAAAGCTATTGGAAGAACGCGTTTCCCGACTCCAACCCTAGACGATGTTATTATGAAACTTTAAGACTCAAAACGTTTTCTCAAAACTAGATTTAATGAAGGCATTTCACCAGCTCAAACTTGCGCCGGAATCGAGATCAATTACTACTTTTCAATCCGAAACTCAAATTAAACGTTTCACAAGACTTAATTTTGGAGTAAATTCTACGCAGGAGGAACTACAAAACGCTTTACGAGAAATTTTGATAGATATAGAAGGAACTCTTAATATTGCTGACGATGTTTTAATATTCGCTTTAAATGCAAAACAACACGATTCAATATTATACAAAGTATTAGAAAGATTCAAACAGAGAGGTTTAACTCTAAACTTTGAAAAATGCTTATTTGGAAAAAATAAAGCCAAATTTTTTGGATTTATATTTTCAAAAGAAGGAATGCAACCAGATTCTGAAAAACTTGATAATTTCAAAAACATGCCTATACTAGAAAACACTAAAGCTCTCCAAAGCTTTCTCGGACTTATGAACTATTTTAGGCGTTTCATTCTACACTACAGTACAATTACTTATCCTTTACGAAACCTTCTTCATAAAGATTCATCATGGAACTGGAACTTTGAGTGCCAGCGTGCGTTCGATAAACTGAAAAACGCTATGACATCAGACTCATGCGTTGGGTACTTCGATCCCAACAAAGAAACTTCACCGTCTTCACCGATGCAAGTCTTGTAGGCATATCGGCAATCATTGTACAAAACACGCCAAATAAACAAGACTTTAAACTCATATCTTATAATTCAAAAGTGCTGTTACCTGTACAACAACATTACTCTACGCTGGAAAGAGAATGTTTGGCTATAGTGTACGCCTGCGAACACAACAGGACGTACCTGTTTGGACACCTTTTTAAAATGTACAGCGATCACGAAGCTATTGTGAAGATTTTAAACAACCCAAATGCTACAGACCACTTTGCATTAAGCGTATGACTTTACGATTTCAGGGATATTCTTTTAATTTACACTACGTCCGAGGAAAACATAATATATCTGATTATCCAAGTCGACACCCGGTAGACCCTTGTGACAACGAAAAGCTAAAAAAATATGTCAACTTTACTGCTGAATACGCATGGCCTCAAACCCTTTCACTGCTAGATATTCAAAGAGAAACCAAAACTGATCCTATTCTACGAATACTTACAGAGTTAGTCGCCACTAATACCTGGTATAAACTAACACATCCGAATTGTCCTCCAGAAATAAGAAAGTTTCAAAAAGAGTTACTTGCTTACTGTAAGATTAGCCAAGAACTTGCAGTAAATCAAACATTGGACATTATCCTAAAAGCTAATCGAATTATAATTCCACGGTTATACAACTGACGCATAATAGTCACATGGGACTCGAGAAAATCAAACTACTTAGACAGAAAGTTTACTTTCTGGGCATAGACACTAAAGTAGAACAATATATAAAACAATGTGGAATTTGTCAAGCACTTGGGAAACAAAATCCACCAGCCGAACCATTAATCACACCAACACCATCGGAAGTTTCGGACACACTTAACATAGATTACCTTGGTCATTTACCTAACGGATTTTATTTGGTAGTTCTCATAGACCAAACATCAAAATATCCGATTGTCGATATTATAAATAATACATCCGCTAACCTTCTTATTGATTTTCTACAGAAAACAATCGCAGTATATGGAATACCGAAAAAAATTATCAGCGATAATGGACCACCTTTTACTTCATTCAAAATAAACATGTTTTTTAACAAAATGAATATTGAACATAAACAAATCACGCCGCTTTGGCCGCAAGCTAACTCACAAGCCAAATCATTCATGAAACCACTGATGAAAACAATACGAGCAACACATATTGAACGAAGAGACTGGAAAAAGCAGTTATACGACTTCCTGTTCTCTTACCGTACCACTCCCCATTGCAACTCGGATTCCACCATCTACACTCATGTTCAATCGCCTTACAGGTTTCACAATACCCTTATTTCAGACAAGGGTTGATACAAATATTAATGGTCAAGCCAAGAAGAGACAAGAAAATGCTAAGTTATACAGAAAGAAATACCACGATTTAAAATACCACACAAAAAATCCAAATTTAAATATTGGAGATATAGTGCTGATAAAATAAGAAAGATATAACAAAACTACGGCACCGTTTGAGTTTAAACCCTATACAATTACGGCAAAGAACGGTACATTGATTACTGCCAAATCTCCCTGTGATAACTCGCAAAAAACTCGGAATGCTTCACATATAAGAAAATACCAATGGATATAAAATTTAATCCGACACCAATTAAAGAAGAGGGGGACGAGTAATACTCTCAGAGCGAATCAGTTTCAACAGAAATGGAAATAACAACTACTATGCCGATGCAACCAAGTCATTATCAAGAACCGAATCCGAAAACATATCCAAACAGAGAAAGACGTCCTATAGAATTATGGAGAAAATATTAAAACATTCCCGAACTTAAATAGTAAAACATTTCATTTAAAGAAGAAGGGGAAGATGAAAGAATGTGCTCCGCGATGGAGATTTTAAGAAAACTATATTTATGTTAATGTAATTTTGTAAAAGATTTATTATATAGAAGTAAGCGATAATAAAGGTTGTTTAACTTCATCAAAAATAATAATTAAAAAAATATTATTTGTCTCAATAAAAAAGTTTATACCCTATTCAATTACGGCAAAGAACGGTACATTGATTACTGTTCTAGACTTCTTTCCTACTTTCACGTGGTTTTTGGGGTGCAACCACCTGTTATGCGTTTGTTCAGATATAAAAATGAAAAAAGGTACCTCCAAGTGCTTAACTTATAGTTACTGTTTCTTTATTGATTACAAGAAAAAAATTAATAAATAAAACGAAATTAAAAAAGATACAAGTAAAAATTAATAAACATCTCCTCCTGTTGTTTAAGCGCTAGAAGGTTCAAGTTTAACAAATCATGCTGGAACTCATAACTCTAGTAATTATTTTATTGAAAAACATTTAAACCTAACTCATATATTAAAATTTTTTTACAAGTTTTGTATTAGAATGACAATTTTAACCAAATCAATTTTATGGAGTTGTTTACATCTTCTTTTAGTCCATTTCATGAAAAATGACAAACATAAATAATAATTATATAGTAAAAACTGATTGAATTGTGTATTTGTTTTAAATTAGAGCATATTTTCACATAAAACATAAAATTGACGTTTAATGCGAAGAACTAAGTTATTAACTATATATGGCAAGATTTAAATCCTATTGCTGTTTTAGTTATGATCAAAAACACTACATCTACATTTACATTTCAAGGCGCACCAAGTTTTCTAAAACTTCTAAAGTACCATCTTTATTGTCAAATTTTATTTTACCAATTATTGAACAAAAATCAAATAAAAATTCAAATCAGCAAATAAAACACAATTTTAATCAGAAAAAGAAAGATTCATGAAACTGTCAAAATTGGTATTGATGATCGATTCAGAGGCTTCTATCATTTTTAGTTTGCAGGACCGCTTAGTACAAACTGACTTTAAAACATCAACACTGCTTGCAGTTAAGCACTGGCAAATAGTGTTTTTATTATATAAATAAGTTATTCGTTAAGCGAATACAATACTGCTCAAAAATTTAGCACACATTAGTTTTAAGTTGCGTTTTTTTCTTTAAAAATGAAATAAACTTAAAAAACAAGAAATTTAAGGATTTTTAGAAACGTAACATATTTATTTGACTTTTTTAATTACATTTAGAGAAAAAAACAAAAAAAAACAAGTGTCTATCACTAAATATCTTTAATCAAATTTAGTACATAAAAAAAAATAAAAAAAAGCTGCTCATAAGTTTAGCACACCTGGATTTAACTTTGCTTTAAAAGTAAGATTAATAAGGGATATGTCCACCTTTGTTATTTATGAATAGTCTACATCTTCTTTTAATCGAATCAAAAAGTTTTCGGCAATAATCAGTTGATAAGCTGTCGAACGACTCTTTCAAACTTTCCCTAAGATGTTCAGCTGATGTTACTGAAGCTTTAATGAGTTTGCGGTCAAGTACAGCCCATAAATTTTCGATTGGATTAAGGTCAGATGATCTAGCTGGCCACTGAAGTACCTTAATATTGTTTTCTTGAAACCAAATAGTCACCGTTTTTGTCTTGTGAAAAGGAGCGTTGTCTTGTTGAAACTGCCACTCCAACTCATTGCTAAAAAATATGTCTCTAGTCGGCATTAAATGATTTTCAAGCGTTTTAATATATTTATGTTGATCCACACAACCATCGTATAAGTAGCAGAGATCTGGGCCGACATAAGTGATACAACCTCATATGCTTACCAAGCCTCCGCCACCTTGTAGTCGCGGCACAATGAAGCGACAATGAAGCATCTCATTATAGTGTCTTCGGATAATCACTTTGTTCTTTTGGTTAATAACTGTAAAGTTGGATTCGTCACTAAATATTATTCTTCTTAGTTCATAATTAGTCATTTTCAAAATAGATCAACAAAATTAGATACGTTTTAACCGATCAGTTGGTTTAAGCAGTGGTTTTCTAGCAGCAACGTAGCAACAAAGTTTTCGATCAATCAAACTTCTATTTACAGTTTGTTTCGAGATGTGATTTTTTAGAGCCATTTCTTGTGCATTCTCTGTGGCTGATTATTTAGGGTTTTTTTCTTGCAATTCCATAGATACTATTATCATCGGTAATACTTGTTTTTCTTGGTCGTTTAAATCGGTTTTTGTCTGAAGTAGTACCAGTTTTTTCACATTTCTAAATTGTTTTAAGTACACATGAACGAGATAGACTTAAAAGTTCGAGCTATTTCAGAACCGTTGAAACTACCAAGATGAAGTCCTACAATACGCTGTTTTATTTCAGAGCTAATTGATTTTTCCCCTATCTTATTGGTCAAATTAAGGACAAAATTTAAGCGAAAAATACCAAGTTTATTTCAAATGAGGTAAAACATACTTTGTATATCCTAGAAACTTTTGTTCAGTTATTATGTAAAAAAAGAAATAGTTAAATTTACTTTTTAGTAAAAATTTAACGTCAAAAAGTAAAAGTTAAAAGACAATAAGAGTGCAAGTGCGCTAAACTAATGAGCGGCTTTTTTAAGCCGCTTTAATTAGCGGTCTTTGTTTAAGTTAAAAATAGATGGTTAAATAAACGCAACCAAGATTTTACAAGACGAGATTGGTGACACGGTGCACCATCATGCTGGAATATTTTGCAACGACGAATTTCCATCAAATTTGGAACCTTTTTTTGAAGGATTTTTAGATATTGTTGGGAGTTAACAGTCTGTCCCTTCTGTATTAAATAAATACCACATCGACCAGATGAAGCTATTGCGCCCCACACCATAATTGAAGGACATTGCTTGACAGCTGGTACGGTATACCTTGCATTAAAACGCTGATTAGGTGGGCGACGAACTAATGACTTATGCGGAGCGAATTGCTTTATTTGTGTCTCGTCGCTAAACATTACCTGGCGTCATTTGGTTATTGACCAGTGTTTGTGAGCTCTACAAAATGCGATCCTATCACGGATGTTTTTTAAAGACAGTCGCAGTTTGAGGGCTGGACGACGAGAACGTAGACCTGCATCTTTCAATAAACGTCTTCTAATTGTTCGAGTGCTGACTGTAACGTCATTAGGTAGATCTGCCCTAATTTGTGTGCTGGATATTATTGGATCTCTCACAGCAGCCCTGCGTATCATATTGTCTGTTTGTTTGCTAGTAATTCTAGCTTTACCAAAACGTTTTCTGGGTGCAGTGGATCCCGTGTCTTTGATTAGTTGTATAATATCATAAACAGTAGACATTCGCAATTTTACTGATATCTGACGCTCACTTGCACCATCCTCCCATAAAAGTTTAATATTAGCACCTTCCTTCGTAGTCATAATTAAATTGTGACAGTTAAATGATAATCCATACCCTACAATGAGATATATAGCTTAATAAATTTTACAGTGCAATAAAATAAACGCTAATGTGATTGGCTAAAAGCTAATTAACTAATCATTGATGTCAGGGAAGAAAATAAATTGATTATTCGCATGCATAGACTGTTTTTCTTTATATTCAGCAGTGGTCGGATTTCAATGGCTATAACTGTATATATATATATGTATTATATATATATATATATATATATATATATATATATATATATATATATATATAAATATATAAATAAATATATATATAAATATTTATATATATATATAAATATAAATATATATATATATATATATATATATATATATATATATATATATATATATATATATATATGTATATATATATATATATATATATATATATATATATATATATATATATATATATATATATATATATGTATGGGCTATTCCAGGAAAAATATTTGGGGTGGCGGTACCCTTTCTGTCCAGGAGAAATTTAGCTGAAAATAGGAGTTTATTTGCATAAATGACAATATTTGCCATAAAAAAAGTTTAAAAAAAAAGGTCCACAAATTTTAATTTGGGTGACGCCCAAATTCGACGCTGTCGAAAATGGTCTAAAATGGCCCCTGATATAGGGGAGACCGGGGTTAGTTGGCTTGGTTTTTACTCTATGAGCTCTGTAGCCCTAACGGTACATTTTTTTTAAAATATTAAAGTGTAGTTTTAAAGAGTAAGGATTAGGGTAACTTATAAAATTTGCATTCATTTACAAAAAAAAAACTCTTGAGGCCTTTCCGGGCCCTCAAAAAAAAAATTTGCGCCAACTTACCCCGTGGTGGGGTAAGTTAGCGCAAACTTTAAAAATGATTATTAATGCACTATTAAGTGAAAAATTAATAGAAATTTTTTTACCAACAATTTTTGCAACAATTTTATACCAAAACTTAATATTACTTTTAGCTGGTACCAAATATTAGTCCGTATAAAAGCCAAACAGTAGCCCACTTTTTATCCGTGAAAAAAAAAACCAAAAAAAATTTTTTTTTTAATTCTTTTGTAAGAATAAAGTTTTTCAATATTGTTAAAAATTAAAAAAAAAAAATGAATAAATTTATAAAAATATATATTTTTTTTCCATAGTAAATGCTATGAGGCAACTTACCCCGTGAAAAATGTGTCAACTTACCCCGAAAGCTTTTTTTTTAATAAAAAGCCTATAGATCCTGAAAAACGGCAGCTCTGAAAAAAAAGTCTGGCTGGATATAGTAAACCAATTGTGACTGGAACTTTTACAATAATTTTTTTTTCATACGACTAACTATTTTCTTTGTAAAGTAAAAAGGAAGCGATGTTCTAAAAGTTATGTTTTTGTCCAAAAAACGCATAAATCTCAATACCTCCAATGCGCATGCGCAAATTCTGAATGTATTACTATTACTTGCAGTATCAGGAATTAGCATATAGCTAATGTTTATAATAATATAGATAATATAGTTTTGCAACACGGAGTTTCATGTGTTTCCACAATCATCAGGCAAGTAGCAGAAAAATTAATTTTTCTACAAAATTTGTTTAAAAAATTAGAATATTTATTTAGGTTTTGAATGGAAACTTGAAAATAATTAGTCAGTGGCTGTAAGTTATTTATTAGTAATTAGTTAATAAAACTGATAAATAAAAGTTTATAATTTAAGTGATTTAATTTTAATTAGACTGTTAAAATAATAATTGGTATTTACATATTTAAAACTTAAAATGAGTTAAAACAAATTATGTTAAATGCTTAATTTTTAAATGATTTTAGATTTTTAAAAAAATTAAAAAATATAAAAAAATTAAGAAAATAAGAAAACTTTTAATGAACGTTATTAGTTAATTAGATTTGTAGCTATGTAAAGGGAATTCAACAAGATTTTTTTAATTATAATTTTTTTTTTTTTAATAAAATAGTGATTACATCTGGAATTTTTTATAATCTCGCTTCATTTGAGACCCAACATGATATAATTTTGGAAAACTTATTTTTTATTTTTAGCACTACCCTAATATATATACTAGTGGCCATAGGAATGGACACCCCTGTAATTTTTACCATTTTTCTTAGAAAAGTTGACATATCATGCATTTAGTGGATTTAATTATTTATTTTTATATTTAAACCACGTCATCTATTATTTGGCTTATAGGAAATTGCAAATTTTATTCGCTTATATCAATTTTAAACATAATTGTGGATTATTATTGTTAATTGGTGTCAAAAATGAGTCATTGCTCTGCTAATGGGTTTCTCTAGTAAAAGGTGAATGTCTCATTATTTTTGTGCTTTGTAAAAATTAGTCTATTTATTGTGATGACTAATAGTTAATTACGTTATTAATTAACATTTTTACCCATAAATCTTTTAAGCTATAAATACAAGATCATTGTTTTGTAGTCATTTAGTTGAGTTTCAACAATTGCTGGTGAAAAGCCGACAGTTCTCATGAAGATTTAGTGTGTTTTTTAAAATTGTACTTTTATTTACAATGGCGAAAGGATATTGGTCACCTACAAAGCGATGCAAAGCTGTTATATTACGTGGAGAAGGTTATTCGTACATGGAAATCGCCAAGAATTGGGAAATGGAGCAATAAAATCTGGAGTGAGGAAGGTGTGCGAAAGGTTTAAGGTGGTCGTCTGGTAAAAAAATCAAAAATTTAATTTGGGGGAAAGTTTATTTTATTTTTCAACATTAAGAAGTTATATTTGTATGACAAAAATAAAAAAAAAATTAAAAAAAAAAAAAAAAAATTTAATTTTTAATGCTGAATCAGCAAAAAAATGGTTAAAACATTACTTTCTTAAAACAAAGAGTTCTAGCTATCTGTACATCCGTTTTGCATGAAGTTTGGTTTTTTATGCAGGATATATATAAAATTAGTATGTAAACTAGTAAAAATTTATAATTATGCTTAGATCCATAATGGCAGCTTTACGGATTTGGGTAAATTAAAAAAGGGGTAAAGTTCAACAAAAACCAACACATATTTCCTAAAATGCTCAAAGAATTAATTAGATTCTGGTTCACATACTAACTTATACACAGATGAACAAACCCTGAAAATTTCATTCAAAAATGATTTATAGAAGCTGAAATATTTGCGTTTTATGTCTGAAATATCACAAACGGAGAATACCAACAAAATAAAAATAAAATAATTAAAATGATCCTTCAGAATAAAATCTCCTCCTTCCTGGTGTTTTTCTTGATCAATAAATCCTTTCCTTATAGCTCTTTACTTTTTTCTTTTGTTCTTTACAGTCTCTGTTGATTTTTTTGTATATTTTTGACTTTTTTACTATCAAATACTAAAGCACGATCAATAAAATATTTTCCTGGTGTTAAACAAAGATTCTTCAAAACATTAGCTAGAGCTAAATATCCATCATTAAAACTTACTACTGATGAAAACGTACACATTTCTAGTACATCTTTTGAAACAAATGTATATTTTGGGCATTTCCGCCAAAGAATCTGATTAAACCCTTCGTTTGCATTTTGACTTGTGCCTTGTAAGCACCGCGACAAAAGCTCATCATTACTTAAACCAATAAAAACCTTTTCAATTTCTTTTTTAATGACTTCAGGAATACCACCTTTTGAATTGTATTTAGACAAGCCTTTCTCAAAAAAGATTGTTACAAGTTTGGTTATTAGTTTTGGCTAAGGGCGTTGCTAAGGGAAAAGGCTAGTGCATGTCTTTACAGGAACTAAATTTTTGAAAAATTTAGGTAAAAAATATGTTTAAAAGTATATATTTTCTAAAAGAGCACAAATTTTTCTTTTAAACTGGACTATTAACAAAAATTTGATTTTTTAAATATTTTTTTACCAGACGACCACCTTTAGGCAACCAATACCTTCAAAAATATGCCAAAAAATGGAAAAATTAAGAAGACAACTACCAACGA
This sequence comes from Hydra vulgaris, assembly GCF_038396675.1. Classification (NCBI taxonomy): domain Eukaryota; kingdom Metazoa; phylum Cnidaria; class Hydrozoa; order Anthoathecata; family Hydridae; genus Hydra; species Hydra vulgaris. Next base: position 41,089,825 of record NC_088934.1, read on the forward strand.
TGATAGGATGATAATGAGGCTTGCGCTTAAGAACCGAAGAGCAACTTCATCTGAAATTAAAAATGATTTAGAGGCCGCCGGAGTTTCGGTTAGTTCAAAAACAATTCGCCGAAGGCTTTTTGAAAATAATTTAAAAGCAAGAAGACCCAGAAAAAAACCATATTTAAACAAAAAACAACGAAAGAATTGTTTGATTAGGGCAAAAGAACACAAGGAGTGGACAAAGGAAGACTGGGCAAGAGTTATGAAAGCAAGGTTTCCATTTTTGGAAGTGATGGAATCAATTATGTGAGAAGAAGGCCCGGTGAAGATCTTTTACCTGAGAGCACATTAGTTACAATGAAACATCCCATACGTGTAATGATGTGGGGATGCGTTGTGGATGGTATTGCCAAATGGTATACGCCATTTACGTATTACCATTACATATACGCATATACGTATTGCCAAATGGTATACGCCAATAAATACCAAGAAAACATATTAGAAGCCAAATTACTTCCATCGATTGATGATTTGTTTGAGGGCAAAACAGAAACCTGTGTGTTCCAGCAGGACAGTGCTACATGCCACACCGCAAACACTGTCAAAAATAGGTTTAAAGCCCAAAAGATAAACGTTTTGAATTGGCCTGGAAACAGTCCGGACCTGAATCCGATAGAAAACCTGTGGTCTTGACTGAAAAAACTTGTAAGGAAAGAAAAACCTAGGAACAAGCAACAATTAACAGAGGCCATAATCAAGTCCTGGTTTCACGTGATCAGCACTGAAGATTTGGGCAATTTAGTGAACTCAATGCCTCGTAGGATTGCTGCAGTAATAAAAAATAATGGATATCCAACAAAATATTAAGTTTTTTTTATAAGCCATTTTTTAATAACATGTTTTGTAAGCTGTAAAACGTAAATTTACAATAATTTGCCACTTTGTCATTAAATTGTTATATTTTTATATTAAAATTGCGAATTTTTATCAAAATTTTAGTTTTTTTTAAATCTAAACAAATCAAAAATAATAATCAATATAGAAAGCCGCATAAATATGGTTATTTTCTTTTAAAATACATACCAAAGTGAAGTTTTCATATATTTTGATGGGGTGTCCATTCCTATGGCCACTAGTGTGTATATACATATATATATATATATATATATATATATATATATATATATATATATATATATATATATATATATATATATATATATATATTTATATATATATACTAATACTTATATAAACACACACACACATTTATGTATAAGGTAAGCGATTGATAAAATGGCCTTAACTATTTAATGGTAGATAATAGATAGCCATGATAGATAAAATACATCAGATATAATATAAATCAGATATAATACATCAGATATAATATAAATCAGATATAATACATTAGATATAATATAAATCAGATATAATACATCAGATATAATATAAATCAGATATCAGATATCAGATATATAATATACATCAGATATAATATTTTTTTGGTAGTTTAAAATCATTACTAAAAAAACCATCAAAAATTAGGGGAAAAAGAGTTTTTTGTTTTAGGTTAAAAATAAATAAAATAACTTAACTTCTGATGCATAACACATTATGCAATTAAAACAGAAATATTAATGGAAGTAAATGAATTCTTTGATTTGTTGCCTGAAAAAGAAAAGATATGATGTATAAAAATAATAATCAAAAAAACTGATATCTATACTGGTTGATTTAAACTACTTAACACTAACATCTTGGTGTATATGCATGTAAAAGGTCATCTTTCTAAGTTAAAACAGTATATCAAAAGCAAGGTGATTGGCAAAAAGCAAATTTTAAATGAGCTTTGGTTTACCATTGCATGTTGCAACCAAGTCAACCCTGGTTGTTGGATGTCGGTAACTACCCGACTACCTAAAGTAAGATCTGATACATAAAAATAATTAATGAAAGAATGAATTTTAAATTTTTTCATAATCTTATCAACAACAACAACAAAAAAGGGTAAGGGAGCATAATATACACATTAGGCATTGAAAAAGTATTATTAACCAAGACACTTACCTAATATCTGTAAATGAAAATTATTAATGCCCATTAATTGTTTGATGTGCAAATGGATTGTAATAAAGTATGTTTTATCGTAAACCATATTATGATTTACAATAACACATACCTTATTACAATCAACTTGCGCAACATTTTTTTAAGATATTATCATATTACCACTAATGATGTCTGCAGAAAGTTGGTGTTTGCTCATTTCACACTCAACAGCATCATTATCCTCATTCTCATTTGGTTTCCGATATGAAACTATGTATACAACACTGTTCTTCTTTTTAATGCTAAGAAGTCTGGCTTAATATACATCTTGACTGTTAGTGGCATTATCAAACCACAAGTGGCAAATATATTTTCCAATAGCAGCTCCAATAAGAATTTCTTCAATATTGGAAGTCTCGTTATTTTCTAGGTCAGGAAATATTTCTTTTATCTGATTAGGCATATAATTTTTTTTTTCTATTTTTCTCTGTTTTTTGTTCTTTTTATTTTGAATTTTGTCAGCCATACGCTTTATAGGTTTTTCTTTAGATAGTTACCATCTAAAGAAAAACATTGTGTATTAGAATCCAGCTCATGCAGCATCTCATCTTCATCAATTTCTATTCACTCTCTTGTACACACAACAATTGCTCTTGTGTTCAACTTAGCAATAGATAACAAAAAATATTTATAAATTATAATATCCAAACTAAATATAGGGATTAATTCCCTGTAAACTACAGAATATATTACATCATAATATATGTTATAATAGCGTTGTATCAAGTTAACATATATGGTGCATGTTTAAACTTTACACCGTTTTAGTGTAAAACAGTGTAAAGCTGTTTTACACCTTTTTTACAAAAGTATAGTTTCAGTTTTTCACTGTTTTACAAAACGGTGTAAGCTTGTTCGGTTACACGATGTAAAACGGTTTATACTGTAAAGCTGCTTACAAAACAATGTTTCACAAAACAGTGCAAAACCTGTTTCAAACCTTTTTATTGAGCAGCTTTATATAAAAGCTTTACACCGTTTTATTAAAAAAGTGTATAAAAAAAATACATCACAATATTCATTTTTAAAACGGTGAAGTGATTAAAAAAAGGTGTTATTTTTTAATATTATTAATTAAAGGTGTTATATAAAGCTTTATAGAAATCGAGTTAAGATTTGTAATTTTGTACTCCATGTTCTGTAGTTGATAAAAGCAAGTTATGAATTTTTAGAGCAGCTGTGGCGCAGTGGTTGGAACGCTTGCTTTAGAAGCAAGAATTCCAGGGTTCGAAGCGAGCTCTTGTTCAAATACTCTTCCGCAGTGCTCTGTGACAAGACCGTTCTACTTGAGTCACCTAAATTAGAATTGAAAATTTTTTTTCCGGTGGATTTTAACGATATTTTGCTGGTTTAACAATTTTGCTGGTTTAACGATATTTTGCTGGTTTAACGATTTTGCTGGTTTAACGATATTTTGCTGGTTTAACGATTTCCGGTGGATTTTAACGATATTTTGCTAACGATATATTTGCTTTTCCTTTATTCTGATCGTATTCTTTTTCCACATGTCAAATAACTGCATTTCCGGCGTAAGACACAAGTAGGTAAACAAATCATTTGATAGCAACTTTCACCTTTTCCAACAAACACAAACCCACTTACACTTCAAACGCATGTGTTTTATCATGGTTAAATATGCGTTCAAATCATGGTGTTTTATCATGGTTAAATATGCGTTTAGTATCTATTATACCGTACCACATTCCTTCTAAAGTTTTTTCACTGTTCTTTATTATACCTGTAATCTAAAGCTCTTCAGCTAGTTCATTTAGACACCATTCTTTTCATCTAGTGTCAAATTTGAAAAAAGGCTTTCATTTTCACCAATTTTAGCGCTATCTAATATGCGATTTATAGTTATAGAATAAACATTATAACCACCTTGCTAACCAATTTGTAGCCTCGACAGTTGTTTTTTTTAACAATAATCCATTTCATTTGATTCTTTTTTGTCTATGGGGTTGTCCATAAAGTACGGACGCTTTTTTTTCGTCTACCCCCTCCCTCCCCCGCATTTTGCAATACGCTTTTTTGAGTACCCTCCACCTCCCTAAAAGTACCTATGCTTTTATCCTATTTATCTAACATTTTATGATATTTTTTTTAATTTAGTGTCTCCTTTCTTTTATAATTAACCTACTGCCCTCCCATCTCATATACGCCATTTGCAGACCCCTCTTCCCCTCCGAGCGTACGTACTTTATGGACGATCCTTGAGAAGAATGAGAGAAGCAGAATAATATTTTATTGGGTCTTAACCTGAGATTGAAATTTGGTTTCATTTTAATATTCTTTAATTGTAAAAATAAGGTTGAAAAGTTTTTTGAACAATTTAAGTTATAACTTTTAAATTCTTTAAAAGTTCTGATCTGCATTTTGAGGTTCAATACCTACATTACTAAGTACAGCTGAAAATCTGAACGTCATTTAAACAATATATTTACATGAATTTAAAATAAAACAATCAAGAAATTATTACACAAAACATCAACAAAAATATAAAGTTGTTCCATAATCAATGCTATAAAATAAATCCTTCATTTTAAGATTCTCATAGTAAAATATGCTTTATTTTGCGTAGCTGTTGTTGATTTATTAAAGAGTGTAAGTGCAACAACTATCCTCAAGGAATTTAAATGACCTGTAGGGATATTTAAATTTTTAAGGTGAGCTTTCAGCTATTGTAACAAATCATTTAATGGCTATTTAAAAGATCACCTTCATTTTAAGAAGTACCTGTACTTGATACTTTTTTGTTATTATTTATTCTACTAAAATCACATTTCTAACCATTAAATTCAAAATAAAGCTTCGTGACTACTTTTATCTTTAACCATCTTTAAAATGAATGACTGCTGATCAACTAAATTTTAATTGTTTTATCACTGGAACGCTTACTTTAAGGGAATCGGGACCCAATCGCAGCGTTAAAAGAAATATTGACATTTTGGATCATTCGACGCAAGCATTCAACCAATTAAATATCGGTAAAAACATTTTTGTGTTGAAAATATTTTCACTCCATTGCACTGGCGGATTAAGTTAAAATTTGAAAAAAATACTAAACTATTATTTAACATCAAAATAAGGGTTTTGGGAGCCTAGGAATTCAAACATGGAGCTGAATTTTTTTTGTTTTGCATGCATTAAACATCCTTACAACGCGCATGCACACGTTGAAACGCGTTTTAGAGAATTTAAACAACTATTTATATTTAAAAATTTTTTATGAACCAAAATATAATATCAGTAAATCAACGTAGGTGCAAACGTGTAATTTTGCACTTAAAACGTGCACGCTAGCACGTGCATAACTCTTTAATAAAGCAAAAACAAAAAAGGGAAACATCCCAGTAGGCACGCAACGTTTTATTCACGTTTCAATCACGTGTATTTTAGGTAACTTCGTCCAGGTTACTATTTTACGTGAATGTTACGGGGTAGGTACAATCGGCTGAGCAGAGCAGATTGGCTGAGCAAATCATTCATATGGTACAAACGGCTGAGCAGATTATTAAATTAATCAGCCGAACTTTGTGTGATCAGCCGAATAATGATCAGCCGAATATTATGTGATATATGTGTGATCAGCCGAATATTATGTGATATATGTGTGATCAGCCGAATAATGATCAGCCGAATACTATGTGATATATGTGTGATCAGCCGAATATTATGTGATCTATGTGTGATCAGCCGAATAATGATCAGCCAAATACTATGTGATATATGTGTGATCAGCCGAATATTATGTGATCTATGTGTGATCAGCCGAATATTATGTGATATATGTGTGATCAGCCAAATATTATGTGATATATGTGTGATCAGCCGAATGTTATGTGATATATGTGTGATCAGCCGAATGTTATGTGATATATGTGTGATCAGCCGAATATTATGTGATATATATGTATTACAATTCTGAAAAGACAATGACCGTGAACAAACGCTTCCGACGATAGCATTGTTTGCTAGAAAGTTGTTGGCTATTTTTGCAACTGATACTGATACTTTGTTTTTTAGTTAAAGTTGCATTAGTTAAAGACTATTTGAAATAATTCGAAATGCTTTAACTACTTAATATTACTTAAATTTATTTGTGTTTCATTATTGTAAATGTAAAGCTTTGTAACTAACAAAAAAACAGGTTTGTTGATATCGAACCGAACCGAACCCGCACTGTGCTTGAAGACCTAACCGAACTCCAACATTAGATATTAACGAACCGAAACTTTAAAAAAAAGGGTATATATATTTTTTCGATAATTCATCTTCCTTAAGGCCCGAGGGGGCCACTACAATCGGGGAGGTTACTTTTTTTTTTATTCGTGGTGCAACCCTCTCGCAACTCTTTAATCCGAAACACGAACCTTGACAAGCAAGTCCGCTGCGCGGATAAACTAAGTTGAGCGCGGTACTTCCAGGGACGTGGTGGGAGTCGAACTCCGAACCTCTCGCACGCAAAGCGAGCGCTCTTACCACTACACCACTACCGCATAATATATATATATATATATATATATATATATATATATATATATATATATATATATATATATATATATATATATACATATATATATATATACATATATATATATATATATATATATATATATATATATATATATATATATATATATATATATATATATATATATATATATATATATATATATATATATATATATATATATACATATATATATATATACATATATATATATATATATATATATATATATATATATATATATATATATATATATATATATATATATATATATATATATATATATATATATATATATATATAATAGTAAAATACACTACAAACTTAAAAAGCAATTAACCGATTTGGCAATCAGCCGAAATTAAATAATTCCATTTGTAATATGCTAAGTACACAAATCTCGTAAAACCGTAAAACCGCAAATGTGTTATAATACAAAAAGTGAAAATATTTTTAATTATTAAAAATGTATTAAAAATAAATAAAATAATCACAAACAAAAATTAAAATCAAGAATGTTTAGAAAATATTTTTTATATACATTTAGCACATTTGTAAATTTTCTGTATATCTCTCTTGTACTCAATAAAAAGTTCCTCGGATAAACCTATGCAAGATGAATGAAACCACTCATTGCAATTTACACTGGACCATCGAGCCAGAAGACATGAAAATAGTGCGACAAACACAATACAAGGTGTTTCTTGAAATTCGAATTACACTCTTCCTCACAGTTCTAAAACTCTCAACAGGAAACTGAGTAATATACTTATTTTCAAGACATGCCAATAAATGTTGGCGCATTACTGACTCTCTGTATGTAAAATTGCAGGGATCTTTGCCTAGGCACAAAGAAACACAATTTGCAATTGCATAAAATCCACATAACATTTCTCTTTGACGGGATACATTGTTAATATGGAGCTCCATCACTGCACACTGTATACGAGCAAATTTTGAAATTGAATGTGTACACTCTTTGCTAGGAATTAACTGTAAACTGCAATAGATGTTTATTTTACCATCTTTTCAATGCTGGTTGGCAACAGTTATCCAATGTCCTTTGGTTTCATCATTAAAAATTTGAACATGACCACGTTTTGAAAGCGGAACACTATTACACTGACCTGCAAAACACAGAATTGGGTCCTCTAAACCGTCAACATCGGGGAACTGTTGTTTACACAAAATCATTGCAGCATAAATAACCTTATCATTGAGAAGGCCATCTGGACTTGTGATTAGATTACGATCAGCAATGCTAACACTCGTTGTATTAAATTGAAGCCAATAGTCTACATCAACTGGAACCTAGAAAACAAAATATTATTGGTTTATATTATTAAAACTGAAAAACACATTGAGAATACGTTTAGCAAACCAATGTCAGTTCTATTATTGTAACTATTTGATACTACTAATGCTATTTTTACCTCCAGCAAAATATTTACTTATGATTAACAATGCTTAGTGTGATTGCTTAGTCTAGTGACATAAGTTTAGTGACATTAGTATGTAGCTTAGTATGAATGTTATTATTAATATTTAATATTATAATTCATGACATTCTTAGTATAATTAGCAAACGGATTATATACCATGTTATAAACTGATTAGATATCATGATATCTTCATGAAGTGTAATAACTATTTTAGAAATATATTGATTTTTTAACCATTTATAGATTTCAATTATACATACAAGTTTCAAATTGAAGAACACTTCAATTTGAATTCTTATTTGGTGCACTTCTTGATAAAACTTGTTATAACAACCAACATTTGTTAAGAACAATAGTATAGCTGTTATAAACAACTTAGTTAACAACAACAGAATTTTGTAAATATTATTATGCTGTGACAAAAACTTCATACCCTGCTGCCGCTTGGTGTAAACGCTTGATATCTGTTAAACACACATACTTTGTAAACATTGCACACAGTTTGTGTGTTGCTTAGTAAGCAACACACAAACCCAATGTGCAATTAAGCACATAGTTAATTTAAACTAGTGCCTTGCTAGCTGATGAAAATAAACACAGATATACTTAGAATCTGAAAAATGAATAAATAGAATTGCATCACTTACAATACACTCCAATTCAACATTAACAATTGGTATCACATCTGAATAAAGTAACGACTGAAAATCAGATGAAACTAAAGAGGCAGAGGGTTGTCTTTTCTTTGGTACATATGCATCAACCAATTTTAATTTACGAATTTAATAGATTTTAGAGAGAAAAAAAGTCTTACGAGAATGTAATCAAACAAAAATTAAATAAACTTGCTACAGAAATTAGTAAAATTACCGTGAATTGCCTCGCAACTTGGTCAAATTCAAAACTCGCCTTTCACTACACTCAACACTTATGCTACGTTTGACTGCCAGTACATGACAGCACATTGTTGAAGAAGGGCATGTGCAACTTTCTTTTGGAAATAATTTCACCACATGTGCATTGCCATCTGGTCCAGAGACTGTAAAGACTTTGATGCTTGGATTATGAACTACTGTCAGCATGTTAGAAAGGACACTAATTGATGGTGGTACAAGCTGTTTCAATGATACATTGGCTGCTGCTTGCAGCTCTGCAATAACGAGCTCAGGATCTTCCATTTTAGGTACTTCATCGATGTTAACTGAAACAGAGAATAATTTAAGGTAATGAATATGCAGGGGTGTACCTTCATGGTCATCTGGTACCTTAATGATTTCATTACTTGTGATTATTTAAAAGAAACCTTTAAAAAATAATTAAATCTTTTTAAAAAAAAATACTAGGTTTAAAATTAAATACACTACAGTGCACTATTTAATTTTACTAAACGTTATAAAAAGCAGCGGATTTTAATTAAAATAGACAATAAATTACAGCACTGTTGATTTTTATAGTGGGCGACTCAAGTAAGACATAAAATTACACACCTGATATGTTGTATAGAATATGATGATGAATGTAATGTGCTATTGCACGATAGAAAAACGACTGCAAAAATAGCAACAATAAGTGACCACAAAAATCATAAATAAGTTTAAAACATGATTTAAATACATACTAGACAGGTGAGTATTTTCATTGAGAGTGTATGGTCCAAAGCCACTGAAGCTGCGTTTAATTTCGGTGAGATAAAAAGTTTGTAAACGGTGCATTGCTATAAGCATAGCATCAACTGGTGCCTCCTCCCATTCCTGAAATCTCTTTATTAGAGTGTTTAAAGATTCAGATATATTGTTTGTAACTAAACCTTCAATTAATCCAACAGATCTCAAATAGCAAATAAAAGCTATAGAAAAACGAGCGCTCAAGTGGTTTTCAAAATAAACAACAAAGGCTTCACTCCAAGAAAGCTTCAATGTATCAATCTTCATTTGGAGCTGGCTTTCACTTTCACACTGTAAAAGTTCCTGGACTTGAGATTTGTATACACTTATTTCTTGTTTTCCAGCATTATGCTTCTTCAACCATATCTCAATATCTGACAAAATATGGTTAGAGCAAGTTACAAGATTCCATTTTGGTAATGCTTTTTCAATAGCCTTGCTTAGACCACTCTCTCCATCTGTTACTATTACAACATTATTTAAAATTGGGAGTTTCATTTTAAGAGTTTTGAAAAAAAATTTATGGACTATATCAAATTTTCGATCGTGTAATAAAAAGGCTATAGGCATACATGGTTTTTCCACAAAATAACTCATTTGTGCCACTAAAATAGATAAATAAAAATCCCCTAAATCCAGGCATAAATAAAAATCCACACAAATCCAGGCATCATATAAGCTAGTTCGTGAAGAGTAACAAAAGAATCAACTCCAAGTCTTTTTCCTGCTGATTCAACACTCCTTATATACTTGAATTGTCTAGGATTTCTAGGTTGAAACTGTATGGGCTCATCTTTGACATCAATAAGCATTTCTTTGTAATTCTTTGATTCAACAATAGCAGTTCGCACTGATGAAGCTGTTGTTAGGAAATTAATAGCTTTTTTAGAGTTTCCTAAAATGCAATAAAATATAATTTAATTAGATATTAGAAATTTATGAAAAATATCTTTTAAACAAACATAAGATAGAACTGTTATTAAATAATATTTGAAAAGATTACCATGTGGCATAAGGACAGCAAGGTGATGGTTTCCCATATAATGAATAACAACAACATCTTTTTGACACAAATCTTTATAAAAAAACTTCTGAAATACAGTTGATGTTCCAGTAGATGTCACTGTGGCATAGTGGAGCTTTGAATAAACTGGCGAACCACGTGGAATTTTACAGCATCCAGTTTGTTTCCATCTATATCCATCATCAGCGCGCCAGTCATCTAATAAATGAAATTAAAAAAGTTTTTCAAAACAAACAGAACAAATAATTACATAAAATAAGGTAGGTGAGTAGCCTTAGCCCTAAGGATGAAAGAGAAGGAAAAAAATTATTCAAAATCTTTATTTTATTATGTGTAGGAAAAGGAGGACAAGAGTTGAAAACCTTGATCACCCAAGCTCATATTAAAAAAATAAAATGCTACTATATCATCTTACATTTTCTTAAATATCCAATTACTATAGACTAAACTTAAAATGTAAATATGATATGCAACACCAAAACATTTGTTAAATGCAAATGTGGTTGAAACATTGCTTTTTAGATGCATTTCATGGTCCTTAAATAACCATCTAGAGCTATTGTGCATCGTCGTTATAGCTATAAAGCTAAAGCTATTGTGCAGCTAATTTATATTGGACATTTTGACCATTCACTTTCCCCGGCTCCTAGGCAAAAAGTATTAAAAGTGGGAATGAGGATTCAAGCTATGCAATTTCTCTAATAAAGTAACTTTTATGAGCAGAAACTAAAAAGCTATGGAGTTACATAACTACTTCATAAATTATTACATGAGTATTTTTAAACACTTATATTTACAATTAACTTTTATATTATAAGTGCAAATATACTAATGAGTATAATGATACACTTTCAACTTACTGGTTGAAGTCTAGGAAAACATAAACAACTTATTAAGTATACTTATAAAGTTTTTTCTTTAATTATCTGGTTATTTACCTTTTTATTATTTGGCATTATACCAACATTGTTGGTATAATGCCACTGGATTACTTCAGCATTGTTGGCAACAATGCAGGTATGATCAAATTTGCTATATAGATAATCTGTAAGTCTGTAAAGAAGCACATCCTAGTTAAACCTGGCTTATTGAGAGTTGCTTATAAACGATTTAAGAAAGTGTATAAAGTATCATTATTTATTTTATCGTTATTAGCTATATTAAAGTTTATTTAATTACAAAAAAATCTTAAGTGTTTATGACCTATCCCATTGTTCACTTGAGCGACATACACTTCTCCTGACTTCGGCTTGTTGAGCAGTGTTGACCTTGTATTAATGTCGCTTTTGGTAATAAGTTCAGCAATAACTTCTATTTTTAAATGAGACAGAATATTTGTAAGTATTGGTATCGCCATTACATAATACACTTACACTTGAAGATATAAGACAAAAATAATAATTTAAATGAGTTGAAACATTTGTAAGTACTAGTATCGCCATAATACGCTCACGCTTGACACTGAAAATACTAATTTTTATTAAAAATACTGTTCCTTGCCGTCCGCACTATTTATGATCTGGTCTGCCAATCTGCTCTGCTCAGCCGATTGTACCTACCCAATGTTACGTGCCAAAATATCGCGTCTTACGGAACTTTTTTTATTCTTAATAAAAACCTGTGATAAGAAATATGAAATAATATTTTTTATTATATTATTTATTTTTTTATAGTATAGTTTTTGTATTCATTATATTAGTTATAATTATTTTACTGCTATGATGATATAATTAATTTTTGTTGTAGTTTAATCATAATTAAAAAAATTGGTCTATATAATATCTTATAACGCAATGCATTTATAATAGAACTAAATAGTCCAATATATTTTAAGTTGTAATATCTAATTTCCAAATTACATCAAATTAAGTTAAATAAATTAGTACCAAGCGTCTCTATTTGCCACACAAATAAGATTAAACTCAAATACAAGGTATGCTTTTTTTCTACTTTATGATAAAATATTTTAGACTGGCGAATTTGTCCATTTTGCTTACTTAATTTAGTACAAAATAAGTTATGTTATAACGAATTTAATATCAAATGGCTACATGGACAAATTATATGTTCTAGCAGAACTTATTCTTGATGTCTGTAGAACTTCTGCATACATTATTGCTCTAGAGTCGATTAGACAAAAATCAAAAATAGATTTTCTTCTATTATTTGGTTTTTATCAACAAGGTTAAAGAATTTATCCAAGATAATATCAATAAACAAATGTGTTATGTTATTTATTATTGATATATGTATATATTATTATTATATACTTTATCTTTTTGTAATATATGAAATCTTGATCTTGTGCTTTACTTGTTAAAAAAGGTTAATACTTATTTATTTCATTTTTTTATATTATTTAAATATTATATGATTAATATATATATTTGAATTGTATTTATGAAATTATTGTTGTATATATTATATGACTTTTATTACTATTGTTATTATGTACAATATAAAACAGGTTATTAATGCGGATTTGTTCAATGTTTTCCCCACAAAAAGATGATTATGATGCTATTGTATTTGAAACTGCATTATACTTATCTTTCAATGTTGACAACCTTCCAATATGTAAAGCAAGTTTCTCTCAAATATAGCATTACTTTTTTAAAAATTGTTTCATGATTTAGGTCAAAGAAATTTCAACACCAGAAAACCTTGTTGCCTAAGCAGTTGGCGACTCACCATGTAAGACTTGTGTTAAAAATATGTGATTTAAGATAATTATTTAATAATCATATTATTATTTAAGTTTTTATTTGTTTCTTTTTAGCTAAATTTGGTGTCACTAGCTAATATTGGAAAAAATATCGACTTGATCATTAGATAAAGTTTTATGCATGCTCTTACCCAGTTTCCTTCTTCATGTTTCAATCATGTATATTTTAGGTGACCTCGTCCAGGTTACAATTTTACTTGATTGAAGCATGAAAGTTACGTTGCCAAAATATTGTGTATTTTAGAACTTTTTTTATTCTCAATAAAAACCTATGATGAAACTTGGAAAGATATTTAGTTTCAGGGATTATTTTTTTTTGGGATATTCCCAAAATACCGGATATTTTTCTGAAATTTATCTTTTTTCAAATATCCGAAAAGTTTTCTATACATACAAGTTAAAGTATATATTATTGTCATCAACTTGGCTGAATGTAAAATTAAAGGAAAAATTAGGGGGAAAATATTCTGAATTTTTCAGGATATTTTCCGCAAACAATTTTCCAAATTTTTCAAATATAAAGATTATATGAAATATGTAGTTTATATATTTATTATTGTAATTACTTTTTATGATACTTTTATAGTAATATAATTATTTTGCGTTGTAGTTTTATAATAAGCAGAAAAGTATTAGGGTATAAGATATCTTATAACATCGCAATGCATTTTTGACAAAAACAAAATGTCACATATATAATATTTTATCTAAACATATTATATTATTTTATATCTAAGTTTTATCAATTTAGGTTTAATAAATATATTACAAAGCTTAGTTCAAAATCGTGTAACGTTATGGCAGATAATTCTCATATTGCAACATGCAAAAGATCTAACCCTAATACGAGGTATACTTTTTTTTCTACCCTATTATATAATATTTTAGACTGTCAAAATTTGATGTAATTAATTTAATAATAAATAAGTTGTTATAACTTATTAATATTAAATTTATTAAACTACATGACAAATGATAAGTTCTGTATAAAATATTATTGACTAGGAAGATCCAATGGTATTGTTATGTTATTGCCTAGGAATATTATTCTGTAGTAAGACACAATAACCTTTTAACTTTTAAAGTTTGAGAAAATTCACTTTTCCCTCTCTTCGTCTTTTTTTGTGGTCGCACCCTGTAGCAAGAATTTAATTTAGTTCATATCTTGTTGTAGAATGCAACTTGATTCTGAGTTGAATTTTCAGCACTCGGTATTTATTGGTGACCTAATTTGACAATACTTTATTATACATACTTTTAGTTTTATACTTGTAACTTGGAATGTTTCCACAGCAAAAGGAGCCTCAAGGTGAAAATCTCACCATGGGTAGGAAAATCATGATATAAAATCCCCACTATAATGTTGTGTGGTTATGTGGTAACTTACATTTTTAAAAATTGTTATAATTTTTCTGCGTGCATTCTAAAATTACATTTGATGTTCAAAACTTTGTAGATTACTCATTTAAAGCAACTTCGTGGGCTGTCACCTTTGCATCTAGTGAGTTAATGTATGAACAAGTTAATGCAGAAACAAGTGCAAATATAAGAAGATGGAAAACAAAGGAAACAAATTATTTAAGCAGATGTTATCACATAAGGTGAGTACAGGTCTTTTTCTAGTCACGTGCATCAGTTATTAACTTTATATATAGATATATATTTATCTATAGACAGATATTAGATATAGATATATATAGATAAACAATATTTTTTTAGACTTGTGTTTTTTATTTTGTACTTCTTTTTTTTATTTATCTGTCAACTTTTTTGTTATGTCTTTTTTTATTAAATTCTTATTTATTTTTTAGCAATAAGAGTATAAAATTAGAAGGCAAATAACTTTTTTTATTTTTCTACATTGTATGTAGTATTGTTTTCTTAAAATTATTTAATGATTTAGATAAAAAAAAACAACTAGAAAATCTTTTTGCCAAAATGGTTGGCAACTTACCAAGTAAGATTTGTTTTAAAAGTTTGTGATTTAAGATAATTATTAAATAATCATATTATTATTTAAGATTTTATTCGTTTCTTTTCAGCTAAATCTGATTCATTAGATAAAGTTTGATGCGTACTCTTATAGGAGAAAATATCAACTGATTTGTTAGATTATGTTTGAAGCGTGCTTTTTTGGGAGAATATATCGACTGATTCGTTAGATTAAGTTTGAAGTGCGCTCTTTGTGGATCGAAGCGTGCTCTTCGTAAGTTGCAGATCTATGACTTTGTACTTATTACTTATTGGATATAAGGAGGATATTTTAACAAAAGTGCAGCTTTTATTACAAATTCAAAATGTTTATGTCAAGAACTAATATACTGACTAATAAAACCATGTAATTTAATACGTATTAAATATTTCCTCGACGATGATTTTTTTTTCTTTACACGAATCCAAACACTTCGTTTTTATAAAGCATAATTATTACCTAAATATTACGTTCCAAAAATATCGTAAAAAGCACGTCTTTTAGACAGTTTATGGGGACCAAAAAGTCACCTAAATGTCACGTGCCAAAATAACATGAAAAACAGGTCCATAAATCACATCGCTGTGCCTACTGGGATCTAATAATTTTTACATTTTAAGATACCAACATATTCAGTATAATTGTTGGCAAAGCTTTCCCTTGATATTTTTAATCATTTGATAAAGAAATTCTTAATCTATGAGTCCGATTTACAAAAAGATATCGGATTTGATCTCTTATAGTGTTAAGTCGTGATTTTTCTCTGTGTGGTGCAAACCAGGCTTATTGGATCGGTTTGTTGAGGATATCAAGAGCTTTCTTAAAATTTTGAGCATTAGACAAAGCAAAATCTTTTTTAAAAAAAATTTGGAAATCAATAATAATCTATTTAGTTCACATAATTTATCATCAAGAACTAAATAAGAAGTTCTAATAAAATCAATAAGAATTTCAAAGTCTTTTGTTTTTTTGTTTCAAACTCGCGTATTAAAATAGATTCAATCTTCTCATTTTTTTTTTTACAAGCTAAAACACTTTATAATCAAATGTCATATTTGCAATGTAAATATTTAATTTATTTTTATATGCACGTCCAAAAACTCCAATTTTTTCAAAAAAAAGAAGGGTGTACGTTGTAATTAACAAAACTATGCATTACTCTATTTAAAATATCTCTTTAAGGAGCAAGAAAGTGTAGCAAACCTTCTAGGGTATTTTAAATAAAGGTTTATAGCTTGTTTTCACCAAAATTAAAAATGAAACAACGTCGAACGTTTATGTTCCACGTCGATATATGAATACATATGTTCATAATTGTGCATTCAAAGTTGCATATTTTAGTTGTAAATCGTAAAGAAACGATATATTATTGTAATAAAAAATAAAATAAAATATATTTTCATTTACTAAGGAAAAAATACTTTAACATATTCATTATTATAGATTTGAAAATTGATTACAAATAAGCTTAAATTAACCTTAAAGATTCATTACATTATAAAAATTTTATGTTTATATTTTTTTTATTTTTACATATTTTATGTTAAAATATAAATTTTGGTATTTATTGAGAAATTTTTTAATATTGATTTTTACCAAAAAGTAGTTTACTTTAACATTTTAAGTCTAAAATTGATAAAACCTAAACTTTATTTGTGTGACTCTTTGCCGTTTTTGACCTAATCTACCTCACTGTTGCGACGATTTCTGTCGGTAATTTATTGGTTACATTGATAATTGGCAAAAGGCTAAATAACAAAATAAACATATTGAATAAAATAGACTTATTGAAGAAGTAGACTTTATTAGTTGTGAATCTGTCAAATATAAACAAATTCACTGTGCATTGTCACAAAGTACAATAAAGTTTATTTGTCTATCCTTTTATTTCAGTAATTATATTTTAAGTACACAATCCTATTTAATAGAAGTAATAGTAGTACGAATGCTGTAACAATTTATGTTGCGGAGCATAAAGTTCAAAATTTATACTTTAATAGCCATCAGCAAATGTTTATCTACTCTAGTTTTGAAATTATTTATTATCTTTGCAGGTACAACTTCTTTCGGTAATCCATTCTAATGAGGTATCTTTCTGCGCGTAAAAAAAAAACTGTCTAAAAGATGTTTTTATAAACTAATTTTATGAATAAGCTTTTAAACACAGGAAAATAGCTTTGTGAAGCTCCTTATACACAAAATCTAATCAATCCCAGTTGTTATTTTACAAAACTTAATAAGATCATCTCTTATTACTTGGGCTCTATGTTTAAACAGAAAATTCTAGGTGCAGTTCGACCAGTAATGTAAACAACTGCTGTACCACTTTATTGTTAAGATAAAATCGTTTTTTTTTTTATTATGCATAAAATATTTTGTGCTTTAGACATAGCTACATGAACCTGTTGGTTCCATTTGTTTATATAAAGCTACTTAAACCTGTTTTTTTTTTTTTTTTTTTTTTTTTTTTTTTTTTTTTTTTTTTGCCATATAAATTTATTAAAGTCGTAAAGCATAATATAAATACAAATAGCAGGGGCAAGAAGAAGACATAATTGGTCTTATCACCAAGCCCCTTAGTCTATACCGTAAATATAAGACAACAAAAATTTAAAAACGTAACACTATATAATATAAAGCATTTTTATAAAGTCTTAATAGAATAAAAATCATCGGTCCTAAAGTCCTACTTTAACTTTTTGTTTTTGTGTTGGTTAAGAAAAATTTTAAAAAAAGAAAAAAAAGGAATTTGTACAAAGAAACTATATTACTAATAAGCAAGCAAGCAAATACGCATAATCCTGAAGCTTTCCTTTTACACCAGCATATACCTTTAAATATGTGAATAATTCTTATAAACCATAATTTTATATATATATATATATATATATATATATATTTTCAAGCCTCATTAAAACTTCAGAAAAAGCTGAGCGCTACGTCGATCATCTGTAGTTTTTGCTTTAATTTATTCTTAAACTCATTTAGCATAGAAATTGTTTTAAGTTCATTAGTTAATATTTTATTCCATAATTTCGGCCCTCTAGTAGAAATTGAAAATTCGGTCGCCGCAAAATAACTTTTGGGTTGGATATAACTGTTATTTGAAAATCTGGTGAGATATCTATTCTGATTTATTTTGAATAATGGGTAAAAAATTTTAGGAGATATATTTTTATTAATTTTGAACATAAATATAAGAACTTGATAGACATTTAATTGATAAACATTCATTATATTTAAATTAACAAATAATGCTTGGGAGTGTGTATAACGGCCCACATTGGAAATGATTCTGATTGCATGCTTTTGTTTATTAAATAGTTTTTTTATTTTATTTTTATTTGTACTGCACCAAGCAATATTTGCATAATTAAGATGGCAATGAATGAACGAGAAATATAAAAGCTTTAAGCAAGTTGGATTTAAAAAAGGCTTAGCTCTGCATAGCAGGCCTATGTTCCTTGAGATTGTATTTTCGAGATATTGTATGTGATCTCTCCACGTCACATTTTCATCAAGAAGCACGCCGAGAAATTTTAAAGTGGTTTCTCTTTTTATGTCCTGATTGGCAATACAAAGTTTTGGAAGTTTCAATGGAATTTTATCTCGGTCATGAAAACGATGGAAAAAAGTATATTTTGTTTTGGTTACATTTAACGATAATTTGTTTGCATTAAACCATTCAGTAAGATTTAATAGCTCTTTGTTTACTGACTTAAACAGAATATTTATATCATTATGTGCATAAAATAGATTTGTGTCATCTGCAAATAATATTGTATCTAGTTCGGTACAAGCTTTGCTTAAATCATTAATAAAAATGAGAAATAGGAGTGGCCCTAATATAGATCCCTGAGGAACCCCACATGTTATGTTCATATTGGTTGTTTTACCTTCATTATAAGAAATGTATTGTTTTCTATTTGACAAATAGCTTTTAAACCACGCAATATTTGTATGTTTAATACCATAGTTTTCTAATTTTGTTAATAAAATGTAATGATCGACAGTGTCAAAAGCCTTACTGAGATCAATAAATACACCTAATGTATATTTATTTTCATCAAATGATTTAAAAATATCATGAACAAGATGAACAATAGCCTGATCAGTAGAGTGGCTCTTTTTAAACCCAAATTGCTTACTATAGAGAATATTGTTTACATCTAAAAAGTAATACAATCTTTTATACATAATGTGTTCTAATAACTTTGAAAAGCATGATAGTATGGAGATAGGCCTGTAATTGGAGACACTAGTCTCATCTCCTGATTTTAGTATAGGTATTACCCTTGCAATTTTAAGTTTATCGGGAAAGATTCCTTGGTTTAAAGAGAGCGTAAATATATGCAAAAGCGGAATTTTTAAATAAGGCATTGATTTAATTACTACATTACTGCTTACATCATCAACTCCATTACCTTTATTTGGTTTAAGTAAGTACATGGCATCTAGCAATTCTGTTTCTGTTAGCATATTATTGTCCATTATATTATTATTAGAGTTTAGGTATGATTTGAAGCAAGTTTGACTTTTATTTATTTTTGATGCTAAACTTGGACCTGTGCTAACAAATGCATGGTTAAACGAATTAGCAATTATTGCGTCGTTAATAATTTCACAGTCATTTATAATTAGTTTTTTTGGTAAACAATTATTATTCATATCTTTTTTACCTATAACCTCTTTTATTATGTTCCAAGTTTTTTGTATATCATTTTTGTATTTTAGCAATTGGCTACTATAGTAAAATTTTTTTGAGCGCTTTACAATCGTCACAAAAAGGCGATTATAGTTTTTATAGTTTGTTTCATTTTTAAAAGTCCTTTTTTTAATGAACTTCTCATACAATCGTTGCTTTTTTTTCGAAGATTTTATGATTCCGGGTGTTATCCAGGGATTTTGTAGAGTTTTTGATTTAATAAATTTAGTTGTTATTGGGAATGCTTTATTGTAGTGACATTCAAATATATGATAAAATTTATCATAAGCTTCATTAACATTTTTTGTTTTCAAAACGGGTTCCCAGTTTGTTGTCGATAAAAGGCTAATAAATGTCACAAGAGAAGCGTCCTTAATTACTCGTTTTTTAGTTTTTACTTTTTTAGAAGGTTGATTTAACGATTTTTGTGCTGTTATAAAAACCGGAAAATGATCAGATATGTCTGTAATAAATATTCCAGTTTTAATTTTTACGTTTTTGAAATTATTAATTATAATTTGATCAATTGAAGTAGCAGTATTTTTTGTAATTCGAGTAGGTTTATTTATAGTAGGAATAAATCCATTTTGAAACATAATATTGAAAAAAGTTCTGACGTCTTTGTTTTTGTTGTATTCAAGTAAATCTAAATTCAGATCGCCTACGAAGTAAACGCATTTGCCACATAATTCTTCGCTTATAATTAAGCTTTTAATTTGTTTGTTAAATGCTTTTTTATTACCAGAAGGCGGTCTGTATATGACGTGTACAACTGCGTTCTTGCAAGTTTTGTTTACAACTTCTATTGATAACAATTCAAAATCATGCGTAACAGCAAAATAATTTTTGCGTAGTTTGAAATCTAAGGAGTTGTGGATAAAAATGCATAATCCTCCACCTGTTTTTTCAGAGTCTCTAATTTGATGCAAAACTTTATAATTATTAAGTTGAAAATTAGAATTGTTTTCAATTTCCTTATCGCGGCACCATGTTTCGGTTAGACATATAATTTGAAAGTTAATTTTGACACTGAATAAAAATTGCTTAAATTTCTCAAAATTTTTTTGGAGGCTCCTTATATTAAGGTGTAGGATAGATAATGCAGTTGAATTTATGTCAGCAGTAATACATGAGATATCTGAACTATAGTAATAAGGACTTATATTTAATAATCCCTCCTCATCATTATAAAATTTAATATTTGATTGATTTTTTAACGGTATATATTTGTTTATTAGGAAAGGTTCAAGATTATTTATGTCAATATTAATCAGAGCGCTATTATCAAAATTATTCCTAAATAATCGATTAGTTTCCATTTTAAAAATATAAATTTAAGATAACAAATATAAATAAAAATAAGAAAAATAATAATTACTATTCCTTTCGAATCCACTCTCGAACGATTAGTTTATCGTAAGATATTATTGCAAACTTGCCAAGCTCTCGTTCCTTTTTCATTCGCTCTTTTAGATCTTTTCTTATTAATATTGTTTCTGTGCAGTAATCTTCATTAACGTAGATTTTTTTTCCTTTTAATTTTTGGACGTTTTTTAAAATAGCAACTTTATCTTTATAATTTAGAAGTTTAATAACAACTGTTCTAATCTTTTTCGAGTCTCTAATCCCAGTCCTATGTGCCCGTTCAATTTTTATATTTTTCAATCCAAGTAAATCTTCGAAGAATTTTTGCACTTTTAATTCAGTCTCATTCCAATTTTCGTTTTCACTTTCTTTTAATCCGTCAATTCTCAAGTTATTTCTTCTTGAGCGGTCTTCTATTTCTCTAAGTTTACTCTTTATTTTTGTGATCTCACTATTATCTTTTATCTTGTTATTAATTTCTTTTGTTTTTTTCTTCAGTAGTTCTAATTTACCTGAGATAATATCATCGTTTGCTTGAATGAATTTCTGCATTTCACTGAATTCAGTTACTAACAACGTCACGGATTTATTTGTTAATTCAAGGTCGTTTGTAATGGCGATTATTTTATTTGAGTTATCAATATTATCTTTATCATTCTTATCAAGTCGTTCAGTAATAATTTTCATGTTTGCAGCTGTTATGGAAGCAAATATTTTTTCGTGCTCTTTTAATAATTTTCTAGTTTCGTTTAGGATGTCGATTTTTTGCTTTTCAAGCATTTCAGAGAATAATTTTTCGATACAATTTATATCCATAACAAGAATTTGAACGATACCAAGAAAATAGAAGAAAAAAGTTTTTAATAATAGTAAAAATAACAACAAAAATAAAAAAAAGTTTCAGCTAAAAATTTTCTAAGCTTTAAACGCGTCTGCTTTCAATTGAATTGAAACTTTTTTAAACGGTTGGTTCCATTTTTTTAGACATAGTTACTTAAACCTGTTAATTCCATTTCTTTTTAAGCAATACTATTACATCTAAGTCTTGTACTTTTTTCTTGGTATATTTATTCTTTTATCTTGTTTCTTGGTATATTTATTCCTTTATCTTGTTTTTTGGTATATTTATTCTTTTATCTTGTTTCTTGGTATATTTATTCATTAAATCTTTCGACGTTTTGCAAATCGTTTTTACGCTCAACACTTTATATAAATTTCAAGTCCTACACTTCTAAAAGAAATGAAAGTTTTGAACATCTACGAATTAATTTTGTTTTAAGTTTACATTTTATGTTTAAATTAGTAAATTTATCTCATTATTGATTAATAAATCTTTTTAATTTTAAACCCACAAATAAATATGAATTGTGTGTTAATAAAAAAAGTTTGCGCGTAAAAGTATTCAATAGCTAAACTAAAAATGACCAGTTTTGTATTTCTCATTGTAGTCCTTTTCTTTGGAGCAAAATATTTGTACCTAATTTTGATTTTTCTTTTAAAGGGACTTGTACTTCTTTTATACGGAAAATAAAAGTAATTATGTTCTAAACACTAAATATATATTTAAGTATTATAACGCTTATAGCATTTGAATATTATAACGCGTATTTTTTTATTTTTTTATTCTGATTCACTCCCAACAAGGCTGCAAGCAACCACTATTAAGTTGGGAGTAATTAAAAAAAAAGAATAGAGTAATTGAGAAAGTAAACGGTTGACAGAAGACTTAAAAAGTTGAAAGTTGTATGAGTCAAGAAAACATGAAGATGTGAGAGAGTTCCAAAGGGTTGACGTGCGGGGAAAAAAACTAGACGAACAAAAGTTTTTGGAGCATGCAGGGACTGATACAGTAAAAGAATGAGACTTTGATGAATGATGAGTCAAGCGAGAATGAGCTTTAGTTGATGGAGCTAGAGACAATAGCTACTTTGAGCAGCGAACATGATAGTATTATTATAGTATTTGTAGAAAAGAGAATGAGATGCAACTTTACAACGATGTGAAAGAGACTCAAACTTGTGAAACTACAATGAGTTTTTGGACCTTGTTTAGAAGAGAAAGAGCATCGTTAGAAGGACCAGCCCAAATGTGACAAGAGCATTCCATACAGGGATGAAAAAAATATTTGTAGAAGTAGAGAATGGAGTATGGAGAGATAAAATGGCGAGGCCGATAAAGAGAAGCAACCTTAACAGATGCTAATTTAGCAATTGATTGTATATATGATTTCTATAAAAATTCAGTAGTAAATGAGTTAGAGGGTTGCCATTCATTAATATAGGATTGTTGACAGTACTGTGATAGTTGTTTGCAGTAAATAACTGAGTTTTGTTGGAGCTAAAATTTACCAGCCACTGTGATCCTCAATCTGCTACAGAAGCGAGATCAGATTCAAGATCAGTTGCCTTTTCTAAGCGATCGAAAAAAGAAGACTTTTTTTAAGACAGGAGTATAAAGTTGAGTCATCGGCAAAAAGAGCTATTTTAGGTGTAAGGTTTCAGCAAGATCATTAATGTAGATGAGAAACAAAATAGGACCAAGGATAGAACCTTAAGAAACCCTAGAAGTTACTAGAAATAAAGAAGAGAGTTGGCCTTCGAGGATGACTTTAACAAAGCGGTCAGAAAGAAACAATTTGATAGTCTCAAAAACTTTCCCAGATGAAACAAGTTTCCCAGATGAATGCCAAACTTTGTCAAAAGTTTTAAATATGTCAATAGTAATAGCTCTAGTCTCTCCGCCTCCATCTAAAGCACAATAAAATCTTTTTGTCACAGTAGTTAGCAAGTCAGCCGTTGGGCGAGAGTATCAAAAACCGTATTGATATTTTGGAAATGCATTAGAAAAAATATTACACCCAACAAAATACTAGAGACAAGGGTGAGCGAAGATTTACTAGTTGGAGTGTCTAGTTAGTTAATTAGCTCACACTGTACCAAAACAGATTTAAACATTTAAATAGAACACATATATACATAATGTAACTTACACATATATACATAATGTAGCATACATATAAACAAAAATAGACAAAACACACACATATAGATAGCAACTTACGGGTGAGTGAACACCGCGCCAGAGGTTTAGACAGAACACAAACATACACATAAAGTAGATAACAGATAAACTAAAGCAGTAGCTAAGGCACCTCTAACTATATAAAAGATACAAACAAAACAAAAAAATAATAACTAAACATATATAAACATTTTAAATATTTTTAATATATATTAATACTTGCGATATAGATTGCAAAATGGCTCCCTAATAAGAATATAGGCTTCCTATAATAATCTTGCTGTATTCTTTAAATCTTGCCAGAAATATATTCAATAAAAATTTATGCGGTATTATAACCGACAAATTGTTTTCAGCATGATATTTAGCTTCGGAATCATTCTGTCTGATTTATTCTGTGTTTTTGAATTGATTTTGAATGCTTTTTTATTGTTTTCATTATTCTATTGTTTTATTAAACAAAAGAAATTCTAGGTTAAATATGGAGTTGCTTTTCTTGAAACCAAGTTATATTTAGGACAGCTATTTGATATTTTCGAAAGTATTTCTGTGCTATTTTATCTCACAAGTTTTTTCTAAACAGATTGTTAATTTTTTATACAATTTGACTATTGGAAAATTAAGGAAATTGATAAGTGACACTGATTTTAAATTTTTTGCTATGTAGGCAGTGTCGTGACTAGTCAGAGCCCCCTCCCCTAAAACCTGCCGTTAAGGACCTAATTTCCAAAAATATTTTTCCTGGCATTACTAAAATGCAAATGAGCCCTTTAAATTATCTGGGTTCCTCCCAATTGGAGGTTAGAATGTACATGTAAGGATGTTGTTGCTAAAAGAATGCTGAAGATGTTTCATAGTTATTTAAATATAAGCTTCGGTTTTGTTTTTTGCGGGAGTGTTGTAATCTTTTTGTTGTTTTATTCCTTATTTTTTCCGAGAATCTAAGTGCTGATCAGACGAATAATTTCAGTTTTAAATATTGTCGAGTAGCTCTATTAAAACAACAAAGTGATAGTTAAAGATTTCTATTTTGTAAACTTGGCATAGATATGTGCTATAGGGTTTTTAATATTTTTTAACAAAATTTATTAGAAGTGAAATATTTTGAGAATAATTTATCTAATTATTATAGTTTTGTGGGTAATTTTTTAAATATTGCCGAAAATTCAACATAAACTCCTCTATATTATAGAGGAGTTTATGTTGACTATAATACTATGTTGACTATTTTTTTAGACTATATAGCAATAACAATAATAATAAAGAAAACAACAATAAACAATAATAATAATAATAACAACAATAATAATAGTAGTAATAATAAACAAATGAATAAATTAGTAAATTTATTGATTTTGGATTTAGTTTATCACACCTATTTTTTTACATAAGTAATGTTACATAAACCTTATTATATATTTTAAATAATACATAATAAAGTTTATAAAAAATGTTTAATTTCCTTGATTTTCCAAATAAACATTTTTTTTTTATATCAAAAAAATAATTTTGATTGAATATGGTTTTAAGCTATGCTTATTTTAGTTCCGAATGTAATTTAAGAACCTAAAAATATTCACGAAAGTTAACATAACAAAGAAATATTAATTTTTTTTGAACTTCTTCAAAAGCTCTATATATGTATAAAATTATATATAAATCTTTTGTTTTTATTTGTTTTATGTTTTTATGTAAATACATTTTTTTAAATGTCATTTTTTTTTTTTTTTAGTTTTGGAATTTTTTTACCAATTATTATACAATTTCTCTTAGTTATTAATCAAATATAAAAATGGAGTTTCTTGTAAGTGAAAGATTACAGAATATACCTCAACAAATGTAAGTATTATCTCAAAGCATTTTAATTTTAAATTATAATGAGGCTTAATTAAAATGTTTACCAATTATCGAGTTTAATTATCAAGTGTTTTGTTAAATTGGTTTAGGATTGTGGGGTTTTTTAAAAAAAATCTCTTTGCTAAAAGTTTGTGTCTTCTTTATAATCTCCTGTAATTAAACAGCCTTTAAAGCTTAAATTGAAATTTATCTGTTTCCATTTTTTTACTTTTTTATATTTTTTTCCATTCATTCAACCAAAAATTGAAAAATTACAAATTTTTTATAGTTTTACAAAATTAGGTTAGGTGTCACTCATATAGTTAAAAACTAGTCATTGGAGTGACACCTAAATAAAATTAAAAAAAAAAAAAAAAATCAACAGCAATAAAAATAAATAAAAACATGCATAAATTAAATTAATAAAAAAGCTTAAAATAATAAAAGGATTAGGCTATAATAAATCAAATAACACAAGAAAAAAATATGAAAACACTCAATTAATAACAACAGCAAACAGTAATAAAAATAATTAGCAATAATAACAAGCTTAATGCAAATGTAAAAGCAAAACACTAAAACTTCAAAATAAAAACAGAAACTACAAAAGAAAATTTTTTGAGAAAATTTTTAAATTCAAGGTTAACTTTTAATGCAAACCTCTTTTTTATTGTTGCAAAAAATTTATGCAAGGTTTTGTCTAACTCTAAAATATGCAAAAATTTATGCAAAGAGGTTTTTTCTGACAGAAAGGTATGCAAAAAATTATGCAAAGGAGTTTTGTGTAACACTAAGATATGCAAAAATTTATGCAAGGTTTAGTGTAACACTAAGATAAGCAAAAGTTTATGTGAGGTTTAGTCTAATACTAATATATGCAAAATTTTATGCAAAAAGGTTTTGTCTAACGCTAATATATTGTTCTCTGATTACTTAATCTTAAATGTTAGCTCAGAAATTAGTTTCCAGAGGTTGTTGAAAAATCTTTAATAGTGTAATTAACGAAAGCAAGTCTAACATCCCCAACTTTCATAACTACTTATTGCAGGAAACTTTTTAAATTATCTCTTGACTATAATGACCCTTTTTTTGGCACCCCAGAAAAGTAGGTTTCTGTTTCTGTTGCTAAAGCTATTTCTATTTGTAAAGTTGTTTCTCATTGAAATTTTTTTACAACTTGTGGTTGGGACAACACTCCAGTTACAGTTTTGCAAAAGTGTTTTTCACAAACCAGGGACCCTTTAAAACTTTCTTAACTGTTTAACAAGTGTTCACCTGTATCTTGATTGCTCGGACACCTTTTACTGTTTAGTTGATACTATTATTATTTCTTAATATTTTTGTTTCCTAAAATTATTCAATTAATCTTCTTACTATTATTAAAAAACTTTTCTGTTTTTAATTAAAAAACTGATCAACTTAAGTCAAACAACTTGCTCTGACTATACAGATTCTTCTTTTTCTCTACTTATTAATTTTAATAACAAAAAATAGTTTTTTGAGTATTGGTACAGATGTGGTTGAACAAGATATTATCTTTAGTCTTACATTGTTTCTCATCTAAATTATTGATCTTTTTGACAACATTGTCTCTAAAGTGGCTTTATTTGCTTATAGTAAAAGTATAAACCTCTTGCTGAGGCATGATTGAGGTGTTGTTTTTAGCCCAAAAATTTTACAAGTTCTCACAAATCTTTCAAAAAGTTGTTCGCAACCTGGAAAGTGAAAATCTTAGTTTAAATTCTCAGCTGCAATAAATCTTTGTTGCTCATCCCAAATCCTTAGCAACTTCTCTAAAAGTAATTTGATTTTTTTTAAAACAAATTATTTTTACTGCTTTAGCTTTTTTATTGTTATTGACATATTGGGGTGTCAAAAGCAAGGTTTATCGTTGGCATCTTTTTAGTCGTCTTGGAAGAGTTTGTGCTACTTATAAACATTTTGTTACACTTAATTTTTTACACAAAAATTAATGCATGATGACCCATTTTTTGAATAGCATAAAATTGCCGACTATGAACATGTTTTTGTATGGCAGATAATTTATAATAGGATAACTTTGATATGACATTTATTAAATTATTTAGGATAATTATTTAAGTTATGGTAATTATTCTGACTTATCAAATGGTTTCATTTTATTTCAATAAAATAAAATGTTTTGTTATTGGCAAGGATTGATCCTTGCCAACAATACAATATTTATCATGTGATTCAGAATAATGTAAAACTAAATCAGATTTTGGGTGTTAATATTAACCAAATAAAATAGTGGTTTATGGTTTATGCCTCTCAATGCTACAATAATCGAAAAAAAGAAAAGAAACATGGATAAAATACACATGGGTAAGTTATTGTGTTCACTAACTTACCCTAAGTAAGTCTGTCATTTTTACTTAAACTTTAATTAAACAAAGAGTTTTAAGAAATATCATAATGTAAAAGCAGATCAATATAGAGTAGGACTACATCTATCAGAACATGTAAAAAATATTTTTGTTTGATGACATTTTTGTGAGGGTAAAAGCATTTTTTGGTGCACCAATTTGAAAAACCATAATTACTTATTTAAAACTTCCTAACTTTTAAATGATAAACTAGTTTTAAAATTTTTAAAGATATGGTTTAATAGAGTTTAATAGAGAATTTCTGAATCTGATGGTAATATTTTTATTTTATTGTAAAATAAAAAAATTCCCATTTAAATTACCTATTTTGTTTTAAAATAAGTAAGTTATTTGATAAAAACTAAAAAATAGGTAATATTCTACTTATATCAGGCAATAAGCAACCAATAGGTGTTTACTTCCTTAGTTCTACTGTTAGTATATAAAGTAGTGATCTACCATACTACTTCCTTTTTAAATTCCTTTCTATTTCTATAAAAAGAACGCCATCTTTTTTTTAATGTGGTAATCTTCTGCAATTTTATATAAAAAATAAAAAACGCCAAACTACAACTACACCAAAGAATATGTTGAAAATGCTTTAAAACATCATCTAGAGCAAGGAATATCATAAAGAAAGTGTGCATTCAAGTTCGATGTATCAAAATTGACATTGGTTGACAGAAATAAAAGTAAAAACGCAGGTTAACGGCTTTATCAGTTGGAACTAAAAAGTTATTGATTCATTTAATTCAATGTTTTAGCATTTAGGGTTAGATTTGACACCAGCAGATATAATTTCTATTATTCAACACTATTTGAAAAACACAAAACAAGAGCATATATTCGAAAATGGCAAACCTTCATTAAAGTGATGGTATCATTTTAAAGAAATATAGAAACATGATGTAGCATTATGCAGAGCAGATAACATTGCATTAAACAGAGCATCATTTTTTCCATTTAATTGAAAAATATTTTAACAATTACAAGAAACAATAAAATAAAGCAAAAATTTTATAATAAAATAACTTAAAAGCTTCACATATTTTGAACTGCTAATGTTGGAAAGGTGCAAATTGAAAATAATAGTAACATTTGAAGATCTAACACAAGAGCTAGCATCACAATCAGCATTGACTTTATCATTGACTGCCCAGCGTTTATCAATTTCTTGCGCACCAATGTCAAATATCTCAGTTGAATATTTTAACAAAGCAAACATTTTTTTTTACCAGTGACTCTGGTAAACATATCAGCAAATTTAAAAGAAACATTGTAAGAATTGCAGAAGCTCTAACTGAAACTAAAATAATGGAGAAAGTTCGATCAATGGATAAAAGACGAAATAAAAAAAAGGCTAAAGTAAGCAGCAAAAAGTACTTCAATGTAAAGAATGCAAATGCACATTTCCATAATTCAATGGTTCGATGTGAAAACAATTTTTTTTCTTTTGTTAATTTACCTCCTCAAGGCTGAGAAGGCCACTACAGACCAGGAGGCTACTTATTTGTGGTATAACCCTCTCTCAACTCTATAACTCCAAAACACCAACCTAGACAAACAAGGCCGCTGTGCAGAGAAACAAGTTGAGCGCGGTACTACCAGGGACATGGCAGGGATCAAACTCAGAACCTCTCGCTTATGAAGCTAGCGCTCTACCACTACACCACTACAGCATATATTTGTTTTTTTTAACAATTTGTATCGATTGTGGTTTTGCAATCAGATATGTACTCCAAAACAATATCAATTAGGCATTGGGTTTTTCTGCACTCAAAAGTGTAGGTTTAGCAGTACCAATATTGAGTAATAGACATATTTTTCATTTTATTAGTTTTCATATATGAATTGATTTTTTCCTCCATTTTAATTGTTTTCTCATTGATTATAATGGTGACCACCTTTAGTTGAAAAATATATAAATCCAGTCAAAAATTATTTCTTGTAAAATTAATTTTAAGAAATAAATAATATATAAAACTTTGTTTTTTTAACATATTATTATAAAAAACAAAGTCTTATATCTATTGAAAAAATAATTACATAAACAACAAATTTAACTTTTTGAATATTGATCGAAATTAATCGTCATAAAAAACATGAAAATAAAAAATAAATGGCATTTAATGTTGTACAAGCATCACCCAATGGCTCCAAACAAAGATTTTTTTAAACGGCCAATAAAAATATTATTTTGATGCAGTTGAGTCACCCAAAACTTCAACTCATTTGCATCAAATTACTTTTAATAAATTAGTAAATTAAATTATTAATTTGATAAAATAAAGTTAACTTACTAATTAAAGTAGTAAATTATTAACTTCATTTTAATGTTGTTTTAAATTATTTGCTTCTTTATTGCATAATAAAAAGTTCTTTTGGTTTCAATCAGCATTAAATTTTTTAAAGATTTTCAAAATTTAGTGATTGACGTTGTTGTAAAAATGAGTTTAAAAAAAGTAACAATTTTTTCTAAATTCAAAAAAAAGCCATGTTTTTAAAAAAGTAAGATCCAATGATGCTTTCTGCTCAAAATGCCCACCAAACAATAACATGTTGTGAATGCATTTCTTTGACAATCACATGTGGGTTCTCAGAACCCCACACAGCAATTTTGGTGAATGGTGAAACCATCAAGTTAAAGATGTGCTTTATCCCTTATTACAATTTCTCTCGAAAAACAGCATTCACTTGTTGATGTTTATTAATCCATTCAACAAATTCTATTTATTGTGCATGGTAATTAGGCTTTAGTTGTTGTGTTAATTGAATTTTAAAAGCATAGAGACAGATCTTTTCTAAGAATGCTTCCTGAAATATTTAGTTTTTATCCACGAAGTTAAATTGGTGTTTTAAGATTTTCATGAAATCTCTCATGCACTGGTTTGACATTGAGTTTTGAAGGGCTAGTTTTTGAACAACCAGTGTGTTTGGTATCTTCAACTGATCCAGTCTCTTTGAATTGTTTAAATAATCTTAAGACCAAATTAAAAAAATATTCCAACCATATTTTGTATAAATTTTTAAACATTGACTGCCAAACTTTCGTTACTTTTGAGGTACTATTCAATAGAAACATGTCCAGTTGTCCAGGTTTGGCCAGAAATTATATGCAAGTACATGTTATATCTGACCACATGTAATATTTTTATATGAAAAAATTTACTGCAGCTTTTTAGTTATGAAAAAGTTTCAAAAATGTGCCAAAAAAGCTTTAATTGACTGACAAAACTTTTACTAAAAAAATATTAAGCAAAAAAAAAAAAAAACTTGAAAAAAAAAATTCAGTTAAAACATAACAAAGCTCAAAATATTTTAATTGTATAAGAAAATTTTAAATTTTACTGTTGAATATTAAGCTGTTTGTTAACCACAATATTAGGCATATTTTTTTTTAAAACTTTTTTTATCAATATATTTTTTTTAAACTTGACTTACTAATGTAATGATTTAAACTTGACTTACTAATGTAATGACTTACTAATGTAATTTTAGCAACTTTTTGAAAGAAATGTTTATTTAAATGTAAATTTACAATTTAAAAATTTAATTTTTTTTTCTTTTCAATAATTTAATTTCACTTAACAATAATTTAAATAAAATTTGTTCATTTATTAAACAATCATTAGAAGTAATTTGTAAAAGTGTTTTGCGTACCTTTAATAAAATGTTTCAAAAGATATGTTTTAAAGTAATTTATTTCAAGTACAATTAAAAATGTAACGAAAAGTAATTTTCACTTCGAGTTTGAGTTTTTTGAGTTTTATTTTAAAGCTATATATATTTTCTTATTCATAAGGAATTGTTTTTTTCTTTTTTCTGTAGTGTTTTAAATTTTTTTTCCTAGTTAGTTTTCCTACTAAGTTTAGCTTAGTGTTTCTTTTTTCAGCGCATTTCTGAAATGTTTAAATCATCAAAACATCTAAACACTTGTGGTCAAGTAGTCTATTAAAATATATACCTTTACTTTACGACTAAGAAAATGTGTTTTTGGTAAAAAATGGCTCATCCCTTGTTTGTGGTTTTAAAGCTGACAAAATAAAGGTTAGATGATGTCAAAACACAATAGTTTAATTGCAGGAAGTAATTAAACCACAAAACCATAAATTAAAAGGCTAGAATGTTTTTTAAAAACATTCTAAATGTTTTTTTTTTTTTTTTAAAATAAAAACATTCTGAATGTTTTTATTTTTATTTTTTAACTGTAAAACATGCGTGGAGTGTTACTACATCTTATAGCCTTACTCGCAACGGAGTGCTGCTACATCGACTGACAAATAACCTGACTTGCAACAGATTGCTGCTACATCAACTGAGGGTTTGGTTTGCGCAGGCAGTCTATCAAATAATTAAAAAAAATATATATTTTCCAGTCTTTAAAATTAAAAAAAACCTAAAACTATATATATATATATATATATATATATATATATATATATATATATATATATATATATATATATATATATATATATATATATATATATATATATATATATATATATATATATACATATATATATATATATATATATATGCAGGCCTTGTTTTAAATAAAAAAGTGCCTAACGCATTAGCTTAACGCGATATTTGACGTCATAGGCTTATCTTTATTTTTTTTTATAGACATTAAGTGTTTTAGCAAATCAAACTTTGCGACTATCAAAATTTTGCGACATTATTCCTGTCACCCATTATAACATATAATTAATAGTTTTGTGAAAATAATTTTTTTTAACAATAACAAAATATATTTTATAAAGTGATCAAACCTATGAGATAAGAACTTATAAGATAATATTATTGAAACATTTTTAGTTTTAAATAATATTATTGAAACATTTTTAGTTTTAAAAAATTGTTATTGAAAAAATATACTATAAATTAAGTTGGGAATCGACCATAAATTACGCAATGGTAAATTTCACTAATAAACAAGACAAAATAATCAAAAGTTTTCACTTGCAGCACCTAAAGTTAAAAAAAAAATGAAAATAGCGTATTAAGTTTAGTGAAAATCGCCAAGTAAAAGAACTTAAGAACTCCTACTACTGTTTTTCAAATAAATTTAGCGTTGCGTAATTTATGGACGATCCCTTTAGAGAATTGAAGGGTTTAGTGCTAAAAGTGCTTAAGTCACAAGTAAATGTTTTGAGAAAATCTACTTTGATCAGCCATTTTGAATCCTTGTTTTTAAGTGTTATATCAAACTAAATTTTCTCAAGACATTAATTTTGTGACTTGAGTACTTTTAGCACTAAGCCCTTCAATTTAACTTGCGATTTTAAGTTATTCAATTATCCGTTGTTTATATTGATCAAATATGTATATTTTTTAATGTTATTTATGTTTTATAATTAATTTTACATTATTAATTGTATTATTTTTAAACTTGCTTGTTTACAAATTAGTTGATAGTTCCAACTTTATTAAACAAGGTTGAAATTAAGAATGAAAAAAGAAAAACATACAATTTAAATATTATATAAATAACAATAATAAGATTAATATACTAAGATTATATAATTTTAAATGCAAAACTATTATAAATAAATACAAAAAATTGAACTTTTTCACTATGCACATTGGGAGATAGAACCTTATAATTCTCATCTACCGATATACTATTTTGTCTTAAACCAATTTATATTACTTAATAAATAATAAAAGATGTGTGTTCTAAGCAATCAATTAAACAAATTTGATGTTTTGATTATTTAATTTAACGAAGTTAACAAATTTTTACTTTTGATTTAAAAAATTTATAAGGGTATAACAAGTTTTTTAAATTCTTTTAACATTACAAAAGTGAGATAGAACCCTAATATTCTAACGTCACGATTTACAAGATTTAAAAATTATTTCAAGTCTAACAACTTTACTTGGATAAATATTTAATTTAATAAACCAAAAATATAATATTTTTTTTTGCTTTTAACTAAAATGGAATTGATTGACAATGAAACAAAAAAATTTAACTAATTTATAAACCCTTACACTGTTGGCTACTCCATCTTCATTTTTGCCTTCATTTTCTAATTGAATTGCATGTTGATGAGTTGCTTCTGACAAATGTCTACAAATACTTTTTTAACATAATTCGTGCCATTTATAAACCGTAGAGCAGCTACCCTCGCGGCACCATTGGTTTTGGATAAGATTTTCTGTTGATGAAGCTTATATAAACTACATATGATTTTAATGACATAAATCTTCCCTTTTTCTGTGAGTGTTTCAATTTGAAAAACATCGGCAAAGTCCCAAGACTTAAAAGTTTTCAAAGTAATTTTTTGGTTCTTCAAAATACAATCCATTATTGAACTTCAAACAATTTGGAGAGAATAAAAATATACTAGGTTTTGATATTTTAGTTTGTCTTATTTTATATAGAAAAATACAGTCATTAGTAAAGAATAAAGACTGTCATTAAACTAAAACATGCCTTAGTTTTAAATTAACGGAGTCGGCAACGTGCGCATGCATAATGAAACCTCCGTTGTATAAATATATTTAACGTAATATTTGTGTCATCAGCGGATGTTATAGTCTACTCGTGATGTCTTTAACTTTATAATATAACTTGATTTATGAAAAAAAAAAAGTTTATTGAATCGCACGCAGTTAAACAAATTGTCTTCTTTCAAAAATTTTGAGTAACAGGTAACTTTCTTTTCTTATGTACCGGCCCCCTCCCCCTGTATATGTTAAAGTTAAAGGTATCCATATACTTTTAACTAATAAAAAAAGCAAAGAGTAATAATTAATGAAGAATTAATTTTATGTAAATTAAAAATAAATTATTCATATACTGGCACATTTTTTTAATATCTTGAAAAAATATCTTCATATTTTTGTTTTCAGAGATTACAGAATATAAATGTTTTTTGTATTATAGATTTGTATTGAGTTTTTTTACTGTATTTTTTATTAAAATCATCTGCAAAAAATATTTAGTTAAGGATTGGCGAACTTTTTTCATTTTGTAAAATATTTAGATAAAAGGTTAGCGTAAAATTACGTTGAATATAATCGTTATAAAAAGATAAGAAATATCATCGCAATAAAAAGTTACAATAATTATTTTTAACGTAACTACTTTCAAACTTTTGTAACAAATATTTTTACATATCGTCATTCAAAAGTTAATGTAGTTTTCTTAAAAATTAATTGCTTCTTTTATAAAAATCGTTTAAGGCGTACGTAAATCGCTCTAGGCGTAATGGTTTAAAACAAGGCCTGTATATATATATATATATATATATATATATATATATATATATATATATATATATATATATATATATATATATATATATATATATAAATAAATGGAAGTTAAGTTAGTTTAATCTGCAAAAAGTAAATTAGTAAAAACATTAATTTAAATTTTTTCTACAGTCTGTTTCACCTTCACCAGGTTCATCAGAAAGATTGTTCCTGATTGGTTGATATTAGTTCAGGGGCTATTCTAGGAAAATTTGGGCGGCAGTACCCCTATGTTGTCACCTTTCCATAAGAAAATTTGTCATATGTAGGCATTTTTTCGCAAAAAAAAACAACAATATTTGCCTTATAGTTAGTCATATGATATTAGTCCCAGATTGAACTTACAGTTGCTTTGCTCAATGGGCAAATCCGCGAGAAAGAGGAGAAAAAAAAGTAAAAAAGTAAAATTTATAAAAATATAAAAAGTAAAAAAGTTATGATAAAGTATACTAAACTCCATAACTTTTTTTTTAACTATTAAAAAATACTTTTGTGCAAAAAAGTTATTAAAATGAATCATTTTATTACAGCATAACAAGGTTTTAAAGGTGTAAAGATTGTATAAATGTGTTTTGATGTTTATTTACAGTTACATTTACTATTGTGTAGCGTTAAAAATTGTATCGTAAACCCTTAATTGAAAACTTTGATAATATTACGTTTTTTTTTTTACATAATTTACATGGTTTTTAATAATAATTTATACTTTTTATCTTGCATCATTGATTGGATTGTTTTAGTTGTTGTTTTTTAATATTGGATTTTTTGTTACGACCGTCATGGTTATGGCTGTCACGGTTATGACCGTCACAGTTACGACTGCTACCACAAAAAAAAAAAATAAAAATGCTTGTAAAACTTCAAGTAAAAACTATGAAACTCAGCATATAATAATATCAATATATGCTATATACACACACCAAATAATTTTTTTTTACCATGCTGTTCAGTGCATTAAGTCTGACAAAGTTGTTTTGTTCAGAAGTGGTAAAATGTAAATGTTAAGACCATCACGCTAAGTAGAGTATATTGAAAAAAGTTTAAAACTTTAATGGTGTAACTTTTGCATACTAAATTATATGATAGTGTTTTATATTTGTTTTATAACGGGTAATGCGGAAGTTATCGGACAAAATAAAAACGTCAATAACTTATTTATAAATAAAAAAACAAACTACTATTATATTTTTTTAAAATAAAGCATTTATCTTTTAATAAAAATATATTAATTTTTATATGAAAAAACACCACCATCTGCAATTGATCTCAATTTTGCTGTGACGCCTTTCATATGCGACTGTAAAAAGTTTAAATCAATTTCTTGTAGTTTTAGTTTAATGCGATCAATCAAAACTTGCTCTGTTGAAGCTTGCCAATCTCCCTCGTAAACCTTCTGTGCCATATGTCCCCAAAAATTTTCAATCGGTCGTGCTTGAGGCATATTTGGGGGATTGGATTCTTTATCAACGTAATAGACATATTGATCCATCCAATTCGGAGAATCTTTAGAATAATGAGAACTTGCTAAATCTGGCCAAAATAAATAGTTAAAGTCTCCATGATACTTGTGAATAAATGGAAGAAGTTGTTTTTCTAAACATTCATTAATATAGATTGATGAATTGATCCCTACAGCCTTGGAAGTGCGAAACAATGGCTCAGACATACCACGGTCAGATATGGCTATCCACATTAATAATTTTTTTGGAAATTTCTCTTTTCCTATAAAACAAACACTTTCTAGGCATTTCTTTTTGTTGTTTGTGTAGTATCCAGAATTTTCAGGCATGTTTTCCCCTGCAAAACAAAAGTATTTTTTGTCATCGATGACTAGAAGCGATTTTATGTTATAGAGTTGGTTAACTAGTTTCCTGCTTCTTTTCTTTGCGTTTATTTGTTGTTTTATAGTGTATTTTGGAGTCTTTTCACGTTTTTTATATTTAATATTCATTTTTTTAACTGACAACCAATTGTCGATTGGTTAACACCGAATTATCATATATTGTACTTTGAGCAAATCCTTCCTTTTCAAAATGATTTACGATTTTTTTTTTTTATATTAGGTTTATTTACAAAAAACATTTTTAGTCGCTTTCGAAAAGATTCTCGTTCAGCTGCATTTAACCTCATTTTAAATAATTGTGTTTCAAATAATAAAGTTTATACTTTATAGAAAGTTTATGCCTACACATAAAACCGCAAAAACTAATTATTTTGCTCAAATAATGAAATCAGGATTTGTCCGATAACTTCCGCATCACCCGTTAACTCTTCCTAAACGACTGAACCGATTTTGATAAAATTTTTTGTGTGTTTTCAAGGGAATTCGAGAATGGTTTAGATTCACAATTTGGTCCACTGGAAAATGTTTTATATATATATATATATATATATATATATATATATATATATATATATATATATATATATATATATATATATATATATATGTATATATATATATATATATATATATATATAGATATATATATATATATAAACTATAAACTACAAACTATAAGCTATAAACTACAGAAGTACTGTTTTACAAGCTTGCAATGCAATAATTGGTGTAGAAATAAATAATTTTTCAAGTCTTCTTGTTGAGTTAAATACTATAAGAAATAGTTGGGATACTATTTTAAATGAATGTAGATTGTTGAGTAAATTTTTATAGATAAACATAGAGTTTTCGGGAAAAAATATACTAAAAGAAAAAAAATAACACACAAGTTAAAAAGGATACCGTCAGAAGAATTTAGAATTAATGTTTTCAATGTTTTAATGGATAGCATTAATGGAAATATGACAAGAAGATTTAATGCAGCAAAAGAAATAGATTCTTTATTCAATTATTATGGTTGTTTTGTGTCTTAAATGATCAAGAAATACAAAGTAAGTGTGAAAAGTTGCAAAAAATGTATGAAAATGATATTGATGATCATCTTAGAGATAAAATACTACCTTTAAAATCAATTTATGATGCCAATATACAAAATATTTCAGAGTCGTTGAATTGTTAAATGAAATTAAAGAAAACAAACTGGATGTGTTGTTTCCAAACATTATAATTGCAATAAGGCTATTTTGCATAATTCCGTGACAGTTGCCCAAGCAGAAAGATCTTTTAGCATGTTGAAAAGAATAAAAAACGTATTAAGATCAACAATGACACAAAATTGTTTAAATGACTTCGGACTTTTATCTGTTGAAACCGAAATGGCTATGAAAATTAATTTTGAAGAAGTTATTAATTTGTTTGCTAGTCGAAAGGCTCGCAAAGCTCTATTATGAAACAGTGTTTAACATTATTTTTAGCACACTTTTTCCTAACTTTAACTTTTAAAAGATTTAAATAGTTTTGACTTTAAAAAGATTTAATTAATTTTCATTTTTAAATTTCAATGACCAGAGCACGCTTCTAACGGTCCTGGGTATATGATTGATCATATTGAGGGCCATTAAGAAAACTTCCCCAGGGCCTGCAATCTCTCTTGGCGGCTATGTACATATATACATAGATACATACATACATACATACATACATACATACATACATACATACATACATACATACATACATACATACATACATACATACATACATACATCTCTCTATATATAAAAGGCAATGTTTAATAAATGTCAACACCTCTGGACCAATCAATACCAAACTTGGCACAGGCACTAAGTAGGTCTGAGCGGTGGTTTTGGCCAGGTTTGGGCCACCAGCGGCCCATTATCACCGCTCAGACCTAATATATATATATATATATATATATATATATATATATATATATATATATATATATATATATATATATATATATATATAGGGTGTCCCACAAAACAACATTTTTGAAAAATATATGCAGAGACCCCCTTAATGTGTTCTATCTAATACAAAAACACTAGATTTAAAATTTTTTCGAATAAAAAATATTTTAACACACACACAACACACACACACAACACACACACACACACACACACACACACACACACACGCACACATGCACATACACACATGTATATACTAAATGTAAGTAATAAAAAAAAATTTGTTTATAAAATTTATATATTTATTAATTTATAATTATTTTATTGATTCTTGTTTAGTCAATGCGAAGGTAAAGATTTTCGAAATTTTCATAATTTGTTTGGTACAGATATTGAAATATTTGCTAGTAATATTGATCCAACAGAAAGTAATACTGCTAGCAACATGGTTTGTTTTACTTTTGATTTCAAAACTGCAAATTTGTTTGTGTAGACTTGCGTGTTTTAAAATAATTAGTTTGATTTTTTCTTGCTTTTTAATCAAAACTTTAAATAAAAGGTTTGTTTTATTTTTCATTTGAAAACTTCTGGCATTAAAATTTAGAGATTTTGAAAACTTTAGCCTTTTTATTTTATTTTGTGACATAAAGCATTAATAAATATAAAAGCATTTTTATTCGTTAATATGATTTTTTAACTTTTTTTATCATGTTGCAAAACTCTAATAGTCTTTTAAAAAAAAAAAGTAAAGTGTACATCAACTAATTGTCTTTTTACTTGAAGAATGCTGATCATTTAATTAAGTATCATTTAAATACAACTCCTTTATATTTTGAACAAATTATAAAAATAATGAACTGAAATATAGTTATTTCTCAAAAAGTATTTTAAAATTTTATCTTAAAATGATTATAAATTTATCTAAATAATTCTATAAATGTAATTATAATAAATATAAAAGATTATACAATATTTAAAACAAATCAAATTTCTTAATGCAGGTGTGCGCCTGTATCAAAGATACTATGGAAAATTTTTAGAGTTCATCTTGTGATACTATTTAAAATTTTTAATCTGGTTGCATTTAGAGATGTTATTATTATTATTGAATAATAATAAAGGATGATTTTTTATCTGGGGCAAAAGCTGAAGAAATCTAATTTTATACTTTGAAATTTTGATTTTTTAAAAAGTATTTTTTTAATTTTATAAAAATATATTTATTGTTATAATATATTTTTATTTTATTATTAAGATTTCGTATATATAAAAAATGCTGAAACTGATATTGAAACTGATTAATATTTATATTGAAATTATAATTTAAATATAAATATTATTAATCAGTTTAAAATATTTTAGCAACGAACTAAAAAACTATTTTTTTTATTCAATGATTAACATTTGTATGTAAAACATAAATCGCTATATTTTTTATAACAGTTCAAACTTGTGTAAGGTAAAAACTAGTACAGTTTAATGTACACAGAAATTTTAAACAACTTTAATTTCGACCCATATTTATTCTGACATTTTTTTATCATATTGCTAAATCTTATACCCAAATCACATTGCTAAATTTTATCCCCTTATCACATTGCTAAATCTTGTCCCCTTATTATATTGCTAAATCTTATCCCCTTATCATATTGCTAAATCTTATTCACTTATTACATTGCTAAATCTTATCCACTTATCACATGGCTAAATCTTATCCACTTATCACATGGCTAAATCTTATTCACATATACCTTTTTTAATTTTGTTTGAAACCGGCTCTTCATTCACATATCACCAAACTCTTATTCACATATATAAAAATATGTGTAATGTGGCATTTATTAGAGATTTATATGAAAATATGCATGTTTATACGTATACATACACATATTTATATGAAGATATATATGCTTATATGAAGATATACATGTTTATATGAAAATAGATCTGTACATCTTTCAAACTGTTGTTGAAGTTGTTTAGACAAAGTAAGTCAAATGAATTTTTTTACAATCGCTATAGTGGAATATGTTAAACAGTAAAATAGATGTTTTAGTGCAGGAATGGTATATTCCACAGAAAATTATTTTTATTAGCAGTTTTCAAAATCATGGAGTGTTTTTCTTAAAGTTCTTGAATTATTTTTTGTAGATTGTTCTTTGTTGGTATTGAATATTTCCACTACAAAATCATAGTTCTAATTTAAAAATTTACAAAAAGTTAATCAAATTTTATAATTAAAAAAAAAGTTTATTGAAGAAATTTTTAGAATTAATTTTATTATTTCATAATTTAAAATAATTTTAGATTAAAACTCAAAATTGAATTGTTATTATATACAAATTATTATTGTTAATATTGTGTAAATTTTAAATGGTTTGTATGAATGTTTTAAAATAAAACTTTATTTCTAGATCAAGTTTAGTCAAATTTCAAAATTTGAATGGGAAGAAAAATATTATAATGGAAACTTGGTGTCATGCAACAATGAATACATTGCATATGTTTTACCTTGTAAAAATTTATTTTCTCCTTTTTTTAGTTTCATTTTGTAATACAAATATTTAAATGTTTATTTTTAATAATTATTTGCTTTGTTGTTTTATTTAATCTGTTTTAAGCATTTACTTCGTTTAGGTAATTTGGTAATTAAGTTAAAAGTCAATTCAGTTACAAATTAAAGTGATATTACATTAAAACCTAAAAACAAATTGTTTAATATAAAATCGAAGTTTTAGATTTTGTTGTGCAAACACTTTCTAGATAACAGAACTAAAAATGATAAAAAAAGGACCTAAAAATGTTTTTTTACTTATTTTATTGTTACAGCAATCAACTATTTATTTTGCTAAGAACTTTCCAACACTGTCAATGATCAAAATGCTTCCATTATGGTGACAAAAATTAAAAAAAAAACTAATGCTTTGTTGGGATCAAATAAACTTTAAAAAATTTAAATTACAAGTATAAATAAAGATACATAGTCAATTATATTGTAATTATAAATAGACTTGTCAATTAATTATTTTTGATTCATTATATATTCTTGTATGTTTTTTGAATTTTTGAAAAACATTTTTAATAAAAAATGCATACACTACAAATATGGTTTTTTGCTATAAATATTGGGTGGTCAGATTTTTTTGACCCCAACAGTAATAGCAATATTATATAATAACAATATTATATAACATTATATAACAATATTAATATAATAATATTTTTTTATTTGAAATAAAAACAAATATTTTTATTTTAAATGATAAAGTTTTATAAATATTTTTTTTAAATAATAAAATTTTATAAATATTTTATATTTTTGATAAAAAAGATTTTGATTTATTTATTTCCGATGATGTCATTTTTTATTTTTCATAGCTAAAAAAAATGACGATCATGTTCGTGTTATTAATCTTCTCACATCCATGCGTGTATTACTTCGAGGTTTTGTAATGAAAGTGGTAGATTTATGCTTTGAATCCTTGACTTCGAATCTTCTTGCCTGTGTAGATCAAGAAGGCACACTTTTTATATTTGAAATTTTAGAAGAAAATGGGAATGTCAAGTATCTTTTTCATTTTGAAGAATCTAACAAATATATTTTATTGCAAATATTTTTTTTATGCGCTAAAGTAAACATAAAATGTTTTTAAATATATTTTTTTTATGCGCAAAAGCATTAAATAAAAATAAGTTTTTAAATATGCATGAAATTGTTTAACTTATTATAATTGTAAAATGTAAAAGATAGATTTACAAAGTTGGTAGATTTACAAAAACTTTCAAATTTGTTGTTAAAAACTAATATCATTTCATAATCATGATAAAAGTACGATCTACAGGTTTGCAGGTACTATCTACAGGTTTGCTCAGCATATTCTTCGTGCAGTGGTCTTGTTTACAACCGCGCAATGGTCTTGTTTAACAAGTGATTCAAAGTTTAGGGTTGAGTGTGAATTTCAAAAAAAAACTAAAAAATAAATGAGCCTAAAAAAAAAAAATAAAGCCTTCTTGACTGTAATGGCCCCCTGGTCCCCTTCTGGAGTCTTAGTGTGTTAACTTCAGTTAACACACTAAGACTCCAGAAGAATAAACCTGACCAGAAAAAGTTTATAAACATATCCAGTACAGCCATCAAAATACAATGTAAATTTAAAAAAACAATGTTGGTGGTAACAAAGAATAGAGTCACATGAATAAAATTAATTTTCTTTAATTGTTTCTAAAAATAGGTCAAAAAATATTCTGACTCTTTACCAAGACCAAATTTTTAACTCTGATATGTACCGTGTTGTTTGGTCTCCAAAAGTACTATCTTCTTTAGATAGTGGTGAAACAATATTAGCCTTCTCTTCAAATACACAGGCATATGTCTATGACTTAAAAAGAATTAAAAGTGCTTACCCAGATAATTTGCCGATTAGACTAAGTGAAATAAAGCATGGCGTCATTTGTGTTAATAACTGTCATTCTAAGGTAATTAATCAATTTGGTAATTTTTTTTGTTATTGTTTTTTTGTTTTTGTTATTTGTTTATGATTTTAGTTTGCTTTTTTTATATCTCTTTTTAAATATTTTTTGCAATTTTTAAATGTTAGAAATATTTTTAAAATTGTTTTTAAAATAGTCAATTACAAGTATAGCTGTTTCACCTGATGTGCGAGTTTTAGCTACAAGCAGTTTAGATGGAGAGGTAAAATTTTGGTCCTTGGACTTTAATGAATCTGATTCAGTGAGGTATGTAATGCTATTTTTTTTAAACCATGATTAATTTTGAAATTTATTAATTGTAAATTATTATTGATTTTAACAAATAGTTTTATTAGTAAGGTGATAAAACATCGGAAAAAAGATTGGTGTCCTTAAGATTTATAAGACTCCATTTTTTTAAAGTTCCATTTTTTTTAAGTTCCATTTTTTTGACGTTCCATTTTTTTTTAAGTTCCATTTTTTTGACGTTCCATTTTTTTTGAGACTCCATTTTTTTGAGATTCTATTTTTTCTAAAATTGAGTAATATGCGTAGTTCTCAGTAGAAATTTTTAAAATTTCCCTGAAATTCAAATAAATTTATGTTTAATTACATATT
Source organism: Hydra vulgaris (assembly GCF_038396675.1). Taxonomy (NCBI): domain Eukaryota; kingdom Metazoa; phylum Cnidaria; class Hydrozoa; order Anthoathecata; family Hydridae; genus Hydra; species Hydra vulgaris. Next base: position 41,134,716 of record NC_088934.1, read on the forward strand.
TATATATTTTTATTTTATTTTAGTAAAATCATTTTATATATGTGTCACTCAGAAATTAGTTAAATATTATTTTTTTAAAAAGAAAACAAATTCTTTTATTAATAAGTTTTAAAAAAATGTTTATGTTTTTAAAATTAAATCAAATTATGAAACAAAAAAAAGTGAACTTAATTTTTATTTATACGAATTCATTTAGAGAGATTTAAATATAACTAATAAGCAATCTTAAATCACTTTTTAAAAATATAATGTAATGAAATTGCAAAAATGAAACTTAGCATTTTAAAAATATAATTTAAATATAAAAATTAAATTAGTAAATTTTAAATCTATATGGTTTTTTGGAAAAATAAGAAAATGAAGAATAATGAAAAAAACAGTTGCTACCCCAACCCAAAACCCTGATGTAGCTGCACTACATTACTTACTCCTAACTGGTTGTCAGAAAGTTTTATTGACAAAAAGTAAAAATTAAAATGCAAGACCGTAATTTTTTTTTTATTATTTGATAGACTGCCTACCCCAACCAAACCCTCAGTCGATGTAGCAGCACTCCCTTGCGAGTCAGGCTATAAGATGGTCGATGTAGCAACACTCTGTGCATGATTAACAGTAAAAAAAACTAAAAAAAAAAACATCTTATTAAAAAAAATTAAAATAAAAACATTTTATTAGAAAAATTAAAAATAAAAACATTATTTATATTATTAAAAACATTCAGAATATTTTAAAAACATTCAGAATATTTTAAAAACATTCAGAATGTTTTCAAAAATATTCTGGTCAATTAAATTTGCGTTTTTGCAGTTTTTTTAAAAAACAATTAATTTGTAATTAAATTAATGGTTTTAACTTTCTGACAATATGCAAATGTTGGACGAAAGTCAGAAGTAATTAAAAGTGATGTATTTGTTCTCCCAAATGCAACAATCTATAGAACTATATATATATATATATATATATATATATATATATATATATATATATATATATATATATATATATATATATATATATATATATATATATGTATATAAATAAATTAAAAGAATTCACTTATCAAACTTTTTATTTTACTTTGTTTTTTGTTAAACAAAATAAAATAAAAAGTTTTTCACTGTGTTTCTTCATTAGTAATTTTGTAAATTCACAAATTGTAAAATACCTTTTAGTTGTCTGCATGAATGGGAACCTCATAATGGTGATCCTGTCACATGTCTGATTTTCTGCGATAATTTGATGTCAACAGATGATTCAGCTCCGTTCTGGCGTTATTTAATTACTGGGACAGCAAATAATTCTGTTCTTAAACTTTGGTGTGCTGTTAAATGGGTCTGCATTCAAACTCTAACGTAAGTAACTTTTTAAAATTAATAAAGTTTTAATATTATGTTACATAAATGAGTATTTAAAAAATTATTAATTAGGTTTATCTTATAATTAATTTACTCTATTTGTTTACTGTTTTACTCTATATTTCATGTTTACTCTATTTCGTACTGTTTAGCTTCAAGTCCAGCCCAATATTTCCAAGGTATTTATTTTCACTTAAGATTCAAAAAAAAGTAGAAACTTTAAGAATTAATTTTATTTAAATTTTATTTACTATTGATTTTTATTTGTTTAATTATATAAAATTAATATATAAAAATTTTGTATTATTTTGAACTAATATCTGATCTAATTTCAAATGTTGACTGGGTACAATGCTTCAGTAATAAAATGTACAAGAAATGTTTGATGAACTGATTTTTTATACTGAGGTGGTATGTAATCATTTTACTCCAATTAAAAAGACATTAACTTCTTCAAAAATCAGACCAGCCCGGTTTAATGCTAGGTTAAAGTTTCTTAATTGAAGCAAACAAAATTTAAGATATAAAAACTGTTCATGTAAATGGAATGACCCGGTTTTGAAATCTAAATACAAAATAATTTGCAAAAATGTAGCAGACGAGATTAAAAAGGTAAGACAAAACTTTGAGTTTAATCTGGTAAAAAGAACCACCAAGAATCCAAAGCTTCTCTATAGCTACACGAACAATCAACAAGCAAAATCAAAGATTCTATAAAAAGTATTAAAGAGAGCAAATGTTGAAAGCACTCAAAATTCAAAAGATATTGCTGATATCTTAAACAAAAATTTTCAAGCTGCATTTGTGAAAGAAAATGATGGTCTGCTGCTTTCTTTTGATTCAAGAACTACTGAAACATTAATTATGAAAAATGAAGATTTAGATATGAAGATGTCTATCTAAGATTATAAAACTTAAAAGATAACAAATCAAGTGGTGTTGATAATTTACATTCAGCTATTTTAAAGAATTGTGCATCAGCCTTCGCCATTCCATTTATGTATATTTTTAAAGTGTCGTTTAAAACCAACAAACTGCCAGTGCATTTTAGATCAGCAAATATCACTCCTCTGTACAAAAAAGGTGACTTGGTCCACTTGTGTTTGTAAATCAGAACTTCAGATGTAAGACTGCTGAAAATACTTTATTTTTTTTTGTGAGACCACTGTTAGAGTTCACATCACCTATTCGAAAGGAAGAAATTGATTTATTAGAAAGAGTCCAACATCGTGCAATTTGATTTTTTTTTTAAATTATTCACCTCCCCAAGGCCAAGAGAACCACTACAGTTGAGGAAGCTACTTTTTGTGGTTACAACCCTCTCTCATCTCTAACTCCAAAACATGAATCTCGACGAACAAGATTGCTGCGCAGAGAAACAAATTGAGCGCAGTACTACCAGGGACGTGGTGGGGATTGAATTCTGAACTTCTTGCTTATGAGGCGAGCGCTCTACCACTACACCACTACTGCGTTAATACCATCGCTTAAAAAAAATCAACTATGAAATCGTCTAAAAGCTCTCAACTTGACTACCTGGAAAAAATACCTGGAGACAATGAGGAGATATGATTCAACTTTTTAAATTCTTCAACGGTTTTAACAATTTGGAAACAATCAAAAAAATTAGTATTTAAAAAGCTCAAACGAGAGGTCACAGCTTTAAATATGTCAAAGAAATCACTAAGCAAACGTGTCGTGAAAACTTTTTATTTAATAGATCAGCCAATTTATGAAATAGCTTGTCAAGCGAGTTGGTTAAAGCACAATCATTTAACAGTTTTAAAGCAAGTCTTGATTACTGGATAAGCAGCAATCTAGTGAATTGGCTGTCATAGTGTGTTAATACCACACTCACTGGCTCACACCAGTTACAGCAAATAATAATACTAAAACTAATACTATTTTAATATTTACTTTTATATAAATTTTTTAAAAACCTCATCATAAATTCAAGCTATGTTTGGGACCATTTTTTTGTTGTTGCTTAGAACCATTTTTTTTTTGATTTAAAAAATGAAGTTACAACAATTTATGTAAAAACCTGATGTAACCAGATGCATTTTCCTTAAGAATTTTCTTATATTTAATTTTTAATTACATCATCAATTTAAATTAAATCTCTGGTTCCAGAGTAGCAGAACCAATTTCAAACTACAATGGAGTCATGGAAACCATTCTTCACTATACATATTTCACTCTCAGTTTTCAGTTACTTAATTTGCTCTAAACTTTTTTTTGGAACTAAAAATTTGGAATATTGATTCCTTATTCTATAGTACATTTTTAAAATTGTATTTATTCATCTATTTATTGTAAGAAAGAAATTACCTAAATGCGTTTATTAAATATTTTTTTTCCAAAAAAAAATAAATCAGGAATCAAACGTCATATTAGCGTTTCTTACTTTCTTAAGACTTTCATACTTTGATACTCTGATGCAATAAAAGGTGTACCTTTTGTCTGAAAAAAAGGAAATAGTAAATGAATATGGACAAAAATATAGATAAATCTTGTGAATATCATTGTTATTTTGATATCTATATAGATGCACTTGTGGGTGCATGCAGTTTTACATTATGGAACTTTATTTGTTATATCTTATTTTATTGTTGTATTTTTTTTTTGCATGCTCTTAACAAGTTTGTTATTTTTTTTGCTTTATTTTTTTAAACTACTCTATAAGTCAACTTCGTCTACTCTGTGTACCCAATTCAACTTATTACTCCGTGCAGCGGCCTTGTTCGTCAAGGTTCACGTTTTGGAGTTATAGATTTGAATGTGGTTTGTAACAACAGTTAGAAAAGTAGCCTTCTCTAAATAATCTAAAAATATATTTTATAAAAATATAAATAAAATTTCAAACCAGATACCATAGCAACCAGAATTTTTTGTGTTAAAATAGTATTAAATGCTTTAATAATATAAAATTTATTAAAATTGTAATGAGAATTATTATAATTTAATATAATTAGGATATTTTTGACAATTTTTTTTAAAATAACAAAAACAACATTTTTAAAGATGTAAATACAAGAATAATGAAAATATATAAATAACTTGAAGGTATTATTTAAGCAATCTTATTTTATTTTTTAATATTTTTTCGTTAATAGCTACTTACCGTGCATGAAAGTTATGTTGGATATTAGTGCAAAATATCTGATTGTTTCAGATATTTATAAAAAGGTAATTAATTTATATACTATTATATATATTATAAATATTATTTTATTTATTTAAATGTATGTATTTAGTTTTATAAATATTTAAAAATATTATTACATTCTATATTAAGACATTTTAAGTTGCTCAAACTAAGAGTACTAAGAATGAGAATGAAATAAAGCTAATAATAAGAATGCATATAATGAAAAATGGCAATGATATTTAATAGCTTTTAGGTTGCTTAGTTGAAATTGAAATGCAAATTTTTATTGCAGAAAATAATATTTAAAGTAAAAGCAGGTTGAATAGTAAAATATATTGAGTAAAAGCAGGTGGGGCACTGCAAGCTACATATCGTTTCAGTATTTTTTATTTTTGTTTAGTACTTTAGTTTATTATCTTAAATGCTTCTTTATTTTTCTTTAATTTAAAAATTTTTTATTGAAGTATGGAGTATAAACTAAAACATGAATATAATGTATGTTTCATATATTTCATAAATGAAAGATTACAAAAAAGGTACATTCTTTTCTTACAAAATACATCGTAACCTTTGTAATATACTTAATTATAAAAAACAAATGTTTTTTATATAAATATCAAGAAATTAACACTAAAAGCTGCTGTTGGATGCTGCTGGGTTTTGATTTAACGAAAAAACTCAATTGCTAGGTTTTGATTGGACAAAAATGCTCCATTGTTCTCAGATTACTAAATCTCAAATTTTTTAAGTTTTTCTTTGCTGTTCAATTAAATTTAATAGCTTTACATGCCATTTAATTGAATGACATGTAAAGTTGAACAAATAATAATAAAAAAGTTACTGTTTAATTGAATACACATTGTGTCACTTAATAGTTTATTAAATTTAATTAAAAATTGTAAACTAGGTAGTGTGGTACTATTCTTTCATCAAATGCAGGAAACATAGATTAAGAAAGAGAACTGCAGGCTAAACTGTAACACTCAAAGCAACTTCTTGTACTGAAGATAAAAAATATTTCAATGCATGCAAGACTCAATTTCTTAAAGCAAAAATCAATTAATAAATGACTTTAAAAATTTGTGTCAAATATCTGAAATTTTTATGATGTTGGCTTTAATGATTAATCAATTGATTCTTTTTAAGTAACCAGAAATAATGAAAAAAGAACTATATTGCAGGCAACTATGTAAATTAATCTGGACATCAGCTATTTATTATTTTTAGAGCCAAACACTTTGACATAAATTGGTGTATTGATTGCCCAAAAAAATACAGAGTTTTCCACTTAACCGACAAATTGGATAAAAAATTAATTCAATGGCTGGCTAAAACATTTATTCCATATCCAAAAAAAATTCTGATACCCATGTATTAGTACATGACGGCTACACTACACAAGATTAATACCAGGTTGCTCAACTTTGTACTAAAAATAGTGTCAAGCTTATTGTTTACACATTCGTCAACCTTTAGATGTTAGAGTCTATCGGCATATTAAAAACATTTAGCGCCAAATATTAAACAAATGTTTTACCATCTTATACAAATTTCAAAAAAAAAAACTTTATTTTAACATTACGCAAAGTAATCACCCATTGAGGAATTATTCCATACAACAAACATTTAAAATATAAACAAAGTTAAGAAAACGCAAGAAATCAAAATGGCTTATGGTTTACAAAATGGCTTTATGGTTTTCTATTATTTTACACGTAATTGAAGTGAGTGATCCTGGTTGGTAGCTTTTATGTACAGCGGAGTGATATTTGCTGATTTTACTTGCACTGGCAGTTTCCTATTTTCAAACAACTTTAAAAAAATCCGCAAGTTAAATAGCAGTTGTGGATTACATGCAAAAGTTTAAAATGTCAAAGTTAAATAGGTTTTGCATACTTACTGAAAAATACAGGTATGACGATGATTGTACCAATTAATGTATTCCAAAAAATATAAAATGAAACTGATTTTTTGTTTTACCTACTCATCTTTTTAATTAATTGTATTAATCTATTTAATTGCTATATTTCTATTGATTGTATAACTTTAATTGTATGGCTTATTAATTTATTCAACTTAAAAAGACAATCATTTTATAATTTAATTTTTTTTTTAAATTTCAAATGCTTGTAACTTAAAAGCTAAAAAAGAATAGTAAAATAAAATTTATAAATTCTCGTAGAACGAATGTTTGCTAATAAATCTTTAGAAAAAAATTATTTTATTTATTTAAAAACTTTTCAACTAAACCTGTTTTTCAATCTATTTAGAAATTCAAAATTTCTTTGCAGCACAAAATATGTATTTTGATAAATAATATTTTGATAAGTTATTTGATAATCTTTGTAAGTTTTAACCTTTTATAGAAATACATGTTTTGATATACAGATAAAAAGATCCAACTACTTATATTTAGTACTTGCAAAGTTCAAAGACACCTTGTCAAATCCTTTGATTGTACTGTCATTTTAATTTATAGTGCATTCACTTTTTGATTCTTTTCGATTTGCGATACAATTCTTTGGTTGCAAATCGTTTGAACAGAAAGCCAAGTCTTTTTCAAAATATTAATTGTGATTGCCTTAAATTTCGCAAAATACACTAAGGCTGTTTGAATATAGTGTTATGCTCTTTGATGCATCACAAGTTTAACAGTTTACAGCACACAAAGCTAATGTTTGCCTGCCGACCTCACTAGCAGATCTGAGAAAAATCTTAAATAAAAAAACAAATAATTAAAACCACCAAGATGATAATAATATTTTAATTTCTGTGTCTTATTTATACCACTTAATAAACACTAAAAACCAAGTGGTGAAAATTGACATATAACAACTTTTGTTATTATGTAAGATCTTTAAAAATTTGTTTAGATTTGAATAGATTTATTTAAATAAATTTTAAAAAGGTATTTGAAATGTTTATATAATGTTAAATTATCGATGTTTGAAATAGCAAGTAGTTTCATCAACATACAAATGACAAATTATTGACAACATGCAAATGACAACATACAAATGACAAATGACAACATACAAATGACAAATGACAACATACAAATGACAAATGACAAATGACAAATTATTGTCAGATCAGGTTTTCCTACTACTGGTAACATGTAACCCAGTACAATCTGCTTCATGTCCTGCTGCCTTGTAAGATACGCCTTTTTAGGCAAAGGCTAGGAGATGCCAACTCCGATTTAAAACACCCTCTGCCTTGAGGCTCTTGGTTGAGTAAAGGCTAGAGATGGTGTCTCGATAAAAATACTCATCTTGGGCAGATGTTAAATGCACCCACCTACTGTCTTGTAGAAGACCTCCTAGGCAAAGACTTAAGGGGTAAACAGTTTCTATCTGTTGACCAGCCTCGCACCCCTTCTTCATCTATTAGGCTGGCGCAGATGTATTTTTAATACATTGTTTCCAGTTTAGGATGTTAAATGCTGGATCTTCTTGACTCAATGCATGGGTTTTGCTTGTGTCTCTGTTTTTATGACTAGGCAACTCATTCTATTATCTCCTAATGAGGGTACAGCTCTAAAACTCAGTTTTATGGTTCTGAGGCCGGCTGGTAGTCAGGTTTCCCGAACTCTGTGGTAGCTCTCAGAGAGGCTGATTCCATCAACAGCTGAAAAATATCAAAGTATTAACAGTGCCATGTTGCGCATAGATGGTGTCCCTGTTTGTACTTTTGGTGTGCAATGCGGAGGCCACATTTGGAGCCCTTTGTTACGGCTTAGGGTTTATTAGTAGTAATGAGACAATTGCTTGGGCTATTAAACAGTGTTCTGAGTACTATCTATGCTTTGAGTCAAGTTCTTCAATCTAATTTAAAAATGAATAAAGTACCAAAAACTATAAATCACAAAAAACCATCATCATCACCAAGTTCTCTAAACCTATCATTCACTAATATTCGTGGTCTTCGAAGTAACTTTTCTTCTGTTAAGTCTTATCTCTTGCAAAGTTCACCAGACCTACTTGCTCTTTGTGAGACTAATTTGAGTTCAGCTGTCTCATCTTGTGATCTTAGTGTTGATGGTTATCTTCCTCTAATTCGTAAAGACTCCAATAGTCACATGCTTGGCCTGGGCATTTACATTCATAAGAATTCACCCATTTGTCGTGAAACTAGGTTTGAATCCACAGACTATTCTTTTATGTGCTTTCGTTTAGCACCACTTCACTCTATTGCCTTTCTTTTTGTTCTATATTGCTCTCCTTCATCTCAAGACTGCACACTTTTTGATGTTATTTCTGATTATATTGACCAAGCCCTCTATCTTTATCCAACAACTAATATAGTTGTTGTTGGTGACTTTAATGCTCACCACTCTGAATGGCTTGACTCTAGTGTAAGTGACTCTGCAGGCATTAAAGCCCACAACTTTAACTTTTCTCAATCCCTAACTCAAATAGTCAACTTCCCAACTCGCTTTCCAGACAACCCGAACCATTTACCTTCTCTACTCGACTTATGTCTTGTTTCTGATCCTAGTCAGTGCTCAGTTTCTCCACATTCACCCTTAGGTGCTTCTGATCACAGTTTGATCTCTCTAAAACTAATATCTCATTCTTCTTCATCACCTGAATCCCCCTATTATCAAACCTCTTACAACTACAGTAAAGCTGACTGGGATTCTTTCCGTGATTTTCTTTGTGATGGCCCTTCGGTAGAAATCTTTCGTCTTCCTGTCGACAAATGTGCTTCTTACATAACTTCGTGGATTCAGGCTGGCATGGAATCTTTTATTCCCTCTCCACGATTCCAGGTCAAGCCTCACTCTCCTCATGGTTTTCTTTACACTGTGCTGCTGCGTTTGCCAATCGAAACCGTTACTTCCATATTTATCAGCAAAACAATTCTCCAGAAAACAGACGTCTGTTTATTACTGCTAGAAACAATTGTAAAAAGGTTTTGTCTAACGTCAAAACCCGCTATTCTCAGGTCATGAAATCTCGTATCTCATCTCAAAAATTAGGCTCTCGTGACTTCTGGAGAATCTTTAATAATATCAATAATAAGGGCAAATCTATAATTCCACCTCTCTTGTATGGTTCAGACTTAGTCACCTCACCTAAAGACAAAGCTGAATTGTTTGCTAAAAACTTTTCATTAATATCATCTCTTGATTCCACTAGTTGCTTTCTACCTGATATTGCCAACAAACAGGTTGATCCATTGCCTGACATTCATATCACTCCAGCATCTGTATCTAAAGTGATTTCGTGCCTAGACTCTTTTACAGCTTGTGGCCCGGACAACATACCTGTTATTGTCTTGCAGAAATGTTCTCCGGAGCTGTCGTCTATACTCTCAAAACTATTAAACAAGTGCTTATCAGAGTCTTGCTTTCCAGCCTGCTGGAAAATGGCATCTGTTATCCCTATCTTCAAAAATTCTGGAGAGCGATCTGATTTGTCTAACTACCGTCTTATTAGTCTTCTTCCTATCATAAGCAAGGTTTTTGAATCTTTAATTAACAAACACTTAATTTCTCATCTTGAATCTAATAACTTACTTTCTGACCATTAATATGGATTTCGATCTTCTCGTTCTACAGCTGATTTGCTAACAGTAATAACTGACAGGTTTTATCATGCATTAGATAAAGGTGGAGAGGTTAAGGCCATCGCTCTTGACATTTCAAAAGCTTTTGATAAAGTTTGGCATGCTGGTCTTCTCCATAAGCTTTCTTCTTATGGTGTATCCGGCAACATCTTTAAGATCATCGAATCCTTCCTTTCCAATCCTAGCATAAAAGTTGTCCTCGATGGACAACACTCTTCTTCTTATTGTGTAACTTCAGGGGTTCCTCAAGGTTCTATCCTTAGCCCTATACTCTTTTTAATCTACATTAACGATCTTCCAGATATTCTCTCATCTAAGGTGGCATTGTTTGCTGATGACACTACCATTTATTCTTGTCGTGATAAAAAACCAACACCCTCTGATTGCTTGGAGGGGGCATTTGAACTTGAAAAGGATCTCACTTCTGCTACAGCATGGGGCTCACAGTGGCTGGTGAGCTTTATTTCAGATAAAACTCAATTTTTTTTCAGCCAATTGTTATCGCAATAATTTAGATCTTCACATATTTATGAACGGTGATGTACTAGATGAGTCACCTACTCTTCATCTTCAAGGATTAACTCTTACTTCCAATCTTTCTTGTAAACCATATATGAAATCAGTTGCAAAATTAGCATCTGCTAAGGTTGCATCTCTTTATCGAGCTCGTCACTTTCTTACTTCGGATTCTATTCTCTATCTCTATAAATCTCAAATCCGGCCTTGTATGGAATATTGTTGCCATATCTGGGGCGGATACTCTAATGATGCCCTTTCTCTTTTAGACAAGGTGCAAAAACGCATTGTAAACATAGTTGGACCTGCTCTTGCAGCCAACCTCCAACCATTATCACATCGTCGTAATGTTGCTTCTCTTTCTCTTTTCTACAAATTCTATAATGGGCACTGCTCTAAAGAGCTAGCGTTTCTTGTGCCATCTACTATAATTCATTCTCGTGTTACTCGTCATTCAATTAAGTGTCATCCTTTTTCTGTGACTGTTCCTAAGTGCTCCAAAAGCGCTTATTTGTCTAGTTTTTTTCCTTGAACATCAGCTCTTTGGAATTCGCTTCATTCATCTTGCTTTCCTGACTCATATAATTTGCAATCTTTTAAGTCGTCTGTCAATCGTTATCTTGCTCTACAATCTTCATCTTTTCTCTTACAGTTACTTCCAACTTTAATTAGTGGCTGCTTGCAGCCTTGTTGGTAGCGAAGATGTTTAAAAAAAAAAAAAAAAATTTCGTGATTTAATTTTACATCTAGATTCAATATTACTGACTTACTGAAGATTTCAAGTTTAATAACACTCCTTTTGAAACACCTTTTAAGTTTATTAAAACCTTTTTTTTACAATTTTTCAAACTTTTTAAATGAAAAAGTAAGAAAACTGCATATTTCTTCATTTAAAAAGTTAGGTAATTTTAAAAGTTTATTTTTTAGGTTGTATATATATGTCAGCTTCATGAAGATAAAGAGAAAGATTCTATAATATTTGTTTCCATCTCAGAATTTATACTAAAAGAACCACAATTAAGTTTTTCTATACATTCTACTAAAGTAAAAAAGAAGAGTTTTGCCACTTTTGGTGATACCACAGAAGAGTTAAATGGTGAATTAGACGATGAACTGATATATGATATGGGCGATGGGAATTCTCATTCATGTATTGTTCATATTTACTCAATACAAAAAAGGTTTGAATTTTTTTAAATCATATTTTATAAATCATATATTATTTTAATAATTTATCAGATTTCTAGGATTTCAAAATTAGGTATTAATTTTCATGTATCTGCCTCATTAGATTAGATTAGATTAAAATTTATTTGAACAGTGATACATGTTCTAAAGTACACACAGGTCCATAAAATGAAGACCTGACAATGTGCCCTACAATCACATAATACTTATGTGAGATAATTTACAAAATATATATATATATATATTAGGGTGTCCCAAAAAACAACATTTTTGAAAAATATATGCAGAGACCCCCTTAATGTGTTCTATCTAATACAAAAACACTAGATTTAAAATTTTTTTGAATAAAAAATATTTTAAGGGGTCCCTCAAGACCCTGGAATATTTAATGGGTCCCTAATATTTTCAAAAAAAAAGTTTTTTAAAAGTATGTCAACCTGGTACTCAAATGAAGCAAAATTATACAAAAATTTTAAAAATAATATTTAATTTGGAAAAATTTTAACTTATCAAAATTGTCATAAAAATACATAAAAAAATGCATCTTTTTGTTTTTTGTTAAAAAACGTAATTTTTCATGTAATAAAACCAAAAATAACAATTCTATATTTGAAATCTATATTTTTTTTGAAATTTTTATATAATTTCGCTTCATTTGAGTACCAGTTTGACATATTTTTGAAATAATTTTTTTTTGAAAATATTAGGGACCCATTAAATATTCCAGGGTCTTGAGGGACCCCTTAAAATTTTTTTTATTCAAAAAAATTTTAAATCTAGTGTTTTTGTATTAGATAGAACACATTAAGGGGGTCTCTGCATATATTTTTCAAAAATGTTGTTTTTTGGGACACCCTAATATATATAATTCAATTATATATAAGAACACAGTTATAAAACAAAAACTAGTTAGCCAGAACAGTATTTTTCAAAGTCGATAGATTTAATTTTAATTTTGAAGCTCTTGATATATTTGGCGTTCACGACATCAGATGGCAAGTTATTTCAAATATTAACAATCCTGAGTGAGAAAGAGTATTTACGGACATCGAGTTTACATTTTAGTTTGTGTAATTTGAAATTATGTCCTTCAGTGTAAATATAGTTGTTAATTAAAAAGAAACTTGATTTATTTAAGCAAACTAAATTGTTCAGAATTTTGTAACATGTAATCAAGTCTTGCTTTAGGCGATGAATTTCTAGTAGTTCCAAACCAAGAATTCTAAGTCTATTTAAATATGAAAAGTTATTTAGGTTAGCAGTTCTCTTGGTAAAACGTCTTTGTATTCTTTCCACTTTTTTGTTCATTTCAGTGTGGTTTGGCAATCAAACCGGAGAGCAATATTCTAAGATCAGTCTTATTTAGGTAGTGCAGGCCTTTACGATAACACGTGAATCACAACTTTTAAAACAATTAAGGATTAGATATCCTCGAATGTTTGATGCGCGGACAATATTTGAAATATGATTATTGTAATTTAAGTAAGAATCCATGGTCACACCAAGATATTTTGGGTTTGTAGACCAGGTTAAATTATGATCTCTTAATTGATAGTTGTAATTTATATCTTTACAAAATGAAGTAGGCGCTATTCTATCAGTAAAGCACTTATTATTGGGTACTTTTAACTGCCATTTTTTTGACCAGAGATAAACTTTATAAATGGCAACAGCAAAGATCGTGACTGTAATCGGCATTCTTAAATGAACTATATAGTTTGATATTGTCAGCATATAACATTAGAGAGCAATTAAGGTCTATATAACAATAATAATAATACAATAATAATAGTATATAACAAGAATAATGTTGGACCCAAAATGCTACCCTGTGGAACTCCACTAAGGATGCTGGTCAGATTGGATAGTGAATTTCCAACCAGAACTTTTTGATATCTGTTGGAAAGAAAAGCTGATATCCAATGAAGCAGGTTATCTATTATGCGGTACATTGCAAGTTTTTTCAAAAGTTTTGGATGAGGTACAGAGTCAAATGCTTTTTGAAAGTCAATGTAAACCATGTCAGTAATTAAATTGCTGTCTAAAGCTTTATTCCAGTCATTAGTTGACTCAAGAAGATTTGTGCACGTAGATCTTTTGAATAAAAAGCCGTGTTGGTTAGGTGTTATTAGATTATTTATATTAAGATAATCAGCGATACATGAATTAACAATACTTTTCATTGCTCGAAAGCTAGTACATGTGAGGGATATAGGTTTATAATTGTTGGCACCTGAAGTAGATCCTTTTTTAAAAATAGGCCAAACCAAAGCTTGAAGCCACTGTTTTAGTTAACAAACTTGATGTAAAACTTGATTCAAATATATATGAAGGCGGAATACATATTATATGTGCTAACTGTTTTAAAAGTATATTTGGTATACCGTCAGGTCTAAATGATATGCTAGGTTTTAGATTTTTTAGCTTTTGATGAACTATCTTTGCTGAAAAATCTACGAAATCCATTCACTAACAAAAGTATTTATTTTAGGCAAATTTCCGTCATCTACGGTAAAAACACTTCCGCGATTTCAACATTGCTAGTAGTAAAGTTGCTATTGATTTTTAGAGGATATATTTTTTCAGGGTTGTTTAGATTTTTATTTACGTAACTAAAAAACTTACTTGATTAATTTTCTTTAACCAGTTTTAGCTCCACATTTTTGTGGTGTGTGGATATGGCTTTTTTACATTTTGATGCATATTGGATAAATGCCTTTTTGTGCAAAATGGTCTTAGTGATCAGTCATCTTTTCCATAAAATGATTTGCGAATTAGCATTTTATAAATATACTTTGGATAGGATTGACTTTTTTCCTTATAGTATATTGTTCTGATTGGAACAAAACAATCAATACCTTTACAAAGATGATCAGAAAAGATGTTCCAATACACTTCAGTTGTAAAAATGAAAGAAAAATCAATGTCTTAACATATTTTTGATAAATGAGAAATAAAACCAATTACATCTGTATTATTGAAATTGTAAAAAGATTCTGAGTTTGTTTCGGGCTGATAATAATCAAAGGTGTTTATATGAAAAAGGACTGAGTTATGTTCGCTTGTACTAAATGGACACTCAACAGAAATATTACTTGATAAGAAAATGATATTTGAAAGAACAAGATCAAGAATATTATTTTCTCGAGTGGGCTCCAGTACATATTGGTGCATACCAATACTATTTACTAAAGTTAAAAAAAGGTTATGACATTTCTCATTCTGTTTTTTTATTTTTAATTTTTACAAGTTTTAGCATCTTGCAATTTTAGTGCTTTGCAAAAGTTAAGCATCAAATTTAATGTTAACTTATCAAATGAACACACTGCATCATGTTTGTCAAATGCAACGTCATCACAAGATGATCTAATATGTAAGTAATATTTTTTGTTCGATAACCAAAATAATTAAAACAATAACATGAGTAATATACAATCATATATATTAGGCACATATGCAGCAGTTAGGGACCTTTTAAATGTGCTCTGTATTATCTAAGAACATTCTATTTAAAAAATTCTCTCAAAGTATTATTTATAGCTGACTCTTATATTATCCCAAAGATAATTTTTTATTTGTAGTGTCTCAATCATTTTTTATCTTGTCTCAACTAAGGTCTCAAAAAAAGTGAAGTATCATACAACTTTTACAGGAACTCTAATTAGCAGTAAATAGAAACAAAGATTTACTTAGAATTAACAGAAATTATTTTGTATAAAAAAAAGTTAAAATATTATTTGTTATAACTAAAATAATAGATTTTAGTTTTAATATTCAAGATTTTTAAAAGTTTTTTTAATGGTGTCTAAACTACACTTATGTGATTTTGAGGGGTTTCCAATAATGCCATTTTCTTATTTAAATATGACACTACATAAATGTTGAAGTAATTTTTTAAAACACGATGTCTTTCCCAACAATAACCTTTTTTTTTAAATTAGGACCAAATATTTCTATTGCCATACTACCTATAAAAAAATTACTATCCAAAGATTTGTTTTAATTAAATAATAGCAACAAGTCATGTGACTTAGTATAAAAACAACCAAATTTTCTGTTAACCAATAATTTTTGTCCATATCTATTAACCAATCATTTGTAATTTTAGAAATATTGTTTCAAGTTATCTAATGGCAACAAGTTTATAAGATATGATAAAAGTATATATGGATAATATTTCTTTTAACCAATAAATCAAGTGACATCAAAATTCAAATCAAGTGACATCAAAAAACTTTTGAGTCAAAACATTTCCTTTAATTTCTTAGTTTAACCAACCAAATATTGTAAATAAACACAATAAAAAGTTAGGCTTTCTGGGTTAAATTTGCATACCAAATAATTAACAGTGTTCTAATAATTTGTTTATAATAAATGTAAGTTTCAACTTTTTAATTTTATTATATATGCATGTTATTTTGCAAAACAAAATAAAAAGTTATTTACTTAATGGGTGAATAAAGTTTTAAGTAAGCAGGACTTGAAAAAGTAGTTATTTAAAAATAAAAATTTGAATGACAAAATAAATCTTTGTTAACCAATCATTTAATTTCACTTATATAACAATCCAATAATTTTAATTAAGTGACATAATAAACCAAATATTTATATTGTTTTAAGTGACAAAACAAACCAATCATTTGACATAACAAAGTAAAACTTTAATTACAGTTAAAAAGATTAAAGTTATAACTAAAATCAACTATAAATTAGCTTATTTAATTTAAAATTGTTAATTAATGATTCTTTTAAAGTTGAATAAGTTAATTCCATTAATGTTCCACTATCTTGATTTGAATTATACTCTAGCTTAAAACAGCTGTACTGATTATCAGTGACCAAACTGAAAGTAGTTTTTATTTCTATTTTTATTAGTTACTTTCAAACACCTTTTTTTGTGTTTTAACATACTTGCTTTATCTTGCTACCATTCTTGTGTGTGTGTGTGAGTGTGCGTGTGTGTGTGTGTGTCTATACATACACACATATCAAATAGTTTGTTTTCCTTTTTTTTCTTAAAGTTATAAGATAGTAAAATGTTCTTGTTATAATTTTTTAGCTTTAATTGTTAAAAATATATATAGATTTTTTTTTTAGCAATGAAAGATGTTTTATCCGATGTTGACAGCTATGTTGAAAGTTTTGATGACAAATTTTGCGGTGCTGTTATTTTAAATGAAAAAGTAAATCAAGTTGATCATCTTTTAAATGATTATTTAAATGAGAAAATGGATAATGTTGTCTTAAATTCATATTGCAATGAAACTGTTACAGATGTAAGAAACAAAAGAAAATTATTATTTTTGAATACTTACAAATAAATTTCTCTTTATTGTTGCTATTGTTGAACTCTTTATTGTTGCTATTGTTGCTATTGTTGATTATTTTTGTTGCTTGTTATTTACTTGGTAACTTATATTGTGAGTACTGTTTCACTATTATACATTATTCTTATTTATGCTAACTGTTATTTTTCATATTTTGGCATTTATATTTGTTATAATGAAGTTATTTTTTTTTTATTATTGTTAAAAAATATATATATTTAGGATTTATTGATCCAACCTGTTGAAGCAGAACCTGTTAAAGCAGAGAAACCTACAGAAGTCAGTATTGAGAATGTGAAGTAAGTTTTATGAAACTGGAAAAAAAATTAATGCAATGGTTTTGTCTCATAATGTTTACTTCTCCTGATGTTTAGTTGTTCAGTTAATGTTTAGTAGCAGTTGTCCATCTTAAGAGTATGATATAAATAACAGAACTACAAGTTTGAAATAAATATAAAATTTAAACCTTGATTCAGAGTATCCATTGTTTAGTTTTTTTAAAATTAATCTTCTCGCATTTTTTTTTCTTTTTAAGATTTGTTGGATCTGGAGAGATGGTATGTTGGATTATATTTTTATAGATTATTGAGAAAGCTAAAAAAAGAAAGGAAATAACAAAAATAATAACTTTTTTAAAAATATATTTTATTCTAGACTCAAGATGCAGCCAATCAAATCTATGAATTGTTGCAGAGTCAGCAAAAACTTATTTCTTCTCAGCAACAGGAACTTCGTGAGATGAAGGATATGTTGAAAATTATTGTTAACCAACAATCAATGAATAAAGATGTAGATTCTGACTACAGCAATAGAGATGATTTAAAAGTATTCATGCAACTTTTACAAAAAAGTGCAACTTCTAATTTTAATAAAGCATGTAAAGATTTTAATAAATCTTGCTGTATCTTTTTCAAACTTTGAAATTATGTTGTACTGATGATGTAATGATAGTAATAATAATAAAGCTGTGAATGAACTAAACAAAAAATAGCTAAGTATAAAATTATGCATAAGTTTAAATATTATGATGTAATAATGATGTAATGATGGTAATAACAATAAAGCTGTTAACAGAGTAGTAACTAAACAAAAAATAGCTAAGTATAAAATCATACATAAGTTTGAATATTATGATGCAATGATGATGTAGTGATACAGTTTTTTTCTTTGTTTTTAGTTTAAGTTTATTAAAACACTTTCTGTAATAAATTAATGTAATGAATAAATGACAGATAAAAACAACATTAGTATTGATGATTATTATTTGAAAAAAATATAAAATTAAATTATTTTTTTCTAAAGTTTTTTTTTTGTTCATTTAAGTATAAGATAATCAAAAATATTTTTATCTTTTTATTTTGATTTGTAAACAATATTTTAAGAGTTATTTATTTATTTAATTTAAAACAAATTTTCTCAATAAAAACTTTAAAATTACTTTAAAAATAAATGTTCTTTTTATGAAACTGAGTTTTTATGAAGCTGAGTTTTTATTTACAAAACATCTTGTGTATTTATAAAATTTTATTTACTTTTTAAGTAAAATATTTTTATTTTTTTGTTTGGTTTATAAAACATCATTTTTTAAGTAAAATATAAGTTTAATATATTTAAATATTTGAGATGTATTAGTTCACTTATTTCTAAATATCTGTTGTTTTAAGCCACTAACTTGGTAGGCCAAAACTGACTTTAAACGATTTGGTACCTAAGGGATACTTTAATACCTTGCAATGTTTTGAAGATTTAAATACCATTGCTATTACATTTTTTATTCTGTTTGAATTTTTCTTCGTGGACCTTTTTTTAATCTTAACTTTATTATAAGCTGAAAGACTTGAGCAAGCAATAAAAGAGTTGACATCTGAATTACAGTTAAAGCAAGATCATTCATCCCAAGTTGTTAATCAAGCAGTAGCTAGCAAAATAGAGAAAAGCATAAAACAGGATATGAAGCATATGATACAGCCAGCACTGGAGAAATTGCACACTAAATATCTAGAGACAATAAATACTCAAGTTTTACAGGTTTTCACTTTTTATTTTGCAACAATAAAATAAATAGTTAAACAATGGTTTGTTTTTTTTAAATTAGATTTATTGTTATATTTAATATTTTTTCTGTGAATTAATTTGAATTATTTTGTATTTTGACAATCGTACCTATTATCTGCCTTATGTTCAGTTATTTGTTCATATATATGTTCAATTATGTATTCATATATGTTTATAATTATGTTAAGTTATGTATTCATATATGTATATAATTATGTTCATATATGTATATAATTGTGTTCATATATGTATATTATTATGTTCATATATGTATTTATATATATGTATAATTTTGTTCAGGTATGTATTCATATATGTATATAATTATGTTCAATTATATATTCTTATATCATAAGTGGTGAAATTGTTCACATCTCTATACTAATTGCTTAAGTTACTAAGCATAATTATTATTTTTGAAGTTTGTATATAATTTTACTTTCTTTTAAGATGTTGAAATACTTTTTAAAAAATTTTTAAACTATTTTATCTATTTTATACTTATTATTTATTTATAAGTACTTGTAAGTATTTGTTTAATCTTAGATTGTATTTAACAAATTTTATTTAGAATTTCCACATTTAAAAATGTTTAATTGTGAGTTCTAAGCAATTTTGACAAATAAGTCTACCGTAAAATGGTAATCTTAAAACTAACCCAAAAAAAATAGGCTCTGCACCAACTGAAATTCAATAATTTACTTCGTAATTAAACAAATTCTTTATCAGAGAAACACATATGTCCCTAGGTACAAGCGAACTATATGGCCCTAGGTACAAGGCTTAATAGTGTCACAAAAATCATAATCTAATAACAAACCCAGATTGAGAGGCTTATTGATTATCAGATTTAGTACTTAAGTAACAACAATGTAATATACAAGAACCTATTGAAAAGCATTTCCTCTAGGATTGTAAAACAATATAAGATACCAGCAGCAAAACTTTACTTTAGACCATCAAAAAGCATTTTCTAATTATAACTTGACGTAGCAATACACTCTGAGAATCAAAAACAGATTGGAAAATAAATTTATTTATAACTAATCACCCGACTGAGAAACATAACTTAGAACTTTATAGTTTTCAAATAAAGAGTTGGCCTTGGCACAAAGAGGTCCTAGGTACACGAACTTCCCTTATATTTATCACACATAAGTATTTTGGTTTTCCTCACACCTGCTTTGTACTACCATTTTACAACTGTTACTCTATGTTATGTTATTTCGCAGCTAAAAGCAAGTTCACTTGATGGAAAGATTCAGGTCTTACCATCAACCATATATCAACATATATATAAAAACTGCACATCAACCATTTATCATATAGTCATAACATATTATGCTAGTATGTTTCAAACTTCCATTTGTTTCATTTTCACATGAAAAATGCTCGCTTTATAACATTATACCAGGTACTTTAAAAAATACTATATAAAAAAGTTTTTTTATCTTTTGTGTTATTGATAACTTACTGAAATATTCTCAAAAACCCTTTAGAAAAATGTAACTCATTTTTTCAGCTGTTTTTAAATTAGAATCAGAGAATTTAAATGTTTTTCAAAAAGGCTTTTAAACAACAAAAACTGTGATGCCCTTTATAACATTATCCTTTCTGTTATTATTGATGACTTACTGAGCTAAAATATTCTAAAAGGTTCTTTTGAAAAATGTGACTCACTTTTTCAACTGCTTCATAATTTTTTCACCTACATAATAACATTTGAAAATCTCTGGCAGACAAAATCTTAGGTTTAAAATGTGTTTAAGTAAGTCTAAAACTTAGAGTCACATGTTGTTTAAGGAATCATTAAAAAAGCATCTTTCATTTTTCTGAGAAATTCCTGAAGGGATATGCAGCAACATGCCAGAAAAGCAAACAGTTGAACAGTTGAACACTTACCAACACAATAATTTAAAATATAAATTAAAAATGCAGCGTTTAAAAATTGTTGACTAGGAGTTAAAAATAGTTAGAGCAAAGTGTTGTCTAAAAAGTCTAAAAATTCAAATTTAATTTTTATCTAACAAGCGAAATAAGAAGGTTTTTTATTATAAAATATATATATATATATGTAAATGAAAAAAGCCTAAAGTTTTTAAATAAAAAAAAATCTTTAATTGTAAAAAAACTAAACATAAACTAGAAAGTATTTTATATGTGACGCTATCCTTTGTTGATTGTCCTTTGTTAGTATCTTTGTCAAATTAAAAAAACCAATTGTTTTTATGTGTTATATGTTTATTTTTAGGCAATATTTTATGCTTTAGGTTTTTAATATTTTATTAGAAAGGTAGAAGACTTAAATGCTCTTGGGTTTAGATTCTTAAGTATTATTTAATGTCTTATTTTTTAAATTCTATATTTCAAATGACAATTTGTTCTGACTTCTGACTGGTTTTACTTTTTGAAATTTTTTTAGTTGAAATCCTTGAAAGTCGTGTAATTTTTTATTATGATAGAGTATCTTGAAAAATCCTGGAAAAATAGGAAACAAGTTCTTGAAAATTTTGTGTTGGAAACCAAGTTCTTCATTCAAATAAAAATAAGATTCATTGTTCAAATAAAAAAATATATTCATTTATTTTTTGATAGAAAAACTATTGTGACTAACAATATAAAATATTTTTTAAATAGTTTTAATAATTGTTTTTACTTAGTTAATTCAAAATCTTTTCAGTTATTGTTATTTTTAATGCACTTGAGATGAATATGGATTTTCTTTGAAAATCCATATTTATCCAAATATTAAAAACCTTAATGTTTGCTTTTGCATTTAGGTTTTTAATATTTGGAATTTATTTTTTCTTTAAAAGTTGTAGCTGATTAGTTACAGTGTTTTGCACAGTCAGCACTGAATTCTCTCAATAAGTCAAGGAAGTCTCTCTGAATTAGACAAGAAAGCTACTTTTTTATGCAAACACTCTACTGCTACCCCATACCCGCTATCCCGCTACTGTATTATTTTATGATGATACCCTTGTAACATAATGCATCATCTGATTAATACTTTTATATTTATACTTCATTTACAATCCTAGTAATAGTTTTAAACCCTCACGAAGTTCCAGCATAAAACAGGGCTTTATTTTTAAAATTATTTTTATTATAAAACGTTAAAAAAATTGTAATTATTTGTAATTATTAAATTAACTTTTTATTTTTTTGTTTTTAATTTTTAAAAATTATTTTATGCTGACTGTTTTCAAAAATTTTTACTTTTAGAAATTAGCAATATGGGAGCGTACATTCTGTGAAAGTACACAAGAATTCATGAAAAGCAAGGTCGTTATTCAAAAAATCTTGATTGCATTTTTAATATTTCAATTGTTATCATTGTTATGCTTGTATTCATCTTTTATTTTAAAATTCACATGAGAAAAAAAAAAAAAATTAAAAAATTAATAGCTTCTCATCACTAATTTCATGGGTTACACTTACTAAGAAAATAATTTGGGGTGTTATGCAGGTTTAGTTAACAGAAGGCTAGAAAGAAGACTAAAGAAATAAGGTAAGGCGTTTTCAAATCAATGTGCATATAAAATAACACAGATGAAACATGATGAAACAGTATGGAATGAAACAAATTTAAATTAAATGTAAGTGTTGTGTCGAATTTCACGTTTAAAATTTCAAATGTAAATTGAATGCAAGTGGTGGTAGCTTTACTTTTTACAGAACGTAAGTGTGAGTACTGTAGAAGTGTAACACTTTAGCACTTTTCCTAAAACATAAAGGACATTAAAATTTTTTTGAATAGTTTAGTGTTTCACGCAAGAATGGCTTTATAAAGATAGAGAGCATCATTTGAAATAACAAAGACATAAGAAAAATTAAATATAGGCACTTCTCTACTAATCTCAAAATGGGTTGGAAATTAAGTGTATGATTTATTTAATGTTGTTCTCAATATTTATGCAGAGTAAAAATAAAAACAAAAAAATAAAAACAAAAAAAATAAAACAGGTAAAAAAAAAAAAGTATGCAGCAAACCTGTTTTTTAATTTTTTTTTTTTTTTTTTTAATTCTTGGTTGAAAGTTTTTGAGCGAAATTTTTTTTTTTTGTAAAAAAAACTTTTATTTAAAGCTACCTATTTCCACAGTTACCCTCTAGCTACGATTATGAAATATTTAAATAACTCCCCATGTAAAAAAAAAATATTCAAATGAATGTGCAAAATAGTATTATAGTTATATTATGACAGTAAATTTAGCAAAATCTCAACAACAACAAAATTTAGCAAAATCTCAAAAATAAAAAATTTTAAACTTTTTGCAACAAAAACATGAGTAATTTCAACATAAGCTTATTAAATAATAAATAAGGTTTTTCAACTTAACATTGTAAACAATTTTTTTTTTAAACTTTTAAAAATAAAAAATGAATTTATAATTTTTTTAGAATTTCATTGATTCTATCAGCTGTGCTGTTGCAGGAGCACTTGAAGGATTGATACCTTCATCATACCGTGAATCTTTTCAGAACATTTTAATTCCGGGTTTTGAGAAAGCTTCTTTAGCAATGTTTATGCAAATCAACCAAGCATTCCAGCAAGGAACAAAACAATGTATTTACTAATCCTATGCAATTTTAAACTATTGTAAAAAACTATATATCATATATTGCACTGTATATATATATATGCATATATATGTATGCATATGTATAAATATATACATATGTATAAAATATATACATATGTAAAAACATATACATATGTATAAATATATACATATGTATATATTTATACATGTGCATATATATGTATACATATGTATAAATATATACATATGTATAAAATATATACATATGTATAAATATATACATATGTATAAATATATACATATGTATAAATATATACATATGTATAAATATATACATATGTATAAATATATACATATGTATAAATATATACATATGTATAAATATATACATATGTATAAATATATACATAAATATATATATATATATATATATATATATATATATATATATATATATATATATATATGTCTTTTTTTTTCAACATTTATAACAAGCTTACCTGACTTGTTAAATAAAAATTCAATTTGAATTTGAATTTAATTCAACAATTTTTCCTGACTATTTTCAAAAAAAGAAAATCAGTTTAAAAAACATGGAGAGAGTATCGGAATAGGATCGGAATATAGGATAAGAAGATATGAGAGAATGGCTTAAAACATTTAGTTCAATTTTTCACCATAAAAAAATCTAAATGTGCCATATAACTCTAGCAATGATTTTTGTTATAAAAGAAGCTTACATTTTTAAAATATTTCTTTGTTAGCTAGGTAAGATGTTTTTATCTATAGTTATGATATTGTAGACAAATAAACATGTTCAAATATTTATTTGCCAAGCAGTGATACAAGTGTTATATTTGTATTTTCACCTAATTTTACTTATTGAAATTAAATAATAATATCGATAATAAATTATTGATATTAGTGCTTATGATATTACCTTTATGATATTTGTGCTGTTCAAAATAAAAACTTTAAATTTCTAGATTAAGAGTTTGATAAAGTCTCATTAACTCCAAATCATAAATTGATCTTCTGATTGGGTTAAAGTTAACTGCAAATCATAAATTAATCTTCTGATTGGGTTAAAGTTTTTTAAGATATTTACAAGTAAACAAATCCATGTATTTGAAAAACAACTCCATGTATTTGAACTTATTGCTATTATTTCTTTTACAATATCTAAGTATTTATTAGAATTTAAAAAATCAAGTCAATTTTAGGTGCAGAAGTTACAGCTTATGCAAATTCCTGAGTTATTGCACTATAGATCATTTAATTTGGCAATTTTTTTGATTAATCTAAGGCAGATGCCTTCAATACGCATTGAGTGTTGGTTTAAACATAGGTGCTTGTTACAAATGATTGCTATATGTTTTTCTATGGTTAAAAGTTTCATGAATTAAGAGCTAGAGATATTGCAAAACATGGGTCAAATGTAAGTCATATCCAAAAAGATCAAGACAAGGTAAGTTTTTCATATTAAATCAGGAGGGATACTATATGATGCCAGGCTTTGGATGCAGACATTCCAGCGCAACATTTTTATGGATGTTTTTGAAATGAGTATTCCACTTAAGATCATTTTGTAATGTCACATGGCAGAGTTTGAGTAAGGGTTTCTTACTTAATGCCAGCATTAAATTTTGGCAAACCCTTGGAATCCTTTAAGAAAAAATCAATTAATTGAGTTTTTGTTTTGTTGACATGAATTTTAGCAACTATCAGAGTCGTTGCATCTGACATAATGTAATAGTTTCATCAGCATACAACTTTAAGAGAACTTTGGATTGGTTAAGGACTAACATACTGTTTACTACCATGCCAAAGAGTCCAAGCACAGACCCTTGTAAAACTCTACTAATTGTAGACAACGACATGACATGACAATGACATGAGGAGACACTGTACACAATGACCTTTTGAAAATGGTAAAATAAATATGATTTAATCCATGTTAAAGAAGTGTCAGGTAGAAGAAAAAAAAGTACAAAATAACTTAAGCAGCTCAAATGTGTTCTTAAATTTTCTACTTTTTTGAAAATTAATTTTTCCTTTGAACTCTCCTGAAATAGTTACTTGGAGAGACTCCTGGAATGGTACATAGTTAAATATGTTTTAAATGTATTAAGTTTAATAGAGATAGAACTGCAGGTCTATATATAACATTTACTTATGTAAAAATTTCATGTTTCAAAACATCATGTTACATCACATTATATACATATATTACATAATGTTACATTGTGCTGTCATCTAATAGTCTCTGACAATCTCAAAAAACATTAGAAGTTAAAAGTGGTTTTCTTTTATGAAGTTTGGCATTGTCACGTGTCAAACACCAGACATGGTTACTTTCATGGATGCATTCTACCTTTCCTTGTATCTTTTCTTCATTGCATAAAATAACCTGATGAAAATGTTCTGTGTGCTCCTCAATCACATCACCCAACATTGGGCCAAAAATTCCAAGCATGAATGCAGGTAATCCAGCATTGACATTCTGTATTTTTTTAATTGCATATTGTACAATTTCCACTTTTTGTAGTTATCACTCTTATTATTCCATGAAAAAACAATGAGCAACTTGTCTAAACACAGTCCAAGCTTCTTTTTCAATAGCAGAAATTTTGTCCTTCAGCTTCTTACATGTCAACATAACTTTGATTTGTGGACCAGTGAATATACCTGCTAAAACTTTTGCATCTTACACCTTCAGAATTATTTACTGAATGTGTCGAAATGCTGCACTAGTCAGATTAAATACTTTAACAAAATACTTAGTAAGACCTAGTTTAATTTGAAGTGGTGGAAGTAAAATCTTCTCAATAGGTACCAAGAAAATATCGATAACAATTAGTGAACCAGGCTATAAATGTTTTCTTACTGGCAACTCTGCAAGCCTGTTATCCCATGAATAAAGCAAGCATGATTACTTTGTGTTATCCCATAAATAAAGCAAGCGTAACTACTTTGTGTATCCTTCTTGTAGACTGGGAAAAAATGCAAGCATCCCAATTTTACTAAATAATTTTCACAAGCAACAACTTTACATTTTTTTAGTTTTCCTTTAGTTAAGCAAAATGAGCTAATGAAATTAAAAGAAATCAGTTTCCATTATGGAGCAAAACTGCTTTATGACTTCTTGTCGAGCTGTCAATAAATAACCTCTAATCTTCAGGATTGTGAACAATACTAATGTCATCAAAAAGACCACAAACATCATGACAATAGTATTAGAACAGTGATTCTAATACTAGATAAAAGGATGCAAATACATTTGTCTTGTCTTTTTTTGATTTTAAGGTTCTACAGCTTGGATCTAATAAATTCCATTGTTTCAAACAAGATGTTAAAAATTTGCATTTGATTTAGTGAGACCTAAATCTTATACTAACTCATCCCATTTTTGATGATTAGAAAAATGAGGTGAATCATTTGGTAACCTAAAATAAGGTCAACCGCTGAGTTCATCCAGTGTATCTGCCTCAGAATGATATGCAGCCTCTTTTCAAATTAAGTTGGAGTTAAAACATGCAATTCATGACTGTGTGGAACTGGTTGAATTGAAGATGGTATACTTTAGACTATTCTTCAGCTTTTTATACTTTGAAATGTTAACCATGCTGAAATAATCATGATGATTTGTCAGTTCTCACAAAATTCTTGAAATCGAAAAGATATTGTCTTTTGGAATCCATACAGCCATCCTTCCAGAATTGATCTGCGGCTACCTCAACAGTTATGTGGCAATGTCACAAATACAAATTAATAATACAATAAGTAATATAATATATTAATGTGCTAGTTTTTATTTGATACTTAAATAATAATAATGATAATAATAATTATAAAATATTCACATAAACAAATAATAATAATAGTAATAACAATATAGTCAACAAACAAAGTAAAGTTGAAATATTTATTAATGCTGAAAATATGTTGTTGCATAATTTACTTTAGATTAAATGTCCTTATGTGGGTTTACTAATAATTATTATACAAACTGCTTCAGGACAGCTTTCCATAACTTTGTAATTGTTAAAAGTAACTAAGATGCTATTATAGCATCTTAGTTTTTTTTAACAATTACAAAGTTGTGCAAATAATAACATATAGTGTTATTATTTTCCATTTTATGCATTATTTGCCATTTTATGCATTTTTATTTTCTATTTTATTATATTTACATTTCTTAAAAATGAAGTCTGTCATACAGCAAGACTGGAAATTTGATAATGATAGTGTTGTACTAAAAGTTATATTCACTTGTTTAGTAACAATCAAAATAGTTTATCCTGTGTAAGAGTAACTGAAAATAACACTTGGCATTTTTTTTTTATACAATAATAAAATTATATAAACTAAAATTAATTAGCTAATTGATTTGAGAATCTCTTTAAGTGTTAAAGTTTTTAGTTTAGTTTTTTATTTATATATTTTTTTATTGTTTAGACTTGGAAAAACTGGAAGGGCATTTAGAATCTAAGCGTCAAAAACATGAAGAAAAATTTGAACCTATGGTAGCAACACTGCATGAAATTGTCACAAAATTCCAACATCCTATAGAACGACAAGGAAGTTTTGATGATCAACAGATGTCTCAGTATGTTGAAAGGTATGAGTTTCATACATTCATATTATTTTTTTGTATTTAATGCAAAAATTTAGTGGTTACTAATTGCTTTAGTTTTTTAAGTAATATAAAAATAAAGTTAATATTATAAGAATATAGCGTAATCCTTTCTCATATATTTATAAAGTTTAATTTAAAAATATTCTGTTATTTTTTGGGTGTATAGATTTCAGCAAAATGTTGTGAAGGCAATAGAAGCTCTTATTGTTCCTGCTGTTATAAACAAAATTTCACAATTTATGGATAAATTATCTGCTAAACCTAATGAAGACGCATCTAATGTTGAAGATCTTGAAACCAAAAAGGTATAAAGGGAATATCCAAATGGCTGTTTTATATATATTAAGATATGTTTATATATATATATATGTGTGTGTGTATATATATATATATATATATATATATATATATATATATATATATATATATATATATATATTTATATATGTATATATAAACATGTATATATATATATGTATGTATATATATATATATATGTATATATATATATATAATCTTTAAAAGTCAGTCTTGTTATACGATATGTATGTAAATAAATTGATTTTAATAAAAAAGGCAGCGTATAACTATTTATCACTAATATATTTATATACTAATAAAATTTATATACTGAATCAAAAATGGTCGAGTTCAGGAGCCACGGATCATTCTAGAACATGCCGTGGTACTTTTGATTGGCTGAATCCTAAAACCTTGGCAGTCATTCCAGAATACAAGATAAGAAAAGTTAGAGAATCCCTGGAGATAAATAAAGCAAGAATTTGACACGAGATAGGTAATGGGCAAACTGTTCTAAATAGAGATGACGGGGATAGTGTGAAAACAAAAACTTGGGGACCAGTTTTGACAAAAATTTAACTGACGTCACTATTATATTATTTGATTGGTTTTTATATTTTATGCTTTTTAATGTCTTCTTTTTTAAACGGTTGGTTTTATGTTGTTTTGTAATGTTTTTTTCGTTACCTGATGACGCTGACCACAATAGGTCAAGGAAATATTGTAAATATATTATTATATCTAAAATATATTTAAAAAAATAGTTATACGCTGCCTTTTTTATTAAAATCAATTTATATATATATATATATATATATATATATATATATATATATATATATATATATATATATATATATATATATATATATATATATATAAGTTTTTGGCTATAAGAGAGTCGGTGTAGCAACACTCCGTTGCAAGTCAGGCTATTTGTCAGTCGATGTAGCAGCACTCCGTTACGAGCCAGGTTATAAGATAGTCGATGTAGCAACACTTTGTGCATGGTTTACAGTAAAAAAAATAAAAATAAAAACATTTTATTAAAAAAAATAAAAATAAAAACATTGTTTATATTATTAAAAACATTCAGAATGTTTTTAAAAACATTCTGGTCAATTAAATTTGCTTTTTTGCGGTTTTTAAAAAAAAACGATTAATTTGTAATTAAATTAATGGTTTTAACTTTCTGGCAACATGCAAATGTTGGATATATATATATATGGGTAGAATTCAATAAATACGGCTGCGAATAAACTTTTTTTAAATATATATATATATTTTTTAATAATATAATTATTTCGATATTTCGCTGAAATATTGAATATATTTTACAAAATATAGAAAGAAAGGCCCTTAACATAGCAGTTGTTTATACATCCGAACCAAAAATTTACAAGAGATATGTAGATGATTGTCACGCTTGCTTCGCTTCAATAAAACAACAACAAATGTTCCTGAACATCCTTAATGAACAACATCCTGCCATAAAATACATAGAGGAACTTGAAAACAACCTCAAACAACTCAATTTCCTAGATATTAATATTACAAACACAGGCTCTGGAGCTTATGAATTTCAAAGACATCGAAAAGAAGCTATTACAAATGTTCAACTTAAACCTAACTCGAACATTAATCCTAACATTATTATTGGCGTTTTCAAAGGATTTTTATGTCGTGCAAAAAGAATTTGCTCTCAAAAACACCTTCAAAAAGAAATTGATTTTCTAATAGACATATTTGTTGAAAATGGCCACGACAAGAACATTCTAAATAATATTACTATAGACTATTTAAAAAACGGTTCAAAAAACACCACATGTCAACCATTAGATACCCAACCCTTTATAAAACTACCTTGGATACCAATTGTTGGTCCAAAACTTCGTAAAGAGTTCGAAAACAAAACATGAAGGTTATTTTCACATCAACTCCCAATTTAAAAAATATTTTTTGCAACAATAGAACTAAACTACCACCAAACACAGACCCTGGCGTATACCAGCTAAAATGTTCATGCGGTTCGATATACATTGGTGAAACTAAAAAGAAGGTGATATCGAGATGTATTGAACACCAGAAAAACAGCTAAAAAGAAAAATGGTCCAGTTCGGGTGCAACTGAACATTCCAAAACATGCCATGGTAAGTTTGATTGGTTGCAACCCAAAAACATTATCTGTAGCCCCAGAATATCGAACTCGGAAAATCAGAGAGTCACTCGAAATAAGCAAAGCTAGGGTTCGACAGGAGTTGAGAAATGGTGATGTGGTTCTCAATCGGGATGATGATGATAACGTGACAACTAAAGCCTGGGGGCCATTTTTTAATAAAATTGGCTGACGTCAGTTATTTGAGAAAAATTTTTTGTATTATATTTTGGCTTTTTAGTGTTATCTTTTTCACGGTTTGTTTTTACTCTAACGATTTCTTTGTAACTATTTTATTTATTATACCTGATGACGCTGATCACGATAGATCAGCGAAATATTGAAATAATTTTATATTATTAAAAAATGTATATATATTGAAAAAAAGTTTATACGCAGCCATATTTATTGAATTCTACCCATATTTTAACGTATAACAAGAAAATGACTTTCAAAGATATTATATATATATATATATATATATATATATATATATATATATATATATATATATATATATATATATATATATATATATATATATATATATATATATATTAGGGCTGTTCATGTGAACACAGGAAAAAAAAATTTTTCTCGGATTTGAATGCATAGTTGTTTATTTTGTGCCATTTGACATAGTAATTGACTGTGGAAAAAAATCTTTCCAATCAGATAATGTTTAGGGGGTGCTCAATGACCATAAAGTTTTACGAAAAACGTCAAAAACGTGTAAAAAGTTCCAAAGTTCCAAAAATTTCTAGAACCTGGTTAGTTAGATTTTTTCCACTGAAATATTGTCTGATTGCGTGCTATATAGATTAATTAAAGTGCAGCAGATTAACTGTCATCAGGGCACCAGACTAAAAAATGTCTGCTAGTGTTTAAAACAACTGTGTTTATATCATTTTGTTAAAATTTGTATTCATAATTTTAATACTATTATTTAACTCAATTTAGAATTTGTTCAAACAGAATAAAAAGGTTTACAAGTATAAATATTATTTTTATTTGGAATTTCAGTTTGACAACAAATGTATTAATATTTTGATAGTACCTAACCTTAGTAACCTATTACAGAAAACTAGCATGGTAGTCTGGTAGTGTATTGTTTGTTATTAAGTGCAGATAATAATAATTTCTAATTTGAAAATATTTATTTAATTTCTTTAGTAATAGTTATTATAATATATTGCTGCAGCTGCATAAACCAACAACTGAATGATAAGTTTGTATAATATGGTATTGAGTTTTGATTTTCTCATAATATTTCAGTTATCATTGAAATGGCAGCATCATCTCGTGTTGCTATCTCTACACGACTTCAAACCAAAATCTTTTTAATTGGACAACCAGAGCCAAATCTTCCAGATAAAGTTCTTCCCTTAACATCTGATGTTTTAAAAACATTTTTTTATCATCTTAATTCAACCAAAAAGTCAGTGCCTGAAAGTCTTAAAACAACTGTTGATGAACTGATTATTATTTGGAATAAAGCCCGTATTCCGACAGCATTTCATCCGAATGTAGTCTTAAAGTTGAAAACTTTAGTCCAGGAATTTAAATTAATAAAAATAAATAAATCCAGATTGTCAGATTCTCAGAAATCGAGAGAGAAATCATTTACAGACACCATTGGCCTACTTTTTGACATTGCCCACAAGGATGCTGAAACCATGATCAGAATTGAAGATAAAGAATTTTTATTGGATCAGAGATGTCAGAGAAAAATGGTGATGTTTGGAGAGGACAAAGAACTTTCACAATTAGAAGAAAGAAATGAAGCAAGGAAACAAGCAGAGAGAGAATGAAAGCTAAAAGAAGAGCAAAGACAATCTGGTGCGAGTGCAATAGTTCCTGTTATTGAACCTTTACATGACGAAAGTTATAGTGATGACAACGATAACGATGCTGTTGATAATGACAAAATGGTTGATAGAGATTTTGAGATAGAAATCCCTGTTTATTACAAACAACAAGTCAGTAAAGCAAGTTCTTCAGGGTCAGCTGAATCAAGTTTAGCAAGTACTCCAAAACGACAATGATATAATGATATCTTAGATACAATTCTTGACTCGCCTGATGTTTCATCAACATTAGACAGAATTAATCTATCTGACACAAAATTTACTATACTAGCAGCAGCAATTGCAAGGGCTGGTGGACAGAACCTCGATGATGGATCATTGTCACGTTCTACAGTCCGTAGAAAACGAACCTATCATCGATCAAATATTGAAGCCACTGTTCGAACTGAATTCTGCGATTTGGACAAACCACCATTAATCGTCCACTGGGATGGCAAACTGATGATAGATCGTACAAATTCTGCAGCCCCTAAAGCAAATGTTGACCGGCTATCTGTAGGTGTGACAGGTCACAATGTTGACAAAATACTTGGAATAGCAAAACTATCAGCTGGAACCGGAGAAGCCCAAGCAAAAGCAGTTATTCATCTGCTTAATTTCTGGGACATAATTGGTGATGTTATTGGAATGAGTTTTGATACTACAGCCTCTAACACTGGCTCCAAAAATGGTGCATGTGTAGTTCTAGAGAAACATATAGGTAGAAATTTGTTTCATTTCGCTTGCAGACACCATGTTCATAAGATCATAGTAGCAGGAGTGTTTGGATCACTATTTGGACCATCATCTGGTCCCAACATACCTCTTTTCCAGAGATTTCAGCAATATTGGCCCAAAGTTAATCAAGGAAATTTTAAACCTCTGGATGACATTCGAATGAAAATACCCCTGGTGCAAGAACTACAAAATGAAGTGATTGCATTCCTCAAAGAAAACCTGCATGTTAAAATGCCAAGGGATGACTACAAAGAAATCATGGATCTCTGTCTGTTAATACTTGGAAAACTGCCTGATCAAGAAGAGAAAAATTATCATTTCAAGATCCCTGGTGCTTATCACATGGCTCGCTGGATGGCCAAGGTTATTTATTGTTTTAAGATTTATTTATTTCGTGAAGAGTTCAAGTTGACCACAAAAGAGGAAAAAAATCTCTGTGAATTTTGCTTATTTGCTAGTCTGGTTTATGTAAAATCTTGGATATCATGCACAAATGCCAGCGATGCTCCAGTTAATGACTTGTTTCTGTTTCAGCAACTTAAGCAGTTTGCATTTGTGAATAAAACGATTTCCGAAGCAGCAGTCAAGAACTTTCAAAACCATTTGTGGTACCTTTCACCAGAATTGGTCCCACTAGCTTTGTTTTCAAACAAACTTCAAACGGAAGAGAAGCGAAAAATGATTTCCAACATGAAATTTCACGGTGAGAACTGGTCTGAAAGGTTGATCAAATTAAAGAACATTGAAAGTCTAGAGAAGAAATCTCTGGACATGCTGGTGACATCAGTTTCAGCAAGTGCGTTGCGGTCAATGAAGGTTGATATTGATTTTCTGTTCAACAACGATCCAGCTACCTGGAATGATTCCCCAGAATACCAAGAAGGAAAAAATTTAGTATATTCATTGAAAGTAGTAAATGATGCTGCCGAACGATCTGTGGCTTTAATGTCGATGTTTAATGAATCGATTACAAGGAATGAATCTGAAATGCAGAGGTTAATTCAGGTGGTTGAGGATCACAGAAAGCGAGTGCCAGATGCCAGAAAGTGTACTCTGAAGAGTTATAGTCCTCGCTAGCATTAACATTGCACGAACTATAACATTACGATAATTAAATGTTAATTGCTCATATGTTTTTTTGTTTATAATTCGTATTTTAATCAATGACAAAGAGTCAAAAATCCTAGTGTTTTATTTTGGAAAAATTCTGATATAACAAAAACCGCAGAACTTTAGTCGTATTGCAGTATTTTATTTCATTAATTTCTCTGCTAATAAACCAGTCTAAAGTGGATGTGGATTGTAATTTGTATTCAGAATTTAATATTTAGAGATAATTAAAACTGATCAAATCTGAAAAATCTAATTAACCGGGTTTTAGAAATTTGTGGAACTTTGTGACTTTTTCCATGTTTTTCACATTTTTCGTAAAACTTTATGGTCATTGAGCACCCCCTAAACATTATCTGATTGGAAAGATTTTTTGCACAGTTAATTACTATGTCAAATGGCACAAAATAAACAACTATGCAATCAAATCTGAAAAAAAAATTTTTTTTGGACAGCCCTAATATATATATATATATATATATATATATATATATATATATATATATATATATATATATATATATATATATATATATATATATATATATATATAGTATATATACATATATATAAATATAAATATGTGCATATATTTATTTATATATATGTATATATACAGTGAGAACAGAATTTAATCGTACAAAGTAATTTTTCAATAAAATTAACATCTTTGAACAAAATACTGTATCGTGCAGTAATTATAAAGAACTTTTTTTTTCCAATTTAGTGAAAATTTAAAAAAAAATTTGTTAAATTTGTCTTTATGGTTTTGAATTACTTGGTTAAGAATTTGAAATAAAAAGAAGGGGATAAAAACACTTGTGCATAAAATAATTAAAACAAGAAAAACTTTATAGGTTAAAGCTAAGAAAAAATACCAGTTTATTAAAATAACTGAGAAACATTTTCAAGTTTTTGTATTTTATTAATATACTTTAATATTTAATTGATCTAACAAGCGTTTCGGCATTGATTCTACTAGACATTTGATTTGATTATTGTCAGTGTTAGATCATGATTTAACAACAGCTTTCTTCAAATCTTCTTTTTTTGTAAATGCTCTATTGCCTATTTTCTTATCTAATAAAGTCCATAAGTATTCAATTGGATTCAAATCTGGACTCTGTGAAGGCCATTCTAAAACATTTGTCATTTTCATCAAAAATGTTTTAGTTTTTTTAGCAGTTGTTTTGGATCATTGTCTTGTTGAAACAAAAATCTGTTTCCAATCTAAGTCATTTAGCAGAAGATTTTAAATTTTATTTCAATATATTGTTATAAAAATCAGCATTCATAGTTTCATCAATAAATTCTAGTTTACCAACACCATTCCATGTCATACAACTCCATAACATTTTACCTCCACCACCATGTTTAACTGTTTCTCTTGTGCAACTCAAATTAAATACTTCACCCCTCTTTCGCCAAACTCTCTGGGTACCATCAGATTTTTTTAAATTAAACTTGGATTCATCAGACCAAAGTACTTTTTTTCAAAATGATGCTGGCATTAAATAATATTTTTTTGCATAATTCGTTCTTTTCTTCACATGATTTTTTGTTAAAAAAGGTTTTTTCTGAGCTATACATCCACTAAACCCTGCTTTATGAATGCAATTTCTTGTTAATGTTAGTGAAATTGTGTTTCCTGTTAAGTTTTTCAGATGATTTGCTATATTTTTTGCACTTTCAAAACATTTTTTTTTAATCATTCTTAAAATTTCATCTTGTGAGGTCGTCTTCAGCTTTCGTCCTCGTCCAGTATGATTTTCAAACTTTTCATATTGTTTGTATTTATTTACAATGGCTCCAACTGTTGTAAATAGAATATTTGTAAGTTCTTCAACTTTTCTATGAGTATTTCCTTGTTTAACTAATTCTATAACAAGTTTTCGTTGAGTAGTATTTAAATATTTACCTTAAGTAATGTTCTAGAAATATGAATTTAATAATAAAATTGATATTTTATAAATTAAAAAAACCATAAACATTCATAACAAATAATAGTTTTGTACAATTAATTTTTGTGCATGCAAGTTAATACCTGTGTAAGTAAAAAATCAAAAAGTTGTATAACAAACACATTTTCTTATATTTTTACTGATTAATTATAAATAAGAAATAGGTGTAGAAAATTAAAAAAAAAATTGGTTCAGTTGTTTTCATTATTAATCAAGATAAAAGCAAGTTTTTTGCAAAATGAAATGCAAAAATTACTTTGTACAATTAAATTCTGTTCTCACTGTAAATATTTATATATATTTATTTATATCATAGCATATATAGACATACATTTACAGGCTTTTTTTGCCTAACTAATTGCTTTCAGTTTTTAGGGAAAAAAATAAATAAAAAAATGAAGGAAAAAAAAAAAAATTATTGCTGCCTCAACCCAAACTCCTCGTTGATGTAGTAGTAACTCCCTTGCATATTCTTTTTAAATATTTTAATGAATGCACTGAAACCCTCACAGCTCCATATATCAGCATGACGTCAAATTGTCGATCTAAGTGTGCATGTATATATGTATATATCTCAATACCTTAAAGCGCAAAAATGCTATGTTGACTTTTTGAAATTTTCAGTAAATGCAAAAAAAAGTTTTATCTCCTCTAAAAACTAAAAGATTGATATTTAAAGTTTATACAAAGTACAACTTTAGTGTAACACATTTTAAAAGAAAATGGTACTAAGATAAGCAGTTTACTTAGAGTTCTTTATTAATTTACGAGTAATTTAGATATATAAACAATAATCATATAAATTTATAGAAGGCTATATTTGAACACAGAGATAACAATGCTTAAATAGCTTACGTTTAAGTATAACAATAGAGCAACACAAAATAAAATTATTTTAAAAACAACATTATGGTAATAAAAGTAAAAGTGCATTTAGCTGTTAAATTAAAGCTTATAGGCATCATCGTAAGAATAAACTGTCTGTAAACAAAGTCAAAATAAAAAATTTCTCAAAAAATTCTAAGAAATCCAAGTTTTAGTTTATTTATTATTTAATTATTATCATAATGCAGGATAAAAATACTAAAATGCCATCGGTTGGAAAATTGGTAAATAAATAAAAAAAGGCTGATACCAATTCTAATAGTGCAAAAAATGGCAGATTAAGCCAATGTCGATTAATTGGTACATCACTTGTAATTGTAATTGTAAAAGTTCAATATCACATAACAGTAGCACAATATCACATAACAGTACCACAATATCACATAACAGTAGCACAATATCACATAACAGTACCACAATATCACATAACAGTACCACAATATCACATAACAGTAGCACAATATTGTATTGTAATACCAGAGATGTAATTAAAATATTTATTGTTATTGTATTACTGTTATGAAAAACAGTTACAATAACTTTTGTATTGTATTGTGTTGATGTAAAACAATTACAATAACTATTGTGGTGTATTTTATTACTATTTTAAAGACCAATAGCTATTTTATTTTAAAGTATTTTGATTTTTTTCCCACGCATTTATTATTATTTGCGCTCTAGAAAATTCTGAGCAGCCAAAATCATTTTTAGCAGTCATTTACATATATAAATTTTCTTTTGAAAAGTGAAGTGAAGCCAGGTAAGCCAAAGAAGTATATATATTATGTATACTTAATAAATATTAAATTTAGGGGTGCCCATGGCACCCATTTCTAACAACTATTTACATATAAAGATTTTATTTATTTTGAGTTTAATAATATAACTGTTTAAAGAATAATTTATTTAAAATTAAGATTAATAATATTCATTCAAAATCATGCAAATATATAATTTATTATATGTTCGTAATTAAATAATTATTTACTATGTGAAGTGAAAATTTTGATTTTGTTAAAATTTTGTCTAAACTGATATTCAAATGTTTTACTGGATGATGAGATATAAACAGGGATTATCTTTTTCCAGATATTTCCAGAAATCCAGATTTTTTTTTCAAATTATAGTTTTTCGGGATATCCAAAACGTTCTCCATACATATAAATTTAAGTATATTTTTGTAATATATTTGTTTTTTTAAGCTTTTTCACTCATCACTCATACAAAAATTAAAAAAAGTTTAAAAAAAAAATGGAAACAACTCAGTTAAAAGCAAAATTAGGAGGAAAATAAGGGAAAACCTTTTCCAGATATTTTACCTAAACAAAGTTTTTATTATTATATTATAGAATATAATTTTATAAAATATAATTTTGTATTATTTTATACAATATTATAGTGTTTTTTTTTTATAGAAACGCATTGACAAGTTTATTGAAACAAAAAACTTTACTGATGCCTTCAATGTTGCTCTTCATGCTGATAACTTATCTGTGGTTGTTCATGTGTGTTCTAAGGTTGATCCTAGTGATTTATTTTCATTAGAAGATCCGTTTCCTCAAAATTATATACTATCTTTAATTCAACAGCTTTCTGTTGATTTGAACCAAGACACTGAGATCAAAACTAAGTACTCATTACTTTCTTTTTTTATTAGATTTTTTTCATTATTATATTTAATATTTTTATATTTATATTTTTATTATACATTTTATCCCTAATTTATATTATTTCCAAAATTATGTTTCAGAGCAAAATTAATGTAAAATAAACAATCAATTATTTAAAAATATATTTTTATAAAGGTATTTAGAAGAATCTATAATGGCACTAAATCCTTCAGATGATGTTACTAAAGATCACATGCCAGGTGTACTACATGGATTAAACGGAATGCTTAATGATACAATTGATTTTCTTTTTTCTAATGATCCTACTAATAAGCAAATAAAACCTCTCAAGATGTTGCTAATGGCATCTAAATCTTTACTTGTGGGTGAATAGAGTTAAGGAAGTATGGATTTTAGCCTTTTTAACACTTAGGCTAAATGTGGAGGTACCAGCTATAAAGTTAGACGTGATTGGTCTACTTGAATAGTTTTTAAAAGCTAAGTAATGACCACAAAGTGATCTGTTATGTCATCATATTCATAGTAAAGTGTTTTACATTGTTTTGTAAAATGCTGAGAAGATACATTTTGTAAATTAGTTGATAGTCAAGTAGTAGAGAAGGCAATGTAAGAGATGAGAAGAGGAGAATGATAAGAAGGCGTTGACAAGAAGAAAACCGTGATGAGAAGAAATTTAAAAAAATGTTATCCTTTATTTTTTGTTTTGTTTACTGTTTTTTTGGGTTCTTTTATGCATTAATGTCATACAAAGTTTTTAGGCTTTTTTATCTTTCTATTTTTCAGTTTACTAAGTTCCAGTGTTTTTTATTACAATCTAAAAGCAATAGCAGTATATTTTTTTATTCTGCTGTAGATAAAGTTGCTGGCGTATTTTTTATTCATAATTTTATTTTTAATATTAAATCTTTATTAACAGTTTGTTCATTCATTTTGTTTGAATTGTTCATTCAGTTTGTGTTTACTCGGATCTTTCAAATTAAAATGTTTTCTTAAGAAATATAGTTGTTTTTTTTCCATAATTTATTTTTGAAGGAAGTTTGTGATCAATGTTGTTATGATCAATTAAATGTTTCTTTACATAAGACATAAAATTATTCATAAGTGAGATTTATTAAATAAGATATTTTAGTTTAAAAATCTTAAATCAGAATAATCAAATACATCTAAAATAGAATAAAACTTCTTAAATTAACGGACTTTACAAAGTCTACTTTATAGTTTAGTTATAATATTTTTACATACAAATTCATTCTCTTGCAAGTTACGAGTTACTAAGAGGAAATAAAGATAGCTGTCAACAGATAGCGGTTGGCATAAGATTTACTTGGGGGATTATATATATATACATATATATATATATATATATATATATATATATATATATATATATATATATATATATATATATATATATATATATATATATAACCCTCAGGTGATATGTACTGAAGATTTTACCTAGCCATATTTCAGTATGATATTTTTAGTAATACTCCATGCAGACCTAGGTGTACTGCCTAAGATTAATTAAATATTTATAAGTTTTTAAATATTTACTTATACACAAAAGTTTATTAAAAAATATTTAAAAATATTTAGAGTTCAAGTTAACATTATTAATAACATTATTAGTTATTAATATTAATAATAACATTCATAATATTATATATAACATTATTATTAATAATAATTAATAACATTAATAACATTAATATTAATAATAACAGAGCTTTAATAAAACTTTATTATTAGATTTAAAAAAACAGTTTCAGTTGAAAAATGAGAAATGCACGTTTGGACCTCTCACGATTTGTCAGCACTTTTTTTTTAATCTTATTTATGTACATCACATCAGTA
The DNA here is from genome assembly GCF_038396675.1 of Hydra vulgaris. Lineage (NCBI taxonomy): Eukaryota > Metazoa > Cnidaria > Hydrozoa > Anthoathecata > Hydridae > Hydra > Hydra vulgaris. The sequence continues at coordinate 41,175,550 of NC_088934.1, forward strand.
TCTTTGACATTCTATAACAAATGGATGACTAAGGTAAATTTTTTGATGTTGTTATTGTCTGAAAAACTGACTGGGTTAAAGCATTTTAAAACTTGAAGAATGCAAAATATATTAAGCATACTTAAGTGCAATCCAGATTAAAGTTTTTAGACAAAGTAATGAAATCTGCTATGTTTGTAATTCATGTCCTTAGAGATCTAAACACAATTGTTGTAGATCATTACTAATAATTGCAAATTATGGTGCTGGTAACACACTAAACAATCACAATTTGCATGGGTGATTATGTAGCTGTCAACCAATAGGAAAGTATCTTATATCCTTTACATATATGTATATTAAAATTATAATTCAATCATTATTATTATAGAGTATGACTAAAATATTACTTGCTAAACATTCACAATAAAAACTTGTAATGAAAAACCACATGTCTAGATAAACGATTGCTGCATGTTTTAACATGCCTAAGAGAAGCTCTTGTAAAATGAACAGTGCTCGCCATGCAAGCAGCTCCTCTAAATAGCTTTTTACAAGAGTTTTATATATATATATATATATATATATATATTTATATATATATATATATATATATATATATATATATATATATATATATATATATATATATATATATATATATATATATGTATATATATATATATATATATATATATATATTTATATATATATATATATATATATATATATATATATATATATATATATATATATATATATATATATATATATATATATATATATGTATATATATATATATATATATATATATATATATATATATATATATATATATTGGTACCAAAGTGCAGCAGCAAATTAAATAATAGATATGTTTCGTTACGTCCCGTTCACTATAATCCGTTACATGCTTCAACTTTTTATTCTAAGTATTACATTTATTTTTTAAGTTTTATTTAATCAGTTTTTTAAAATTTAAGGATCGGAAACTTTGCGATGTTTTGTCACATGTTTTTTTAACAAATGTGATTTGCACTATCAAATGCAGGAAATTTTTTGGTGTGTTGACTCACATAATGATTTCTTGGCATTAAACTTGACAAAAGTACATGGGGTGGATGTAAGTTTGCAAACTTTAATTTTTCAATCATTTTTTCGATGTGTTTTCCTTTAAAAAGTACATAAGTTTCATTAAGATTTGTAGACAAATTATGATTTTGTATAGTCTTCTTTCTTGTCATTTGATCAAAATGATGTTTTGCCTTTCATGTGGTTTATTGAATAATGACTATTTCATTGAATACGATCATGCTTGTGAAAATCTATAATCAATTGTACAGTTGAACTACATAATGCTATTATTTATAATTCCATATTTGGCTAGGTTTTTTTGGGTATCAGGGTATCAAATTTAACAGAACATAATTTTTTACAACTTGAACTTGCTTAAAATTTTTTAAAGTATTTTAAAGTAGGAAAGGTCTTTAAAAGTTAATTCAACACCACAAAATAGTTTAACACATCTTGCACATATTGCACAGTTCAATATAAACATGTAGTACTTTATATGCTATGAGATGCACAATGGTTGTGACAACTATCTCTTAGAGAAGTTCTATGCACCCAAAATAAGAGCATTTACCCTCCAAATGTTGCCCATTTAAAATATATCTTAGCTTTTAAAACAGCAAAACAAATCTTATTAATAAGAAAATATAAAAAAAACTTTTTTTTGATTTTCACAATTTAATTTGTCATTAACTTAATACTGTTTTGATGCTGACATTTAATGGCCACGCTGATGTTAACATTTAATGGTCGCGTTGACGTTGACGTTTAATGGTCATGTTGACATTGACATTTAAAGCAATATAAGCAGTATAAAACAATGTGACGTTGGTCACATTGTTTTATACTGCTTATATTCTTTATTGCTATGGAAATTTTGAATCTTAATTTGAATAAAACAATTTTTGGGTCTTGAGGAACATTTATAGCAAAACATTTGCTGAATAATGAATCACACCAGATTAAGTTTAAACAACAATTTTGATTTTGAAAATTAAATTTTAATTCTATTTAATTTTTTTTCAGTTTGCTAAAAAATACTTTTATAACAATTTTGGAATTTATTTAGAAGTTTCATTTTCCATTGACTGTTAGTATGATACATTTTGTCGTTGTATTTATTATTGCATCTATAATACGCAAAGTGTATGAAGCTCATTACAAGCAAAAGCGAGTTGTTTTGGATTGGAGTACTTATATAAAGAAATGTTTTCCTACAGGTTTAATTATTTAAATAAAAAATTTAATTAAAAAAAAAAAGTTTTAATTTAAAAAAAGTTAAAAACTTTATCATTATTAATAATGAAGTATTTTACTTTATTATTATATTATTAATTTATTAAAATAAAATTGTATTTCAAAATATATAAAATTTAAAGTTTAGAAAATTTTAAAAAGTAATTGAAAATTAAAAAAATAGTGTTCAAAACAAAAAAATTTTCAGGAACTTATTTATTAAATGTTAAGTTTTAAAAATTATTATGAAGACAATAGTTAAATTGATCCATTTTATTGAGTTTAGCTGTCAGCGGATCATTAGATATTGGTTTGTCAAACTGGAGCATCATGTTGAGCACTGTTTCTTTGTGAGTAATTTTACTTTTTTTTACATATATAAGTATATTACACACATATATATGCAAAAATTTATAAGTTAAAAAAAGTTTTTTAATAAATTTTTTTTGCAATCTTAATTATTTAGGTATACTATGGCTAAATCCAGTACTATTATATTCATTGTTGGGTTTTCACTTTTGTTCGGATTAGAAAAGTTGGTAATAGTTGTTATGTTTTTAGTCTATGTTTTTTAAATTTATAATGTTTTTAAAATTTATAATATTTTTTATGTAAGAATCTATTTTATAAAATTACTTATTTCAAAATATTATTTTTTTAAAGTTGAGACTTATAGAATTATACCAAACTTAGTAAGTTTGGTATATTTTTAAAATTTAATAAAATGTTTCAAAACTTTGGTTACTCTTAAATCTGTAACATCTTAATCAAGTAATCATTTGAAATAACAGCAAGGTATAAAAAAAATACTTATACAAAAATATACTTATTGTGAAATGGTTTATGGAAGGTAAGTTAATTATATATACCAAACTTTTGTTTTAATAATTTTCTGTATTAATAACGTAATAAAAGCCAATTGCTAAAATAGTTGAGAGCAAAATCAAAATTTTATTTTTATTTTGTGATCTTTTAACAGAAAAGCAAAGTGTAAACAACTAAGTCAACTAAGCAAAGTGTGAATAACTAAGTCAACTAAATTTACTTGAAAATTAAGTAATAATAACCAGAAACTTAGACTTAAGTTAACACTTAAAATAATGTTTTAAGTCTTATACTTATATTAAAAATAATATCAAAGTTACATTTATACTTCAAATTCAATAACAAGATTGTATACATACTTCTAACTCTACAACAAAGTTATATATATACTTCCATAGCAAAATTATAAACATACAGTTGAAGTTGAAATTCAAATATAATAAAGCTTTTAAAAAGTTTTTTAAAGAAAAACTAAAAAAACTTTAAAGAAAAACTAAAAAAGCAAAAATAAAAAACATAATTTTAAAAATTGAATTATAAACCAAACTATAAATACTTTAACACATATTGGTACTGTTTGTTCCTTGTTGAAAGTCAAAGAGAAAGCTCATGATTTTTAAGAACTTGCTTAGTTCAAAAAAAAGATCTGTTTTACTTCATGTGCTTAGTTCAGAGAAAGGTTTATTTTACAGAAAACAAAAACATGACAGTGAATGTTTAAAATCATGATTTGCTTTTGTATACTATAGATACAGTTTACACTAAAAAATACAATAGATACAGCATGAATTACACAGTACAGCTTATATAGTAGATTTAATTTTTAAAATTGCAAAACCAAAACACTATAAATTTTACTTTTTTTATACTCTCCTGTATTTAGTTATGAAGTTTTTCAAGTTTTCTTTTTTAATTCTGTTATTGTTTTTCTCAAATCTAGTTGGTAAATCGTTATTCAAAATGATAGCTTACTATAAAATTTATAAATTTTCTATAGATCTTAAGTTAAAGTTATTATGGCGTTTGCCTTATGTTGTTATAGATGCTAATTTTAGGTTAGTACATATTATTATATGCTGCGATTATTTTCTATAGGCACATGTGGATTACGTCTTAAAAACGTACTTAACTTTTATAGTCTATTTCATTAAATTATAAATAAAGTATCAAAAAATAATGAAAATTATTAAAAAACAACACCAAACTTGAAAAGAGGTCAACCATAAACGAATTATAGTCAAAAAATGGCTGACTATTTTCTATAGACGCAGTTCACATTTTTTAATAAAACTATAAAAAAAAATGCTTTTATCACATTTTTAGTACTCGATTGAACCTGCTTGGCGCACTTGATAGATTCGTTTTGGCATACTTCCAACCAGGTTTTCCAGCACTTTTGGCTCCATATCCTCCCAGCATTCTGATACCGCTACTTTTAGCTCTGCCACAGAGTTATATTGCTTCTGGTCAGCATAGATACGTCTTACAATGATTCCCCAGATGTTTTCAACAGAATTCAAATCTGGACTGCAAGCAGGCCACCACATTCACTCAATTTTTTTAGCTTCAAACCAAGTTTTAGTCTTGTTACAAGTGTGAATGCTGGCATTGTCTTGTTTAAAAACAAACTTTTTGCGTCAATATTTGTTTTTATTTGGAATCAAACCTAATTTTAGCACATCAAAGTATTCAAAACTTTTCATTTTGCAAGATGTAAATGCTAAATTTAACTTTCCTGTTGCACAAAACCCAAGCCAAACCATCAAAGATCCACCACTGAAATTCCTTATCGAAAAATATTTGGGCTCTCTCCTCAAATCACGCCCTTAGCCACTAAAACCATCAGGCCCATCAAGATTAAACTTTTTCTTGTCCGAAAAAATCACCTGGTATTGAAAACAAAAATAGTTAGCTATTTAGACATCTTACGTGTTCATGACAATTTAATCTAAAGTTTCTTACTTGTTCCCAATTGTGTGCCATGTTTTTGCGGACGAGTTCCATCCATTTCTGTTTGTGAACGGGCTTCAAATTTGGTGCTTTATTCATTTTTGATCGTACTATGTGTGGGCTGTCTTTAAGAACTTTCCCAATTATCTCCTTGCAAATATTTAAACCCAAATCTGAGTTAATTGTTTTCAAACTTTTTGATAAATTTGATGCGAGTCGAACAATTCTGTCTTTTTCACGGCCTGAAACCTTAGATTTCTTTGGTTTCCTCTTGATTGTTGCATAATCTGTTTGATTTTTCAAGAAATTACAGATAATTTGATTTGATCCCTTCAATCTTCTAGCAATTTCTCAATTTGGAACTTTTTTCTTGATGATAAGCCAATATTTGACCTTTTTCAATATCGGTAAGGACCTTTCCTTTCGGCATTTGGTTAAGTTTAACTTAATTTCGACTCACAAAATAAAAAATACTACAGAATATAAAAAATTTGCGACAAAACTTGTAAAAACTTTAGTGCGTCTATAGAAAGTTGCTCGTCAAAACTCATAAAAACGTTAGTGCGCCTATAGAAAATTGCCACGTGATTATTAAAAATTTTACACATATAACTATAATATGCTTACCACAGTGTATGTGATAAGCATATAGTTATATGTATTAAGTATATATGTTGTTATTTGTGTTAAATATATATGTTGTTATATGTATTAAATATATATGTTATTATATGTGTAAAGTATATATGTTGTTATATGTGTTAAGTATATATGTTGTTATATATTTTAAGTATATATGTTGTTATGTGTGTTAAGTATGTGTTGTTATATGTGTTAAGTATATATGTTGTTATATTTGTTGAATATATATATTGTTATATGTTTTAAGTATATTTTATGTATATGTTCTGAGGACAGGTATTAAAAAAGTAAAGCAAACTTTTATAGTAAAACAATGCATAGACATTATGTATCATTGTTTTTGCAAAGTTATACATAGCATGGTGATACATTTTTTTAATTCCAATTTTTTTCAAACCAATTCTAAATCTTTTTCTATATTATCTTAAAAACCTTAAAGAGAAAAAAAATGTATAATCAATTAAAAGTGTTGAACTCCTTAACTGAATTTTTTTCAATTTTCTTTGATGTTTTTAAAATTATCTTGTAAATGAGTAGATCCTTCTTTTGTGTAATTTCACGTGTAAAAGGTACATTTTATATACTGAAAAGTAGATAATTAAAAAGAAATATAAATAAAAATATAAATAAAAATATTTTAAATTAATGCTTTTAATTATTATATATATGTGACATATTTAAATTCTTAGGATCGATATCTTTGTGCTGCTGTCATTCTTATTTTCATTGGGCTGTGTCTTTTCACTCTAGAAGATCAACAGTTTAGTTTTTATGGTTTCTGCATGGTGAGAGACACTTTTGAAGTATTTAAAAAAATTTTGACCATCATTAAGTAAATTTACTTTTTAACAATGCTTATCTAATTGTTTCATATTCTTTTATTTAACAATTAATGGTTTCGTTTCTCACACTCCAAGTCTATTTGTTTAGAAAAAAGGAATTAATATATATATATATATATATATATATATATATATATATATATATATATATATATATATATATATATATATATATATATATATATATATATATATATATATATTACATGAATTTATTACATGAATTTATTACATGTTTAAGGGTGTTGCTGCATCACTTATGGGTGGTGTTCGTTGGACAACCTCAGAATTAATTATGCAGAAAAAAAGTTTAGGTACACTTTTTTTTTAACATCTAAATAATTTAATAATCGAAGTTTTATATATTTTTAATTTTTGAATTTAGGCTTGCACAGCCCATTTGATGCAATCTACCACATTCAACCAGTAATGGCTATTTCTATGGTGTTTCTTGCTTTTTCTATGGAAGGTTTGCTTTTATTAAAAACACTTCGGTAAATAAAATATTGTTAATAATTTATTAATAAAGTATTAATTAAATTATAATAAAATAAAATTTGAAAAATATTTAAAATATAAAGTAAAATCAATTAATTAAAATATAATTCATAATTTCTTGAAACATATAACATTGATATCTATGTATTTTTTCCATCAACTGCAGGGCCACAACTTGCTACTTCAGAGTTATTCTTTCGTGCTTCCTCTCTAAAAGTTGCATTATCGTCATTTTTAGTGATTTTAGTGGGTGCCACTCTCGCATTCCTTCTTATTGTGTCAGAATATTTAATTGTTTCTAACATGTCCAGTATAACACTATCGATTGCATCTATTTTTAAGGTAATGTGTTCATAAAATCTTATGTTGTTATGATTTATTTTAAAAGCACTTATTGTGTTTAATGTGTCAAAAGTTGCTACCCAAAGTATTTTTTTCATGTTCAGACATTTTACGTGAAGGTGTTTATTATTTTTTTTTTTTATATTTACTTAAGATGGATTGGATAAAAATAAAAATTTCTTAAACAATATCTAATGAAAAATTATGCAATGATGTAAATTGTTATAATGAAGTGATACAGATTTTAACTTAAAATATTGCAAACTATATGAATCAGGAAAACAATATGAATGAAGCAAATTCCAAAGAACTGATGCTCGAGGAAAAAACTGGACGAAGAGGAATTTTTCAAGCACTTAGGAACAGTCACAGTAAAAAGATGAGACTTAATAGAATGACGAGTAACACAAAAATGAGTCGAAATGAGAAAGAATTTTAGTAGATGCCATAAGAGATGCCAGATTGAAGAGTACCCATTATAGTATTTACAGAAAAGAGAAAAAGAAGCAACATTACAACGATGTGATAATGTTTTTGAGGTTTGCTGCAAAAGCAGGTCAACTATGTTTACAATGCCTTTTCGCACCTTGTCTAAGAGAGAAAGAGATTCATGTGAACATCCCCCCTCCCCCCTGATATGACAACAGTATTCCATACAAGGATGGATTTGATACTTATAGAGATAAAGAATAGAATCCGGAGTAAGAAATTGTCGAGCACAATAAAGAGATGCAACCTTAGCAGATGGTAATTTTGCAATTTGATATATGGTTTCCAAGATATGCAAGATATGATATGATATGCAATATGATATGCAAGATATGATATGCAAGTTGATATATGGTTTCCAAAAAAGATTGGAAGTAAGAGTTAATCCTAGAAGATGAAGTTAAGTAGATGAAGGGAATATGCAATATATCCCCAGAAATTTTTTTTTTGATTATCATTAGAAAACATTTCCTCATTCAAAAAATGTAAACGAGTGGGGCCTGGGGAGAAATCACATATTTTAGAGGAGTGCCAAGGAAGTTTGTTTTTAGTGGGGGCCTGGGGAGAAAGCATATTTTAGGGGAATGCTCAGGAAATTTGTTGTTCAAGATAAGTAACTAAGAGGCATGGGGCATACTCTAATTTCTAGTATGTTGATACTAGTGTCAAATGAGAGTGACTTGCAAAAAATTAGGGTAATTATAGCTAAACCAACCCAGCATTAATCCCTAACTGCCCCCTTCCTAGAACTACATCTTCAATCCTAAAATTTTTTTTTTTATTCTATCATAAACTAGATCAAAATTTGTAAAAAGATTTCAAATTTCATCAAAAAACCTCTTCGCTTAAGATTTATAACCATGCAAAGCCTAAAATTACCCCCTGAAATAACTTTAAATGGTCTCAACTTTTAAACGAAATTTTTTTTTTGATGTAATTTGAAATCTGTAGATGAATTTTGATCTAGTTTAATATAAAACAAGCAAAAAATTGAAAAGTGTTTTTAGGAACCATGCCCTAGGGGGGATTTGGAGGATTGTTTTGAACACCACAAAATCATGCCATGCCCCTGTATTTAGATTTTCAGAAATGTTTGTGGTAGACTTATCAATTTTTTTTCAAAGTTTGTAAAAATGTTTGTTTAACATTAAAATTTGCAGACGGACAAGTAATTTTACTTATCCGTCTGCAAATTACTTTCTATTTATATTTATTTCTATTTCTATTTTTATTGAAATAAAAACAAAGCAAAGCAACCTTTAATTATTAACAATTAGTAAAAGCTAGCTGTTATTAACAATTAGTAAAAGCTAGCTGTTTTTAAGAACCATATCCCCAGGATATGGTTCTTAAAAACAGTTTTCAATTTTTTGCTTGTTTTATATTAAACTAGATCAAAATTCATCAACAGATTTCAAATTACATCAAAAAAAAATTTTTCGTTTAAAAGTTGAGACCATTTAAAGTTATTTCAGGGAGTAATTTTAAGTTTTGCATGGTTATAAATCTTAAACGAAAAGAGATTTTTTGATGAAATTTGAAATCTGTCAATAAATATATATCTAGTTTATGATAAAACAAAAAAAAAAAAAAAAATTACGATTAAAGGAGACGTAGTTCTAGGAAGGGGGCAGTTAGGGGTCATGGCGAGGTTGGTTTAGCTATAATTACCCTAATTTTTTGCAAATCATCCTCATTCGACACCAGTATTAACATACTAGAAATTTGAGTATGCTCCATGCCTCTTAGTTACCTATCTTGAACAACAAACTTCCTGGGCACTCCCCTAAAATATGTGATTTCTCCCCAGGCCCCACTTGTTTACATTTTTTGAATAAGGAAATGTTTTCTAACAATAATCAAAAAAAAATTTCCGGGGATGTGTTGCAAGGTTTTAGAGTGTGTTCCTATGCACCGTGATCTGGTGAAATTTAATTCAGAGTTTTCTTTGGGACTCTTAGTGGCTGTTGAACTTTCTTGAGTTAAAGTTCACCAGCCACTAAGAGCCCCATGCTGTAGCAGAAGTAAGATCCTTTTCAAGCTCAAATGTCCACTCCAAGCAATCAGAGAGTGTTAGCTTTATTTCAAGACAAGAATAAATGGCAGTATCATCAGTGAACAATGCCAACTTAGATGTAAAAATATCTGGAAAATCATTAATGTATATTAAAAAGAGTATAGGACCAATGATTAATTAATAGGATTAATTAATAATTAATAGGATTAATGTATATTAAGTAGAGCATAGAACCTTGAGGAACCCCTGAAGTGATAGGATATGAAGAAGAGTGCTGTCCATTGAGGTTAACTTTAATACTACGATTGGTAAGGAAGGATACAATAATCTTAAAGATGTTACCTGATACAACTTAAGAAGAAATCTTATGGAGAAGACCAGCATGCCAAACTTTATCAAAAGCTTTGAAAATGCCAAGAGCAATAGCCTTAACTGCTCCACATCTATCTAAAGCATGATAAAACCTATTGGTTATTATTGTTAGCAAATCAGCTGTAGAACGAGAAGATCAAAATCTATATTGATAATCAAAACGTAAGATATTAGATTCAAGATAAGAGGTTAAGTGTTTGTTAATTAAAGACTCAATAACCTTGCTTATGATAGGAAGAAGATTAATAGGACGGTAGTTAAACAAGTCAGATTGCTCTCCAGAGTTTTTGAAAATAGGGATAACAGATGCTGCTTTCCAGCAAGACTCTGATAGGCACTTGTTAAATAGTTTTAAAAGTATAGACGAAAGCTCCAGAGAACACTTCTGCGAGACTTTAACAGGTATGTTTTCTGTACCACAAGCTGTAGAAAAGTCTAAGCAGGAAATTACTTTAGATACAGAAGCTAGAGTGATATGAATATCAAGCAATGGATCAACCTGTTTGTTTGCTATATTAGGTTGGACACATCTGGTCGAATCAAGAGATGATATTGATGAAAAGTTCTTAGCAAACAATTCAGCTTTGTCTTTGAGGTGAGGTGACAAAATCTGAACCATACAACAAAAGGTGGAATAATAGATTTGCCCTTATTATAAATACTGTTAAAGATTCTCCAGAAGTCACAAGAGCCTAATTTTTGAGAAAAAGTACAAGATTTTTTGACTTGAGAATAGCGGGCTTTGGCGTTAGACAAAACTTTTTTACAATGGTTTTTAGCAATAGTAAACAGACGTCTGTTTTCTGAAGAATTTTTTTTCTGATAGACATGAAAGTAATAGTTATGATTGGAAATTGCGGTAATTGTAGTAGGGCGATGCGAGTAAAACCATGGAGAAGAGTGAGGCTTGACTTGGAATTGTCGAGAGCAAATTCAAGATTCCATGCCAGCCTTAATCCAAGAAGTTATGTAAGAAGTACATTTTTTACCAGGAAGATGAATGATTTCTACCCAAGGGCCATCACGAAGTTAATCATGGAAAGAGTCCCAGTCAGCTTTAATGTAGTCCCCACCACGTCCCTGGTAGTACCGCATTCAATATGTTTCTCTGAGCAGTGGCTTTGTTTGTCAAGGTTTGTGTTTCGGAGTTGAGAGAGGGTTATAACCTCAACTAAAGTAGCCTTCTTGACTGTAGTGGCCTTCATGGCTTTGGGTAGGTGAAATCAACAACAACAAAAAAGTTGTAAGAAGTACAATGATAAAGGGGTTCAGATGATGAAGAAGAATGAGATAATTGTTTTAGAGAGATCAAAGCGTGATTAGAAGCACCTAAAGGTGAATGTGGAAAAACTGAACACTGACTACGATCAGAAACAAGGCATAAGTCGAGTAGAGAAGGTAAATGTTTCGGATTGTCTAGAAAGTGAGTTGGAAAATTGACTATTTGAGTTAGATATTGAGAAAGTCAAAAGTTGTGAGCCTTAACGCCTGCAGAGTCATTTAGTCTGATGAGCATTAATGTCACCAATAACAATGATATTGGCTGATAGATAAAGAGAGAGGGCTTGGTCATTTTGATCAGAAATAACATTGAAAAGAGTGCAATCTTTAGATGAAGGATAGCAAAATAGAACAAAGAGAAAGGCAATAGAGTGAAGTAGTGCTAAACGAAAGCACATAAAAAAATAGTCTATGCATTCAAACCTAGTTTACAGACAAATAAATTTGTTGTTATTTATTAATGTAAATGCCCAGGCAAATCATGTGACTATTGGAACCTTTACGAACTAAGGAAGATAACCATCAACACTTAGATCACAAGTTGAGAAAGCCAAAATCAAATTAGTATTACAACAAGCAAGTAGGTCTAGTGAACTATGCGAGAGATAAGACTCAACAGAAGAAGAGTTACTTCGAAGACCAAGAATAATAGTGAATGATAGATTTAGAGAACTTGGTGATGACGTTTTTTGAATTTTATAGTTTTTGGTGCTTTAGTCATTTTTAAATTTGTTAAAGAATTTGGCTCAAAGCACAGGTAGTACTCAGTACGCTTTTTAATTGTCCAAGCAGTTGCCTCATTACTATTAATAAACCCTAAGCCGTAAAAAAGGGCTCCAAATGTGGCCTCAACAATGCACAAAATATCCTCAAAGAATCCTCAAGGGAGGATTCAAATTAGAGGAATTCACAGAATATGTTCAAATTATATAAGTTTTCTAATTATAGGAGTTTGATTCTAACTATTAAACCCTGATGGGACTGAAAAAGTTAAATTTAAACAACCTTACAAGTTTAGGGAGTCCAAATAACAAAGAGTTCAACAAAGTTATAGACGGGTTGCAAATGTTTACAATGTAAGCGCATGCGTTGTAGTTGGTAAGCAAAATAAACAAGAAATATATAAAAATACAATGAAAAAAAATGTATATATATATTAAAAAATATAAAATAAACAAGAATTCTATTTTGAACTACTTAATAAAAGTTAATCTAACCCATATCTTCTGACTTCAATTCTCTTGCTAATCCTGACGAAGAATTTTATTTTAGAAATTGGTATTAGAAAATAATGTTTTTCTTCTTGATCCTTATGGTATCGAGGAGAAATTGTTGAGAAATAATGCTAGTTTGTTTCCTGTAGTCAGTTATCGTGATATATATACATATTTAGTAGAATCACAAAGTTTATATAGCAGAGAAAGTATGAAAGTGTATAAATCCAGTAAGGGTTTTAACTATTTTGTCTGTAAACATGTGCAAAGTTTTTTTTTATGCTGATTTAAATGAAAAGTCTGAGTTTGTGCTTTATAAACAAAGGTAACAAAACAATTTTAGTGAAATCTAAAATATAACTAAGATTAGAGTAGATAGAAAAGGTAGACAATTTAAAATATAACAGTTTTTTAGTAACATAAAATGAGTATGTTACTTGAGCAATTAAGTTTGGTTTTTTTAATAACATAAAACTATATTATATTATATTAGAATTATATTAATTAGGATAATTTATAAGGATTAATTGGAAATGATAAATAATATAATGAACATTTAGGTTTTTAATAACTTATGTTTTAGATTTGGATCAGCTTGCTGTCTTGCAGCTCTACTTTTTAAAGTTGAAGCCTGCATAAGACTTAAAATCAATAAAAAAATTTTTACAAGTTTATAATGTAAGCGGATTCGATCTAAAAAGCATCTTAGTCCCACAGCATTAGCAAATAAAAATTTTAGCTGCCCACAAAAAAATAAACTGCCCCTAGATAATCAACTATCCAAGAATGTTGATGAAAATTGTTGTTCTTTTAAGCAATATGCTGGTATTTCTAATTCCAAATTTAACAAACTGAAAGAACTTTATGCAAGGACTTTATGCAGCTGTTCTAAGTATTGATGAAACAGATTTTTTGTTTTCTAGTGAAACTGATACAGCAGAAGAAACCGATGAAATCTCAGAACCTTTGACAAATTTATTTGAAGCAAGTTTAACAAACTTTTCAAAAGAAGTTTCAATCAAAAAAGATAAAAAATAATTTAAACTTTACAAAAAATGTTATACACAAAAATCTTTTAACAGATCATCAGAAATAACTTGTGCGCAATGTTTTTTACAGAGTAGGAAAGAGAAAAATTGTGGTAGGATTACTACCTCCTATTTTTATGAAGCATGTCATTTGTTAAAAAATGATAATAAAAATTTTATTAACAAAATCCTGCAGTATAAAAATCTTTTGATATAACAATAGCTACAAAGCATGGATCTGAAAATGAAAGTTAAGATAGAGAAAAATATTTTCAAATTATGTCAGAACAACATAACCATTTTAAAATAACTTTGACAGAATTGCATGTCAATAAAAAATTTCCTGAGGTTGATGCAAGTTCTGATGTGTTTGTAAAATGCTTTTTTCATAGGAAAGACCTTGTGGAAATTAAATGCCCTTACAAATATGTAAATGGTTTGTATATTCAAAGAGTCATAAAAAACTTCAATTGGATCTTAATCATGTAATCAAAATAGAATAGCCTTATTGTGATTTATTTATCCCCAAATGAATTTTACTCCCACTGCTTGTCAAAGAATGAACCATTTTGTGAAGACATGGTTGTTAAGTTAAGTAATGTTTTCTTTGAATGGTTTCACTTTGCCTGTATTAGAATAAAAGACATTCCTAAAAGAAAATGATACTGTCCGCCCTGTCTAAATACAGAAAAGACAATGTAAATTTAAGATTTATTTTTAGATTGTAAATGATAGTATGTTTCAATCTATATTTTCCCCATTTAAAATATGTATTTATATAATTTTGTTAAGAAAGAAGTATTCAAATAATATTTTTTTATTTTATATAGCAAATTGTTTATAATTGTTCAGAAATGTTTGATAATTGGTTAGAAAAAACACTTTTGTTTAAATTAACTATTGCACAAATTAATATCACACTATCATTCAATAAGTCTACGAGTGTTATCTATTTGTCTTTCTGTTCATTTATCTTGTTTTATTGGTCTGATCCAAAAATTTCTTCTTCCTTTTTTTTTGTTGTTGTTGTTGTTGTTGTTGTTGTTTCAAATGGAATTCGATAAAAACTTGAACTATTTCTTTTTTTTTTTCCTACTTGAGTAAACAAATGCACAACTTAAGTAACCAAATGCACAACAAGATTTACAGATTATGTTTCAATGTTTTGTTTATTTAATTTTGTACTACCAACTACTGTGCATGCGCTAGTTTAAGGCAAAAATGTAAAGATTTTCAACTGGTTTATATACATTTTTTGCAAGTCTGTTTGTGATATATTGCATTTTTGTTTCATGCAAAATATTTATTTTTGTTTTTTGTAGGCATAGCAAAATTCTGATATCAAAAAATGTCTCAATATTAGACATCATTGTATAGTGTTGTACTGTTTTAAAGTTATTTTGTGCTATCTGTCGATAATTATTAATCGCAGTAAAAGATGCTGATATGCTGTTATGAAAAATAACTTGTAATTGTTCATGTATAAGTTCTTTTGACCTGCTCATATTTTCATTTTGAAGACCTGCTCATGTTTTTATTTTGAAGACCTGTTTATGTTTTTATTTTGAAGACCTGCTCATGTTTTTATTTTGAAGACCTGCTCATGTTTTCATTTTAAAGACCTGCCATGTTTTGGCTTTGTGACTGATTGTCTTTTTTATAATAATAAGATGTCAGTTTCACACAATCTTTTGCAGAAAATTAAATTTTTTAGTTTTTTAATAAGTTTTTTTCTCAAATGTTCCTGTTTTTTATTCATGTTATCTAAATAATTTATATAAATAATAGAAAGTTTATATTAAAAAAAGATTTATAAAGATATATTAGTAATTATAAAAGCAAAAAATATAATAACCACAAAGCAGTTGAGTAAAAGCATTTTATTTGGATGCAACGCATAAAGATTATGTTATAAAAAAACACATAAAAATTATGTCATAAAACAACACATAAAGATTATGTTATAAAAAAACACATAAAGATTAGGTTATAGAACAACACATAAAGATTAGGTTATAAAACAACACATAAAGATTAGGTTATAAAACAACACATAAAGATTAGGTTATAAAAAAACACATAAAGATTAGGTTATATAATTATTAAAATTATAAAACAATGTTATGACAAAAAAGTTAATAGTAATCTTTTAATAGTTTTTTTTTTTATAAAGGAAATTTGTGTACTTACTATTGCTGCAGAGTTCGGGGGGGATAAGTGGACCATGTTTAATTTCATTGGATTAGTCATTTGTATGTGTGGTATTAGTCTTCATATTGTATCTAAATTGTTAAAAGGTAAATGGTTTTTCTTTTAAAAGTTTTAAAGTTTTTATTCCCTTTAAATATTTTTATAAATTGTTAAAAAGTAAATGATTTTTCTTTTAAAGTTTTTAACGTTTTTTATTCCTTTTAAATTTATAAATAGTCCTGTAGATTTTTAGCCAAAATATTTTTTTAAATATTCTTGTAGAATTTTAGCCGAAGTAGGGTCATATCGGAAAATATTATTATAAAGACATGTTATGCATTATTGTAAAGCTTCTTCTTTTTTTTTTTTTTACATTATTAAATTTTTTTTTTGTAACTATCATAACATAACTACTGTGAAGTAACTATTTTGGCATAGAAGCCTGGCATAACTATCCAGCACAATAATATTTTTTTCCATTCTATTGTTATTTTTTTAATAAAGTAGTTCACTCTCAACAAGACTGCAGTTGACCACTAATTAAGTTGGAAGTTTAAAGAAAATAAATAAGAATGTCAAAGAACAAGAAAGTTGTTGACTTAAAAAACTGTAAATTGTTTGTAACTCTATTTAAGTCAAAAGAGAAATCCAAAGCACCAAAAAAACTAGATAAATATAATGAAAAAGAAGATGAATAAAATAGATGAATAAAAGTTTTTTGAACATAAAGTAGCAGTTACAGTAAAGAATGAGACTTTTTTGAATGATGTGTTGCTAAGAATAAGTTTTTAATAAACAAGTGAAGATACCTCTCTTAAGCAACTAACAGGGTTAACATTTGTAAAAATAAAAAAGAGATGCAGTCTTTTGACAATAGAACACAGGCTAAAGCTTGGCAGCTAGCCCAGGCCCAACTACATAAACAACAGATTTTTTGATCTTGTTTAAAAGAGAGAAATCTTTATTAGAAGAATCAGCCCAAATATGAAAACAATGGGGAATGGGGTATACAAGGGTGAATAAGAGATTTATAAAGGTAGAAATTTGGATTGTAATTTGTAAGTTTTAAAATGATTTGTAATTTTCTTAAGAGGTTAGTAATGAAGGATAGATTCGGAAGATGTAAAAGAAAGCACTAAGTATGAATGTTGATCTATCATGAATTAACAGTGTAACATCTAGTGCGTTTTTCGAGATTTCGCTTGATTTGGGATGTAAATTAAATTACTTAGTGTTCACACCAATATCGACAGACAAGATTGCACGTTTTAAAGACTTTCTAAATAGTGTTCTATGTTGCTGTAAAATCTCCAAATCGATGCTCTTGCAGAAAAAAATGATTTCACTGTATTTCATTATGCATTATGTGTCATGGGATTAACTGAACAAATGTGAAAAAGGAAGATGAAGAGAATGATGCATTCAATATTCATTGACAGTTTTTGGCTGCATCATTTTCATTCAAAAAATGATCACTAGTTGGACGTATTTAAATTTACTTTAAATTTGATTAGTTTTATGAGTTATGAGAAATGTATTTTTGCATATTTCTTAACACGGTAAACTTGTGCATATTTTTTTATTTGGTTGAATTTGTAACTGTAAAAGTAATTACATTTTAAAGTATGAAAATAG
Organism: Hydra vulgaris; assembly: GCF_038396675.1. NCBI lineage: Eukaryota > Metazoa > Cnidaria > Hydrozoa > Anthoathecata > Hydridae > Hydra > Hydra vulgaris. The sequence continues at coordinate 41,193,161 of NC_088934.1, forward strand.
TACAATTTACACATAATAAAACATCCCTCCTGCTCCTCTGTTGCTTATAGTAATTTTAAATTTTATTTATTTAAATATATTTTCATATTATATTATTTTTTTAGCGAAAAACTTTTTAATCTTCATAATTTATTTTACTCAAAAAAATCAAGTCATAATCATATCATCATAAGAAACAAACCATCATATCATAAGAAATAAACATATAAATCATATAACAAATAATCCATTATATCATAACAAATAATCCATTATATCATAAAAAATAGATCATTACATCGTAACAAATTAACCATAACATTATAATAAACAGACCATAACATCATAGCAAACAGATCATACGTCATAAGCATTTTTTAATAAAGTTTGAATTATGTTGTTTATTTTTTTATTTAATTTAGGACAAATCCAAAAATTATTTACATGGGTCTAGTTGTCAACAAAAAATTTTTAAATATTTTAATTCCAACTTGTTGTTATTTTATTAAAAATTTTACACTAGAAAAAAAATGCAATAACATACAAACATATAAAGTTATCTTTAACACTAAACATTTCTTGTTTCGCTTTTGCATATATACTAAATTAATTATATACTATAAAAAAATATACTAAAATTAATTATAAACTTTTTGTGATTAATATTTTTTTTTTAATAAATATTTTCATAAACCCGTTTTCCAAACTATTTTATATTTAAAAATATATCTTTTGTATGGAATATTAGGTGTAATGTGTTGGAATGTAATGTGTTGCATGCAGTGGAAATAATAGCAGCAAAACATAACAATATTTTTCGCTTTTTTTCAAAATTGTTTTACATTGTTTTAAACTTTTAGAGCCAGCATATTCTGTGGTAAAAAGTGATGAAAGTGCAATGGCTTTAACTTCCCTTATAACAGAAGCTCAATCTGAAGATGAGGAAACTTTTAATTAAATTTTCGTATTTAGTTTATAAACTATTTAAGATGTTTTTTAAACATATTTTATAATATAAATTATTTATAATAATTTATCTACATACAATAACTTAAAATAATATTTTATAACTATATTACTTCGAATTATAAATTTCTGTAACTTTTGGATTCTTCAAAATTTGGATGGAAAAGTATTTTATAGTTTAAATTTATTATAATTATTTTTTTAAGCTTTTATAATTATAAAATTATTTAAACTTATATCACAGAAATATTACTATATTTTTTGTTTTGAAGTTTCTAGTAATATAAATTTTTTATTTTTATGGCGTTTAAATTATGTATTTTTGTATTTATGATATAGAAATATTGTAAATTTAAAAACAGAAAGAAATATATATAGCCGATAATTTTGAATAGTTTTTCTTTTATATAAATTTTTTTTTTTATAGTTATGTCTTTTTAATATTTAATTTGTGTGTGCAACATTTTTAAGTTTAAACATAAAAAATTATGCATTATTATGTTCAAGCATGCTACATTTATTAATCTAAAAATAATTTTAATTATAATGAAATAATTATAATTTAATAATGCGTTTATTACACATACTAAGTAATTATATTAATATTGATACTCGTTAGATTTAATTTAAAAATTATATATTTCATATATTGACATATGAAACTTTTATTACTTATAAACATTTGTAACTATATAATATTTGTTATATTTGCACAAATAATATGTTAAAATATAGTGTGTATAGTTTATACAAAACATAGATTATCATATTAGTCAGAAACTTTAATAAATTACCATAATTTATTATAAATAAGTTAGGTTTGCAATAAAACGTTTAATACATTTAATAGTAAATAAACATTTAATATTTATTATAAACATTATCGGTGGAATCGCAAAAACTAGTAACGGTATATTTTCAAATCGTACAACGATTCATGATGCCGTTAAGTGTTTTTGATATTTACATCAATAACACTTGACAGTCATCTGGGTCACATTTTCTAATTAGACTATTACGCTGGTTTTAGCATAAATTTGGTTGGTCGGGTGAAGTCTGCTCTAATCTGTGTGCAGTATTTTTATTGAAATAAGAAAAAAAAAAATTCTTAAATATTTAATAAAAATAACATTGACGTGTTATTGCAATTTCATCAAAAGTATTTATATTAAAAACAATTATTTTGCATTATTCTTTTTTTTTTTTTTTTTTAAACTTAGGACTAAAAAAATGAGCGGGCTCCAGAATGCCAACCCAGAAATCTATGAGAGTGTTGGCGATAGAATCGTCACTGAAGAAGAAAAAAATGAAGAGGTTTATGATTGTTTCGATGCTAGAGAAATTTTTGATATCTTTTTATCATTTTTTACACTTTATTCTATTAAATTAAGAATCGTTGTATATGTTGATTTATGATATTATGTATTACAGCTGTCTTCAAAATTTTTATTTTTCGTTTAAGACTTCTTATGTTTTAACTATTGATTTGATGTGATTAATTTTTTTGAAAAATCTTTAACTTTCTTACATTTAATCCGTTATATCAACGATCCTGAACACCCTTTGACATTAGAGCAACTAAACGTGGTGGAAGAAAAAAATATACAAATAGACGATACGCAAAACTCACTACAGGTGTACTTTACCCCTACAATTCCGCATTGTAGTATGGCGACATTAATTGGGCTTTCCATACGTGTTCTTTTACTTCGTTCGTTACCTTCAAGGTTTAAGGTAATATTTGAATTCCCACATAATATCTATAGCTATCAAAATAATATTTAAAGCAATCAAAATAGTATTTATAAATATTAAAATAATAATTATAGCTATCAAAATAGTATTTATAGCTATCAAAATAATATTTATAGCTATCAAAATAATATTTATAACTATAAAAATAATATTTATAGCTATAGAAACAATATTTATCAGCTATCAAAATAACGAGTACAATTGTTTAAGTTTCTGTTTAGATAAATAAGTTTATGTTTTATTTATATTATGTTTTATACTTTTATATTATCATATATTTTAATGATATATTATGTTCTCATACCTTTACATTTTACAATATTTTTTTTGTTATACTTTATTATTATAAATTTTCACTAGAGAAATGCGATAAAACAAAATTTTTATTTAATTGTTTTAATCTTGATGTATCTGTTCTGATGATGTTCTATTCTAATGGTCCAGGGACTTTATCACATTTAGATTAATAATGTATGTCCCAGATTTGTGATATTTTTGATCATTTTTAATGAAAAATTACTAATTGCAGGTTGACGTTATGATTTCGCCAGGAACACATGTTTCGGAGACAGCTGGTGAGTCTAAATTTACCTAATTTGTTAGGAGAAAAACTTTGTTGTGTCTCATTTATTTCTACTTTTGTTATTTAAAAAATACTTTTGTCATCAAATCATTTTATTGGTTTCGAATATTATTTTTTAATCAAAGAAAATGGTTTGTGTGATTTTATATGTACTTTTATTTTCATAGCGAGAATTTTTATTTATTTTTTTATTACAGTGAACAAACAGCTAGCTGATAAAGAAAGAGTTGCAGCTGCCCTCGAAAACATTCACTTGTTAAATGTTATTAATCAATGTCTTAAAATGTGCTGAAGCCCTTGAAATTTAATTTTTTAAATCAATCATTCTCTAAAGAAATTATGTGACCATATTGTGGAATGTTGTGACCATTTGATAGGAACACATGTTGTGTGACCATTTGATAGAAAAACTTGTTGTGTGACCATATTATTCTCTTAGTCGAGACGTTTGGTACAAAATTTTCACAAAACTTAGCTGACATTGGAACTATTATTTAATAATGCTTTATGAATTCAAACTTTATTCGAATCAAAAAGTTAATATTTGCAAGTAATTTTTTTTTTCTTTTATATCAATACTAAATAATAGCTGAAGTAAATTTGAATAAAAAAACACTTTTCGCTTCGGTGAATATTTTTTGATACTTAATTGTTTTTTAATCTTTTAATTACTTCAACAGTTTTATGCAGTAACAAAGTTCAGCAATTTATCAAAATAGGCCGGTAAAAATAGTCGAAAAAATAGTGATAGGTTTGCAATAATTCGCATAGAACTGAAAATTGTTTAATTTTATTAAAAAATTATTAAAAATAAAATATAAAAAGTCCCAACCGATTCCACATCTGCAAAAAAAGTGTAGATGTGGAATCGTTTGTGGGTCGTCGTATCGTGCTTAAATTACTTTGAATTTTTATTTTATTTTTTATTTTATCTAAACTTGTGGAATTTTAAGTCTTGCAAATCAAATTATAATTTTTTTTTTTTCTAAAGTTTTAAATTACTTTTAGTTTATTTTCTTAATATGCAAAGAAATATTTTAGAAAAAATGTAAATAGAAAAGTATAAATAGTAGAATGCCTCGAAATTCACATTTTTCAAATACATGGTTGCAACCACCTGAATATAAAAATTGGATTATTAAAAAAAGTATGACAGTTTCATCTTGTTCTTTTTGTAAAAAAGACATACATTTTAGAAATATGGGTGAAAATGCATCTTAAAAGTAAAATGCATAATAAGTTATCGTCCATCAAGTACATTATGCAATTATTTTTCAGAATCGATTATTTCATCACCTTTAAAAACTAGTACAAATCAGGTTATTGAAAAGCCGTCTACTTCTAAAACATTGGTTATGGTATTTATAAATAAACAAGTAATAACTGCTGAAATTAGATGGGTATTACACGTGGCTTTACCAAAATCTTTTCAAAGATCATGTGAAGGGCTAAACTCGCTATTTATATCAATGTTTTCTGATAGTAATATTGCAGAAAAGTTTCAGCAAGGTCGAACAAAATGTGGATATATTACAAAATTTGGCATTGCACCATACTTTCTTGATTTGTTATATAAAGAAATATTGTTACCACCTGTTTTTGTAATATCGTTTGATGAGTCATTAAATCAGACTATGCAAAATTGTCAAATGGACATTATTGTATGATTCTGGAACCATGAATCAAATCAGGTTTTTACAAGATATCTTGACTCACAATTTTTAGGAGGTGCAAACTCAGAGCAATTATTAAAATCTTTTAACCAAGGTGTATCTTGACTTAACATACAAAAAATGATTCAGATTTCTTCAGATGGCCCTAATGTCAATTTAAAGCTTTTAGGACTTGTAAAAGGAAATCGTGAACTTAATGAGTATCCAGCCTTAATAGATATTGGCACATGTGGCCTCCACACAATATATGGAAACCTAAAAACATCAATCAATAAATCTGAATGGAAGCTTGGTGAAAAATTGAAAGCAATGCGGAAGTTTCTCAATAAATGTCCTTCACGTAGAGAAATCTATGAAAATGTATCCGAGATGAAGGTCTACCCTTTACCTTATTGTGGCCATCGTTGGTGTGAGAATCAAAACTGTTGTGAACGAGCAGCAAGTATTTTTCCTGGATATTGAAAGTTTATTGAACACTTACAAAGTTTACTAAAATCAAAGCAACCTCATGGAAAGTGGTTTATTATTTTAAAAGATACAATAAAAGATCCTTTGTTTATCGCTAAATTAAAATTTGTTGAATTTATAGCTGAAAAGTTAAATCTATTTCTGAAAGGTTTTCAAAGTGATAAACCAATGGTCCCATTTTTATTTGATGTTTTAAAAAGCATATTAGTTAACATTCTCAGTATGTTTTTATTGAACGATGTATTAGAAAAATCTGATACAATTAAGAAAATAATGAAGCTAAATCTATCAGATCCAATGTTATACAAAAGAGAAAATACAATTGATATTGGTCTGTCTGCCAATATGAAAGTTCAAAAATACAAAAGATTATCAACATCAAAAGGAAGCCCAATTTCAAAATTTTACAAAGATGTATGCATATTTCTATCTTCACTTGCAACTCACATGTTAGAAAAATCTCTCATAAAATATCTTATTGTCAGGTGTTTATCTTGTCTGGATCCAATTAAATTAGCAGATAGCAGAGAACTAGAGAGTAACAAATAAAAGTTTTCTAAATTATTACAAAAATTAGTGGCTTTTGGATATTTAAAATCAAAAGTTGGTGACAAAGCAAATGAAGAGTATTTTCAATTTATAATAAACGTTGTTGGTAAACGTGATGCAGAGTTTTTGTCATTCAAAAAAATATGAAGATAGCTTGGATATTTTTCTTACTCAGCATATACCTGTAAATGGATATACATCTCTTTGGGATGTCTGCATAATTTTATTTTGTTTGTCTCATGGCCAGGCTGCCATTGAACGAGGATTCAAAGTAAATAAGGATTATTTAGTTGAGAATGAAAGCAAAGGTTCACTAATTGCCTTACGAATAGTAAATGATCACATGTCATCAAAGGGACAAAAAGCTGCTGATATTCCAATTACTAGGGAAATGGTAAAATCTGTTAAATCATCAAGAATGCGATATGAAGTTGCGTTGGAAAGTGCAAAAAAAGTTAAATCAACTGTAAGTTTAAGAAGAAAAGCTGTTTCCGTTGAAATTGATGATGTTGTTCGAAGAAAGAAACTACTTTAAGCATCAGCTGATGATTTAATAAAAGAAGCAGATAGTTATTCATTAAAAGCTGAGGGAAAAAAGGATTTGAGTTTTCTATTTACTTCAAATGATTAAAGAAAGTTATCAAAGGATAAACTTTTAAAATTGTAAGAGCTTGATAGTTTAGAAAAAGTTTTATATTTAAAAAGAGATTTTATTGCTTAAGTTTTATCTTTTTTGTAAATATTTTTTTTTGATATAGTTCCATTAAAGAGTATGATTTCAATAAAAAAAATTCTGTTTAACTATTATGTATATATACAGGGGCTGAAATCAGAGAAATGTGAGGCATGTATGTATATATATATGTATGTATGTATGTATGTATGTATGTATGTATGTATGTATGTATGTATGTATGTATGTATGTATGTATGTATGTATGTATGTATGTATGTATGTATGTATACAGCCAAATTATTTTAAACTCTAATATTAATATAATATTCTATTCTATAATTCAATCAATATGAATAAATTTAATGTAAAGATAATTGATAATATTCATTTAATAGGATATAAAACGCAACAAAATGTTCTGGAAATGTCCTAGAGTTTAACTTTTAAAATCTTGTGGCCACCATGCCCCCTTCCCCATATAGCGTGAGGTAATTTATTGGCGATCCCAGTGCATTTATTACTATCTACAAAAAAAAGTTTTTGCGGCTTTTTCTTTGATTTTGGACTAAGACAACAAAATGTTGCTAAGTTTTGGGAGTTTTATTGTATAGCCGTTCTAAAATAACATAAATTTAATTAAAGTTAGGCTTTTATAAATATGATAAGTTAAAAAAAGAAATTTAAGAGTATTAATTTAGTATAATTTTTTTAAATATATATATTTTTTAAGCTATTTTTATGACCCCTGTTATGAAAAAAAATCATGGAAAAAATTTTTTTTTTCCATAATTTTTTTAACTAAATTTTCTACTAAGTTTTAAATGCTAAAAGTATTTCATCACGTTAAACTAAATTACGCGCGTTCAGTTTGTCTTAAACGATATTTCGTGTGGCTTTTGCAGTTTACACGTTTGGCCATTGTTAAATATTTCTCATCGATTAAATAGTACAAATCTCAACGATTTGTACTATTTAATACTTTTTTTAAGAAATTTTTTAAAATGTCGCAATTGTGTTTTATTTGTAGTAAACTTTTAACAACAAGAAAAACAGTTGTTGTTGATCGTGGAAAAAAGACTTAAATTGATTCTAGTGTCGATAGAAACGACGGGCTCCTTGAGTACCTAAAAGGTCCGAAGTCTGTAACAATGTGCAGTGCCGTAAAGTGTAAACTTGGAAGAGTACTATTACGACATTTGCTAGACAACAACATATGGATAAAGCCAGTACATTCAAAACCTCGTACCAGAGCTGGCGTGATTGAATCCAATTTTTATTCCAAAAAATGTTTATTTTGCGGCAATGAAGCGAATAAAGAGGCTGGAAAAAAAAAGCGCAAAATGTTCGGCGTTAAATTTATAAAGTTGTTACCCCTGAAATGAAAGAATCGATTCTTAAGGTTGTTTGGAGTCGGTCTGATGACGTAACAAAAAATGTTACTGCGCGCATTGAAAATGAATATAATTTAGTTGCTGCCGAGGCTCGATGAGACCAACCGCTGAAGGTAAAATCGGTCGTCCTCCAGATAAATCTACAAATGATTCGATAGAAGAAATATTTAGATACTTGAAAATTGACGATTGAGTTAAAAAGTATTTGCAAAAATCCACATTTACACAACAGAACAATAAAGAAACGATTGAAATTGAAATATGGTGATAAAATCATCACTGAAAAACCGAGCAGATTAACTTTCATTTGTTTTTTTGAAAGTCATTGCAATATTCTTAAACAAGCTTGGTATTAGCAAAAAATCCAAAATAAACGAGGAAGAACGATTTTGAATCTTAAAAACTGCGGCAACAATCATTCGAGAGGACTTCCAATCATTAGTCTTAGGTAATACCATTTATCCCTTACCAAGTCGAATGTTTGAAGATTTTATCAGCAATTTTGACATTGACAAATGAAGACTAGTAACGAATTATCTCAAAATGAAAAAATATGACCCTGCCGTTTCTTCCCGTGGATTATTTAATATATTGCAGACAACTCTGATATAAATGTAAAGGCATTAGACGGTAATAACATACATAAATGAGTATCATTCAAAATTTTACCCCGAAAAGATCAGTTACACAAGAAGATCGAATACCACGAATATAAAAGTCCCTTCAGCAAAAGACTTCAAAGCAAAACCTCATGTGCCAATACAATTCTATCAAAATGATAGTGTATTCCTGGAATTATAATAATCTTATATGTAACTATAAAAATTAAAAAAAAAAACAAAAAAAATTTTTGAGTTTGGGGTTTGTTAATTTAAAGCAACATTATGCAATAGAGGAAAAACAAAAAAATTTAACATAATTTTTTTCTTTCTAATTACTTGTGAAAATCTTTAAAACAATTAGATTAAGGTGTAAATTACAAATGTACATTATATATCTCACAATTAACCTTAGGGATGCCATCATACCTAGGGTTTTACATCAAGTTTTTTTTCACTAAAGACAGGCCAATGATCAATGCTATTAATTCTAGTTGAAAATTCAGGAAGTAATGCAACAGAACCTTTTTTTCTCTTTGCAACAAGGAGATTTTTCTACTGATTTTGATAAACAACCTCTTTTATTTTTCCCCATAATTTTTTTTTTACAAGTCCATCAATTCCTGATAAAACATAAACCTTAAATCCCTATTTTTTTGGGTTTTATTGGGTTTATTTTTATTTATAAAGAACAACCTGTTCATCAACGCATAACATTTCTTCGTGTTTCAGAATATATTGGGGCTTCTAATACATAAGAAATGAAGTCCTTCAACATAATAATAATAGGTCACAACTTGTATAACTTATCTACATGTTTATTGTTAAATGTATCGCTGTCATTGCAATGATAAAATAACTTGATTTGTTCAAATCTGTTGACAGTCATACCTACTCCATTTTTTTCAAAGTATTACTCATTGCTCCAATACATTCTAGTTGATGACATTCGAACAATGCTCATAGCACATAAAATTCCAATAAATTGCTCAAGTTCATTTTTATCCAGCCAAAGTGATTTGTTAGGATTTTTTTGAACAGCCTATTTATTAGATTCATACTGTATAGGCTCAGCAATGTTTAAATCATCGTCTATTTCATTATGATCCTAATATTGAAAGTTTTTTTTGTGAATATTGTCTGGATTCTTTTTTGTCCATACCAAATTTGACTTCAATGGTTTTTTGCTAGTTTTTTGATGATGAGGTTAGAAGAAAATCAATTTTATCATATTGATCATCCAAAACTTCAATTTCAGTATCAGGTAAAACAATTTTTTAATCAGTATTACTATATAAAGCACTACTATCTATAAATTCTGTATTATATTCTTCATCAGTCTGTAAACAAATCACTAACATCTAAAATTTTCGGATTTTACACTAGAAATTTTATAGAAGCATGATTAAGTCTTGATATAGGTAAAGTCTTCATAAAAGCATTTAGCACTATTCTAGAAAAAAATTAAAAAATCCTTCTAAAACATAAAAATTACACAATTCGTAGGTGTTTTGTTTTTAGGTTTTTTTACATCTAGAATACATGGTGTTGCTTTAAAGCAACAAATGCATTTTTCAGGTCTATATCTTTATAATAAGTGTAAATTAAATCTAAATGCTTCTAAAATATAACTGTAACTTTAAAAAATATATAAGATTGTTTTTTTTATTTATAAACTTGTTCTAAAGTATCAAAACAAATTCATTAAAGTGCAACAATATAAAGTAAACTGTTTTCTCAAAATTAATAATTTCAAATGTTTCCAAAAATGTAATGCATATTTTTATCGCAATGTGGGCACACTTAAAATATTCTGCATCATAACTTTAAACTATTAAAATGATTCTTTGAGTTGCTACCTTTAGCTAAACTGTGTAACAAGCTTATGTGTGATATGTTAATTTAAAGACACGCTATGCAATAAATGCAAGATTTTTATCATTACCCGGTTTGAATGGTTTTGTCGAACGTTTAACAAGTAATATAATGAATTTTTCTAAATCCCACCAACCAGCAAATAACTGCAGTGATATAAACACTACTTTACTTTGTGCTTTACGAAATGCAAAAAATATGGCCACGAAGTATGCATTATTACTTTCAATCAACCTCTGTATGCAAATGCTCGAGAAATCGTATTTACAACAACTGACGGATCTGAACTACCGAAGATCGTAATAATACTTGGAAGATTTTTTGAGGTGCTTTCGTTAATTTATGCACCTAAGTCATTAGAAAAAATGCTCCATGGGCATGCTTACGCTGTTAGATTCTATACATTACTTCAATTTACTTTATCAATAATAATGTTAAAAGATCTTGTTATTTATGACGTTGAAAAAATTAATATTACCATTGAGAAGGTCAGGAATAGCATAATTTTATTTAATTATATCGGAAATAGTAACGATAATAAGGTATGTGAAAGATTACTTTATCACTTTAATAAAAAACTATAAGAATTTGATAAAACGAGGACCTACAGCAAAACTATGGATAAAATATTTTAATATGGTGTCGATTGCAATGAAGTTTATAAGAGCTGAATGCATGGGAGATTGCCAAGTTTATTTGAACAACAATAAAGAAATGCTTCCTTATTTCCACGCATTAGGACATTTTCCTTATGCTAAGTCTGCGCACTTGTATTTGCAGAATATGCTACAATTACAGAAATTAATGAATGTTTATCAAAAGTTTATCAAAAGATTTTTCAGAGTTAACTCGGTTGTGGTACTTCAATGGATATGGTGATCGAGCAATCAATGATGAAATCAATGACGACAAATGGAGATATTGCTTGAGGAAGAAGCACAAAAGACAGTGTTATAAGTTTATGGTTTTATGGCATGCATGCAATGAATACTGTTTGTGAAGGATCGGAAGATCTCGTTGATATTAGAATGGGTACAACAGGTTAGCATGTGGATGCAAATGATTCACGAATAAAGAAAGACTCTAGAGATACTGAAAAACTTTATGAGTGGTTTTCAGTACATGATCCTTTCTCAATAGTTAAAGAAATAATATCTATTTCAGTGGTGTTGTCGGTTGCAAGTGTTTCTATGTCTAAAATGGCCGGGTAAACATTTAATAACAAATTAAAACGAGCTGATAAAAAAATTCCTCTTTTAACCATGAGTAACTGTGAGGATTACATGAGATCTGTAGATCCGGCATTGTTTTTTCAACGTATGAGTATTACTAAGACATTTGAGGATGAAATTGAAGATTTTTTTGTATATGAACTAACCTCCTACCCATTATCACTGTTTGATAAAACTGGAATGCGTAAAACACATAAATCAGCTTTTTACGGTGAATCAGTGAACATTAAAATTGACAAACCAAATGCATCATGACAAACCAAACATCATCGGTGGAAGGTATTTCTTACACCACGTTATGTGTGATTGAGAAGAAACGTTTAACGTTATTTTTGATAGATACATTCAATATGTATGTATATTCAGTGTGTACATAGATATTTTGGTCATCAAGTTCCTAAAGTAGCATTTGGCGGTTATACTGATTATAAGAAAGATGTTAAAGCTGCAGAACAGCGTTTTTGAACAACAAAATCATCTTCATCAAATGATGTCATTTTTGATCAATTTATTACGGTTCCAAAAAGCTAACAGCAATTCCTTTCCAATACTCACAACAATTCTTGGTTCATTTTAATGTTATGCAAAAAGGTAACAGCTTCAATAGTTATAGTGAAGCAAGCTGGTAATGACGCTGATGTCCTCATAATTGAAACAGCCATAGAGCAATCCAGTACATCAAATACAACTATCGTTGTCGGTGAAAATGTTGACTTATTAATTCTACAGACTGTACAAACTCCAATTGATAAAATTATTTATTTGAAATCCGGCAAAGCTCAACAATCAATAAAAATGTATTCATTAAAACGTTTATTTGTTCATCCAAAATGTCAAAATCTTATTTTTTACATGCAATGACTGGCTGCGAAACTATATCAGCGTTTTTTAGAAGAGGTAAAACAATGGTATTTAATATATTTGAAAAACATGGGTTAATTAATTGTGCCAAAGTATTTCAATAGATCGACTCTAATCCACAAGACATCATCACAAACAGAATTTGTTTTCTTCTCACCCTATATGGAGCTTTAAAAAAAATTGTTTGTACAGACAAGTATAGATATTTAAGTTTTATAAAAAATACACGGAACAATAAAAGAGTGCAATTATCTTGTCTTCTTCCAACATCTGGTTCTGCTAATCCTCACTTGTATCGAGTATACTATCAAGTTCAAGTATGGCTAGACAATCAACTGGACCCAGCAGACTGGGGTGGGAAATTATTAGGTAATAAATTGGAACAAATTCAAACTTTACTCCCACCTGCTACGGAAAGACTTCTCAACACCATTTTTTGCTATTGTAAAAAGCGTTGTAATGCAAAATGTAGCTGCAAAAATTTCGAGTTATTGTGTTCACTTGTATGTACTAATTGTCGAGGACAGTCTTCCTCCAATGTTGAATCAAAAGTCAAAAAAGACATAGAAGAACTAAAACATAGCCTAAATTTTTATGAACAACTAAGCGATGAAAAAGTTAAGAAATGTTTTCAGAAAAAAAAACAATTCAGAAATTTCACGCATACAAAAAAAGTTAAAGGAGATTTAAGATCGATCGAGACGTAAAGATTTAAGAGTAAATGGAATTAATGAAAATGAAGGCGAAAACTTGATAATGAAATGATGATGATTGATGAAATGAGGGAGGAAAGCGAACTTAAGGTAAAAAAAGTTTTTAAAGAATTATTAACTGTTAAAAATGTCTATATTGAATGGGCCCATAGAATTGAAAACAGTAGTGATTTTTAGCCTTAAACCTTTAGGTTTTAAAGATAAAGTTGCATTTTTAAGTCAAGCAATCTAAAAGAGAAAAACATTAAAAGAGGGTTTTTCTCACACTATCAAGTATTAATGTCTGGTCAAGATTGTTCCTGGACTATGAATTTTTTAACTTCGAAATCAATAGAAAATAAAAATGAAGTAATTGAAGGTAAAAAAAAAAGAGATTAACCTACTTACTGTGCTAGCTTTTTGAGAAATGGGGCAAGGATACACAGCAAATAATACTTTTTGTCGTTTAATAAATATGCCTATGACTAAACGTGCTTGCCATAACATTAATAATAAACTTTACGTTGCTTACTATGAAACCTCCAGAGAGAGTAAAAAAAAAGCCTTAGAGGTAAGTAGAGAAAAACTTGGTGAAAGTTATGATGTATCATCAATTGTCAATATTGCTGTTAGTTTAGATGAATCATGGCAGCACAATGATGAATGGTAAAGTTACAGCAATATCTCATGGAAAGTGTGTTGATGTTGTTGTCCAGACGAAAAGTTGTTACCCCTGCATAATATGGTCAAGAAGAAAAGGTACTCCAGCTTACAAGACTGGATGATCACACATACCTACAAGATTAATCATAAGGGCAGCAAGATTAGTCATAATCTTGCTGCCCTTATGATTTATCTTGGTATGGAGTCTTTAGGCGCTCTACAAATATTTAAGCAATCTGTCAAGGAGCTTAAACTCAAGAACCTGACATACATTGGAGATGGAGATACCAAGTCTTATATGTAAGCTTGTGATACAAATCCAAACACAGGAGAAAATTTTGAAAAAAAGATCTTGGCATTTTTAAATTGCTCAAGAAATTACCTAGCCAAATTCAAAATGTCAATAAATCGCTAAATAGGATGATTTGGACTCGCGTACTCAAAAGAGTTCATGTGGAAAGAACAGTTGTTGAGTTTGCTTTAGCCTCTGCAATAAATAGCTTCATTAATGGATTTCAGGGTTTACTACCAGTTTTTGAAAAATTTAATGTTGTGCCTGGATATTTTACAACAAAATGTTCTCTAAATCTAAATTATGTACGCGTTAAACAGAATGCGATAAAAAGTACAGGTGCCACAAAAAACACGAGGAAAAAGCTAAAAGCTATTAAAAAAGGCTTTATTGACCAACATAACTTCATTGACCAACATTACATTATTGACCAACATAACGAAGCAGAAGATGTTGCATACAACAGTGGTGGTTTTTTAGTAGGTTTGATTGTATAAAAAACCTAATGTATTTTTTTAAATTGCGTTTTTCTAGCGATTGACTTTTTGTGTATCTTTAAATTTTTTAACAAAAATAACTTTTTAACCACTCATTGGAAGTCTTTCAAATTTTCAGCAACTATTCTTAATCTATTTCTATACCAAAGAAAATTAACTTTTTTTTTATATTAAAGTATTAAAACTTGAATTTTAACAAGCAGTGCTTATACTACTTTCTTTTTAATGATAGAGCTTAATGATTTTAAAATATTAAATGTTGTTCATTGTATAATTTTTAATTCAGCACATTTTTGAACGTATATAAAGTTTGCTTTGTTGAACATGTATGGTTCTTAAGATGTTCTTGCAGGGGTGTGGAGTCATAAAAAAAAGTACTAACTCCAACTCCGACTCCAATCTTTGAAATTTTCAGAGTACGACTCCAACTCTGACTCCAACTCCGACTCCAAAACAAAATTTTTGAAAAGTTCTTCGAATTTTTTTAAAAATATTACGAGATAATTTAAAAATATTTTTTTTGCCAAACAAATGAAAAATTCTTTCAAGATTAAATATTTTGTACACGCACGTACAATACCGAGAAGTTTTACTATTGGAACGCTAAACAAAGTTGCGACCCGACTCCGCTAAAAATGTCGTGACTCCGACTCTACAGCCCTGTATTCTTGTTAAATAAAGATTCATTTGCTTTGCCTAATTTTGCTAATTTATGCGCATAACAATTGAATAAGATGGTAAAAATATTTGTTTTATTATTTTTTGAAATGATTTAATCTAACACTTTAGAAAAACAAAAGTGTTTCCATATAATATCAAGTTTTAATTTTTTTTCCTATTAAAGGGTACTACCACCTTGAGGGAGAAAATAAAAATAGAACAAGCGGCTGGTAAGTTTGCATACATATCTTATGATAAATTGATAATTCGCGATTGGGTGGCAATGAAAAGCAATAATTTATCAAATTTGAAAAAAAAAATTTTCGGATGAAAATGACATTTTTGGTGATAATGACACCGACTCAAATATTTTTATCACAAAATGTTAGAAAGTAAACATTAATCTGTACCTGAATCTTTGCAACATCTTACACAAAATAAAAACCTTTTTTCAATTTTTATATCAATATTCGAATAAAAACTTTGAATATTAGGAAGTATTAAATATTTTCAAATTTTCAAAGTTTTGGAAATTTGGTGTAAAAGTGGTGAATCAAATTATGAATTTGAATTAATTCCATATCAATTCGCTAACTATATACATTTAACGCAGGTAAGGGCCTTAGTATTTTTATCCACAACTCACATAATTATAATTTATCCAACGACCTCTGTGTTAATGAAACAGATTGTGAATCATGCTTTTTTTATTTTATTTTTTACAATGTTTAAGATATAAATGCAAATACAAGAGAAAAATCACAAGTGAAGATATCATAAAAACAAATAAATAAAGAATGCGGGTACTCAAAGAAGACCATCAGGTCTTGTCACAGAGAACCGCTAATGAAGAACTTAAAACTTAAAATTTAAACAAAGTATAAAAGTCGTTATACAAATAAACTAAACTAAAAAAATATAATAAAATATAAATAAACAAAAAATACCCAGGTATTTGATTTAATAAATAAAAAGAAAGAGGACACTCGCAGAAGACCATCAATTTTTCATCAAGAACCGCTCGTAAATTTAAAAATCTCATAAAAATCAAATGCATACATACATGGTCAAGTGTATAAAGCACAAGAAAAATTTAAGTGCATTCATATACATATTCAGTTGCATCACTGCATGAAAAATAAAAAAAGTAAATTGTTCAATGTTTAAAGATAAAAAGCTATATTATTAATAGACAAAATGATTTCCGTAGGCTTTTTTTTGAATGAGAGGTAACTCAATTCCATAGAAAAATCAAAATGTTTTAAAACTATTTTTTTCCGAAGAGAAGCTCCGCGAAATGAAATGTTTGATTATCCAAAATTAGTTTGAAAAAATGGTTGACGAATTAAATTATCGTTTCTTAAGTTGTATTTATTTTTATCTTTTAAGGTATATAAATTATGCAAAGAAACTTGTTTGGAGTTAGTTTTACATTTGTACATAAAACAAAGAATATTAAAAACATTTAGCTGATGATTAACTTACTCATGCCAAGCTAAGGCTTGGCATGAGTAAGTTACTCATGCTGCTCGTCTTATTAATTTCAAAAACAGGTTTACTCATGATGAGTAAACCTATTTTTGAAATTAATAAGACGAGCAGCATGCTTTTGTTGACGATAAAGTAGCCTAAGTTTGGATTTATTAGCACTACACCAAGAAATATTTGCATAGTTTAATGACAATGGATAAAGGAGTAATACAATTGAGTTAAATTACGTTTATTTAAAACACTTTTAGCTTTATACAATATTTCTATACTTTTAGCGCCTTTATTACATTAGTTTAGAATTAGTAAATAAACTTGAAAAAACATAATTATAAATAGTGTTTATAGACCACCATCTGGTAATATGAAAAAGTCAACTTAAAACATTTCTAAACAAAATCTAAAAATTCAAAGAAACATATTTATTTGGTCGGGGAATTTAACATCAACCTAATCAACTATACAACTATTATAATAATCCTCTTTACACAGGTAGAAACTCAGACTGATTTATCGGATCATTTTCCTACATTCTTAGCTTTAAATAATATTTTAATTAACAATAATGCCACAAAATCCTCAATATTTTGGCGACAGATCAATGAAAACTCCTTAAAGCATTTTAAAAACTGTTTAAATAATTTTGTTGATTGGAATCTAGTTTTGCGACCAAGTGATGATAACAATGCTTATAACTTGTTTCTTGGTCAATTTTGCAAGCAATATGAAATAGCGTTTCCAGAATGAAAAAAAATCAAAAGTACCAAATCACTTCGAAATCCCTAGATATCGAAAGGCTTACTAAAATCTTCAAAAAATAATGAAAAATTATATATAAAATACCTTAAAAAAATTATACAAAAATAAAATAACTTAGAAAAATTACAAAAATATATTCGATATAACAAAAAGATACTCAAAAAAGCTTTATTACGCCCATTTATTAAAAAACCAAATGGAAACACTAAAAGAGTATGGAGTGTAATTAAGGGTTTCATTGGAACAAATATTTATAAAAAAAAACATAACTCTCCCAAAAAATCTTTTAACTAATTTTTGATAAATCTATTATAGCTAAAGATTTAAACAACTACTTTTTTAATATGGGTTTAAAATTGACTGCTTAAATTCCACTCCTTTTGATTCATATTTAAAACCTTATGATAAACTTATGGAAAAAGCTAGTTTAAAATTTAGCAAGCTGAGAGCGGCATATAGCAGTCTTAAAAGTAAAAATATTGAAGGTTTTTGATAAAATTAGTGTTGATATTGTCAAATCAGTATTTGATATTATCGAACCTCCCTTATTTAATGTTTTTGATCTTTCATTTAAGACAGGTATTGTTCCTGACAAACTAAAATTGCACGTATAACATACATTTTTAAATCTAGTCAAATATTTTAAATTACAGGCCTATATCTATAATACCTTGTTTTTCAAAATTGCTAGAGAGAATAATATATAATAGGATATACTGAATGAGAACGACATGTTATATTGCAAGCAATTTGTTTAAAAAAAAAATTTCATTGAACATTCAGTAGTTGAACTTTCCAACAAAATATCAAACGCCTTTGATAATGACTGTGTTACATAAGGATATTTCATTTAAGCTTTTGATACAGGAAATTACGGAATACTAATAAAAAACTTGAAAACTACAAAGTGAAAAATAAAAGCTTACTTTGGTTTAAAGGATATCCGACAAATCAAAAGCAACTTTTATACTATGATCAAAATTACACAATTCTAAATTCCATAACTTGCGGAGTTTCTCAGGGCTCCATTTTAGGACCACTCTTGTTTCTATTGTACATATACAACCCATCCGGCATTTGGTCTTAAAAAGACGTCTTTTGAAGTTCAAAAGACGTTCAGAACGTCTTTTGAACGTTCATAAGACGTTCAGAACGTCTTTTGAACGTTCATAAGACGTTCAGAACGTCTTTTGAACGTTCATAAGACGTTCAGAACGTCTTTTGAACGTTCATAAGACGTTCAGAACGTCTTTTGAACGTTCATAAGACGTTCAGAACGTCTTTTGAACGTTCATAAGACGTTCAGAACGTCTTTTGAACGTTCATAAGACGTTCAGAACGTCTTTTGAACGTTCATAAGACGTTCAGAACGTCTTTTGAACGTTCCTAAGACGCTCAGCACGACTATTGAACGTTCATAAGACGTTCAGAACGTCTATTGAACGTACATAAGACGTACAGAACGTCTTTTGAACGTTCATAAGACGTTCAGAACGTCTTTTGAACGTTCATAAGACGTTCAGAACGTCTTTTGAACGTTCATAAGACGTTCAGAACGTCTTTTGAACGTTCATAAGACGTTCAGAACGTCTTTTGAACGTTCATAAGACGTTCAGAACGTCTTTTGAACGTTCATAAGACGTTCAGAACGTCTTTTGAACGTTCATAAGACGTTCAGATCGTCTTTTGAACGTTCATAAGACGTTCAGAACGTCTTTTGAACGTTCATAAGACGTTTTTTTAGAACCAAATACCGGCAAAAAGTCTTTTAGACCTAATTTTGTTTGCTGAAGATTCCAATCTTTTTGTTCTCACAGAGATATTAGGACAATTTTTAAAATAGTTAATGAACAGTTATGTAAAGTTAATGAAATATTCGTAAGTAACAAACTTTCACTAAATGTGGATAAATCAAAATATAAACTTTTCCAAGTAAATAAATCAGAAAACATTCCTAAATTACTAAATCTTATAATTAATAATACTTACACAAAAAGGAAACATACGTAAACTTTTTAGGAGTAAAACTGGAAGAAAATTTATTGTAATTCACATATAAATAGTATTAAAACAACATTCTCAAAAAACGTGACAATAATGTTTAAGGCTAAACCTTTTCTTAGTGTTACATCCCTGTAAAAATTATTCTTTGCATTTATTCACAGTTATTTGTCTTACTGTAATCTTGTGTGTGCTAGTACTGGTCTTACAAAACTTAAGAAAATCTACAACAAACAAAAACATGAGTGCAGAATAGTGTAAGGAGCCTGTAGAAATGCTCCTTAAGAACCACTTTTACGTGCGCTCGGTGCTTTAAATTTGCATAAACTTGATTTACAAGTTTTATTGTTTATGTTTCAAACAAAAATGGAATTGTCCCCAAAAATCTATCAAACTCATTTTAATAAAATTTATCCTAAATATTTAGCAAAGTTTTTAGATAACAACTTTGTTCCTCTTGAAATTAATTTGAAATTACGGGGTTATTCCTTTTTATATGCGCGTCTATTCATTTTTATATGCGTGCTTATTCATTCTTATATGCGCATTTATTCAATCTTATATGCGGATTTATTTATTCTAATATGTGCATTTATTCAATCTTATATGCGCGTTTATTCTTTTTATTTTTTTTTAACATTATATTTTGCCGTTTAATAAATATAACAGTTTCCATAAATTTACATTTAAGTTAATGGCCGGAGCAAGAAGAAGACATTGATTTGCCATATCGCCGAGCACCGTGTTACAATTTATAATTTTTACAAAGTTGTTTCAAGAATATATAAAAGAAAAATTGAATGAATGTTCACAAAAAATATATAAAAAATAAACTAAGATATCGTTTAATACATAATATCATAAAAAGATTGGGTAAAAGTAAAAGTAATATATAATAACTTTATATATATATATATATATATATATATATATATATATATATATATATATATATATATATACACATATATATATATATATATATATACACACAAAATAAAAAGGGAGAAAATGTGATTTTTGATAATGGTTGTTGTCAAAAAATTTTAACCTTTTTTAATGATTACAATAAATAATAACCTTGTTTTTCAGTTTTTAAATTATATATCTGATCTATTTGTAAAAGAAAGACTTATAATAATATAAATCAAAATCTGCGTTTAATAAAAACTGTTCTGATTCAGTTTTAAATTGATGTAGAGATTTTTTTTTTCCGGAAACAATGTTAGGGAATCTTTTCCACAAAAGTGGTCCGCGATTATGATTTTGTTGTTTGCGGAAATTTTTGTAGCATATTTATGGTTAATTTTTTTGACATAAGTTTTAAATATTTTGGGGGACAGTCCATATTTTGTTTTATACATGAACTGTAGAACAAGATGGATATTAATTTTAAAAATATTCAGGGCAACAACAAGACGTAAAAGAGGTTCACAAAGAACCGCTCTACCAGCTCCAAATATGATTCTAACAGCATGTTTTAGCTTGCTATAAAGTTTTTTTTAGCTTAATGTGATTAGTACTTGCCCAAATGGTGTTACCGTAAGTTAAGTAACTATGTATAAAGGAAAAATATAAACTTTTTAAGGACTTAAAATTTAAAAGTGGCTTAACTCTATAGACCATGCCAATGTTTTTTGAGATTTTTTTTCTATAGAACTTATATAAGCTTTCCAAGATAGATTTTCATCAAAGTTCACACCTTAAAAATTTACAGATATTTGCCTTTTGATGTTAGTTTTATTCATCAAAAGATTGGGTAGAATTACTGGTATTTCTTTTGTTTTGCTTGGTTTATGGAAAAGAGAAAATTTAGTTTTTTGAACATTCAAAGACAATTTGTTGCATATAAATCATTCATTCACTACTGTAAAAATTGTTTCAATATTTTTGTGAGAATAAAAAAGATTCGAGTCATCTGCGAATAAAATAAAATTTAATAGGTTTGATGTTGAAAACAAATTATTTATGTATAGTAAAAAAAGTAAAGGTCCAAGTGTAGAACCCTCCGGGACTCCGCAATTTACAGTTTTTTGGTCGTTTTTTAAATTTTCAAATTGTACATATTGCTTTCTGTTTGAAAGGTAATTTTCAAACCAGAGTAAGTTTGTCTCCTTTATTCCGTAATATTCCAGTTTTTTTATTAGAATGGAATGATTCACCGTCTCAAAAGCTTTCGACAGATCAATGAAAACTCCCAACGTAAAACAGTCTTCTGTAAAAGCATCAGATAAGTGATTAACTAACTCTATTATTACGTGTTCTGTTAAATGTTGTTTTTAAAGCCAAATTGCTTACTGTATAACATGTTGTTTTCAGTTAAATGATTATACAGCCTATTAATAGGCTGTATAATCATTTGAACGTATAGTGTACAATATATTGTACACAATACGTTCAAGCAGTTTCGAGAAACAAGATAAAACAGATATAGGCCTGTAATTAGAAGGTTCTGACTCATCTCCAGACTTAAATACTGGTGTTACTCGAGCAATTTTTAAATTATCCGGAACTTTACCTGATTTAAGTGACTGATTGAATATATGAAACAAAGATGGTTCAATTATACCATAGACTAATTTTAATATATTAGCGCTAACTTTATCCGATCCAGCACTTTTGTTACTTTTTAAGCTTAGTAATGCAGTTCGCAACTCATGCATATCTAGCTTTGACTCATTCATTTTTTTATTAGAATTTGTTATATAACAATCAAATGTTGAAGAAGTTAAAGGAATACTTTGTGCTAAATTATAGCTAACATTAATGAAGAAACTGTTAAATTCTTGAGCTATTAGTGCTTTATTATAAATTGATTCACAGTCAATTAAAAGATTTTTGGCGGAGCGTTTTTTTTATAGTTTTGTCCAATTATTTCTTTAATAGCATTCCAAGTTTGTTGAGTATTTCCATTTGCATTTTCTAGCAATTTCGAATAATATAATTTTTTAGAGTATTTTTTGATTTTTTCAAATATATTTTTATAGTTTTTATATTTTGCTTCATTTGAATATGTTTTTTTTAAAGAAATTTTTCATAAAGTTTTTGTTTTTTTCTTGACGATTTTAGTGAGTCTTTTGTTATCCTAGGCGATAGAAGTGATTTTGAATTTGTATAAAACTTTTTTACAGGAAACGCTTTATTGTATTGTTTACAAAATTGCGCAAGGAAAAGTTAACAAGCATTGTTAGCAACTCCAAATTAACGAAGTTAACTAGAAGGTTGCGAGTTTGTTGTATGGAGTTTTTATTGATCTGTCACTTGTAAATAATGTGCTTTGTGGAAATATTATCAGGGGTTATGCTTTTTCTTATAAGAAATGTGGGAAAATGGTCTGTCAAATCAGTCTTTATTATACCGGTACTAAAGCAACTATTAGGAAAATTATTAGTAATTATGTTATCTAGTAAGGTAGGGGAACTTTTTGTGATTCTTGTTGGCTTAGCTATTGTTAGAATGAGGTTATTTTGTAAAAGAGTGTTTACAAAATATTTAACACTGTTACTTGACGCATGATTCAAAAGATTATTATTCAGGTCACCGACTAAGTAAGCATGCTTTTGTTTTTTATTAACTTTTGTTAAAAAAGTACGTTAGGAAACTTTAAAATTTTTTAAATTACCCGCTGGGTATCTATAAATAACATCAACAGTTGTGTTTTTAGAATTTTTGTTAATTACTTCAATACACAATGACTCGCAATCTTTATCATTCACGTTGAGGTCATTACGTGGTATAAAATTAATTGAGTTATGAATAAAAATGCATACACCTCCACCGGTACGGAAGTTTCGTGGTTGATGAATTGACGCGTAATTTGTCAATTCAAATTGAAAATTATGCTCGTCATATTTACACCAGTAAGACAGATTATTTTAAAATCGATTTAATTCATGCATTAGAAGTTGAAAATCTTCACAATTTTTGTTTAGGCTTCGAATATTAATGTTTAAAATTGAAAATGTGTTTTTATTTTGTTGAAGATAGAAATTAGATTCAGAAATTGAATAGTATTTGCTTTCTAACGATTTTAGGTTAAAATAATTTGTGACATCATTATTACAAATTGTGACATTTTCATCACAAAGTTTAATTAATAAATTATCACCCATTTTAAAATATAAAATTAAGATTAGGGAAAAATTAGTTAAAAAAAAAAAAAAAAATGAATACTTATATAGATTCAGTGGAAACAGCATCTCGTTTCTTCGCAGTCCTATCACGAATGACTAGTTTGTCTTATGATATGACCGCAAATTTGCCGGATTCCCTTCCTTTTTTCATTCGTTCTCTTAAACTCTTCCTTATTTCTGTAGTCTCAGCACTAAAATCTTTATTTATAAAGATGTTTTTTCCTTTGAGTTTACACGATTTTTTATATGCGTTTTTATATTCATTCTTATATGCGTGTTTATTCATTCTTATATGCGCGTTTATAGGCGAGTCAACCCCCCATAAAATCTCTAATATAGTTTTATGTAGACAATAAATGGGCTTTTATGTGTTTATATAGATTTATTCAAAATATAAATTACTCAACGCCGTTTATGCAAGTTCTCAAACTTTTTTGTCTTGTTTGTTCTCGGTGATAACAAACATATTTTTTTTCCGGTCTGCAACATTTGTTTCTAAACAATATGATATGTTGAGTTTTAAAAGATATGTTAAGTTTAAACAATATCTATATATATTGTTTAAAACTTAACATATCTTTTGCGATGGAGTATGAAAATATGTATATATATTTTCTACAAAAAAATATATATATATTCAATGGAGTATGAAAATATGTATATATATTTTCTACAAAAAAATATATATATAAAAAATATATATATATATTCAAATAAAATATATATATTAATCTATGATAATTTAAAGACCGGAATTTTAGTTAAATAGTTTTATAGCATTATAACATAGGCATGGCTCACATCACAGTAATGTTTGAATTTTGAGCTTAGACTTTTAAATAAACCTTAAGAGGTTTAACTTTAAAAGTCTACCTAGTCGTATGTCAATTTGTGTGTTCTTCACACTCATATTAATAAAAACTTTCATAAAAAATGGAAAAAACATATTTTATACTTGAAATAATTAATTTTTTTCGGCCTTTAATATGTTTGCAGACATATGACTGGTTAGAAATTAAACATATAACTTAAAACTTGTTTGAAAAAGTTGTTTTCTCAGTTTAATGTTTTATCTTCATTGAGAGCAGCACTATTTTATACCAAAATATGGTCCATTAACTATAAAGCAAAATTTTATATCTAAACTTGAGTAATTTAAAAAAAATTTAACTTTGTTTGATTTTAGACAAACTAAAGCACTAGGAGAAAAAAAAATTTTTTTTCTAAAAATTATTTGGGTTAAAAAAATGCAGTGAAACATAACCTTTTTATAAAAACGCAAAATTCGTGTATTTTCCAGTACATGCATAATGTACTGGAAATAGCAGTAGCAACAACCTACTCAACCGCGTTGAGTAGGTTGTTGCTACTGCTATTTATTTGAAAAATAGTTGCTGAGCCAGCGCTGGCTAGCTAGCTATTCACGCATATGATTGTAAAATGGAATTAAATTAAACTCTGAAGTATCCATAATCTTTTTTAGTTTCCTGATTACCCCAACCGTATTTCGAGGCCTTTCTCCCTGTTTGTAAATATGCTTTAAAGAAGAAGAAAAATTCTTCAATTGGATTAAGCTGTGGCGAGTATGCTGGCATATACTTAATAACTATGCTATGAGAGGCTTTTGTTTGCCTAAGCAAACACCTCTATCATTACTACGAAATTTTGTACTCTCATTAAATGAAAGTACAAAATGAAATCAGAATCATTTTGTACTTTCATTTTACTAATGAAATTACAAAATGAATCTGCATTAACCCAGCCAACATTGACATACGGGTATCGTATGGGGTCAATACGGGTCGTCAACTGGGTCCCATATGGGAAGACCAACGGTATCCCGCCGGATCTTAGCCGCGGTTTCCATATGGGGCCTATATGGGTATGCCCGCCGTGTATCCCGTATGGGTCCCAGTCAAATCTTGTACTTTAAAACCGTAAGGGGCCTATATGGGTTTGCAACTGGGACCCATATGGGAAGCCCATCGGGAACCCACCGGATCTTGGCCGCGGTTTTTCTCTGGGGCCCATGTGGGTACGCCCGCCGGGTATCCCGTATGGGTCCCACGCGGTTTATCAATTGCAAATCTTGCAAAACTACGTTTAAAATGTTTAAAATTTACAGAAAAAGCAAATTTATATAACTTGATTGGTTTATTTCAAATATAATACTTAGAATTACAATGTCGAAATTAAGCAAACTTTTAAACGATTCTTTAAATCGAATGCTTTCACGGTTATCTCGCGAATTGGAAGCTTTTCAATTGTTGTTAAAACGACTTCATTGGAAACCTCTGTCTTTACACAAAATTTTTTTCCAATATAAGCTGTAAAAAAATTAAATTTAACTGTTAGTCTTAAATTTTATAGGTAACACATACATTAACTTTAATGTTATAAAACTCCTATGATTTCTCCCCAACTCTCTTCAGATAAAAAATGTAATTTTCACCATGAAAGGTAGAAAAGTATAACCTTTAATTTTATAATCGACATTTATTTCAATGTTTTAAAATGTACTTGTAATAAATAAGAACAAGCTTGTGATTCATAAATAATAAAATTTTATATCGAATATATACATAGAAGACAAGCTACAGAATGAGCGTTGTTTCCTATCTTACGCTTGAATACAAAGATATTTATAGCTCATACAATCAATGTACCATTGATTTCAGTATCAGCCGTTGTTCATTATGAGAGACACACAACCAATCATGCGTAAAGCTATAAATTTCTTATGCAGTGTCTGACTTGTTTACGTTCTTAGATTGATTCACGTGCATGTGTAGACGTCTGCTAACACGCTTTACAGGTTAGAAATTTCTATTTTTGGACTCTAAATACAACTTTATTTTACGTCCATATTTTGGAATCATTTCAAACAGGTAGAAATTATAAATTATATTTTAGAAGGAGTGAAGGTTGATTTTTATGTTCAATTTACCTTGTTTTACTTAGTAGTTAATTAAATATTAGTAAATATTCTCTAAAAAGAGAATTTCAGCCATTCTGGGGGTGTCCCGATCGGCAGTCATCAAAGGGATTGCTAGAGCAACAGAGTTGGGTACACTGAATTCACGCAAAAGATCTGGAAGACCACCAGTAACTT
Organism: Hydra vulgaris; assembly: GCF_038396675.1. Classification (NCBI taxonomy): domain Eukaryota; kingdom Metazoa; phylum Cnidaria; class Hydrozoa; order Anthoathecata; family Hydridae; genus Hydra; species Hydra vulgaris. Next base: position 41,220,065 of record NC_088934.1, read on the forward strand.
CATTATCAGCTGATCATCTCATCCGAAGGGCCTGTATTGCTCATCCCACGTGGTCCTCGTCAGCTATATCATCATCCATGTCGGACCCACCAAGTTCCCGAACAATCAGGAGGCGATTGGTAAACGATTTCAATCTCCAGTGCTATCGTGCTGCAAAAAAAGCCAAGTTGACCGCTAAAAAGATCAAAGACCGATTGGCCTTCTGCAGGAAGTACCGGCACAGGGTGAAGTACCATCACAGGCAGAAAACTGGAGGAACATGATGTTTTCGGACGAAGCTACCTTCACTCAGTTTCAATCAAAGTCATGAGACAACCAAATCAACGTTTCAATGCCAGATATGTAACACCAACGGTAAAGAAGTCAACTACGGTCATGGTTTTGCGCAAGCTTTAGCGCTGCGGGCAGGGGAGGTATCTGGTTCATGCCACGAAATACAACGATCAATGGTCAGGTCTACCTTAGTATCCTACAAGAGAAACTTCCCCATCATATAGGGATACTCAATTGCACCACATTTATATATATATATATATATATATATATATATATATATATATATATATATATATATATATATATATATTTATTAGGGCCCTGCGAATCACTATTTTTAGCTTTGAATCGAATCACGATTTGAAGCAGCCCTTGATTCGCAAATCGAATTGAATCACAATTCCAATAAGCATTTTGAGGAAATCTAAGTTTAACTAAAACATAGATATCCTCAAAATCAGAGTTGTTACGACATAATATGTCTGGCAGATCTGTCGACATATTTTCAGACATATTTTCTGCCGACATAAAATATGTCCCACATATTTTCGATTGACATATTTTGACATAGTTTTATGTCTGAATTATTTTCTGCTGACATAAAATATGTCAGACATATTTTCCATTGACATATTTTGACATAATTTTATGTCTGAATTATTTTCTGCTGACATAAAATATGTCAGACATATTTTCTATCGACATATTTTGACATAATTTTATGTCTGAATTATTTTCTGCTGACATAAAATATGTCAGACATATTTTCTGTCGACATATTTTGAAATAATTTTATGTCTGAATTATTTTCTGCTGACATAAAATATGTCAGACATATTTTCTGTCGACATATTTTGACATAATTTTATGTCTGAATTATTTTCTGCTGACATAAAATATGTCAGACATATTTTCTATCGACATATTTTGACATAATTTTATGTCTGAATTATTTTCTGCTGACATAAAATATGTCAGACATATTTTCTGTCGACATATTTTGAAATAATTTTATGTCTGAATTATTTTCTGCTGACATAAAATATGTCAGACATATTTTCTGTCGACATATTTTGACATAATTTTATGTCTGAATTATTTTCTGCTGACATAAAATATGTCAGACATATTTTCTGTCGACATATTTTGACATAATTTTATGTCTGAATTATTTTCTGCTGACATAAAATATGTCAGACATATTTTTTGTCGACATATTTTGACATAATTTTATGTCTGAATTATTTTCTGCTGACATAAAATATGTCAGACATATTTTCTATCGACATATTTTGACATATTTTTATGTCTGAATTATTTTCTGCTGACATAAAATATGTAAGATATATTTTCTATGGACATATTTTGACATAATTTTATATCTGAATTATTTGCTGTTTGATATTCTTGAAGAAAAAATCAATCTAACAAATTTATTGCGCATTTCAACTTAATTTACAGAGTTAAGTAAAAATAGTTTAACAAATTTGTTGCTAATTAATACTATCAAATACTATCAAATACTATTAAAATTAGGGGTATTTGGGGTAAAGTCCCTAATATTGTCGAAAAAAAAGTTGTTCAAAAGTATGTCAACTTGGGTCTCAAAAAAAGCGTATTTTAGAAGATAGTATAGAGATTTTAGAAAATATAAAAATTTTTCCTTAAAATTTTTTGGCAAATAAATTATTTGAAAAAATGCTAAAGACTCTTAAAAAAATGTCAACAAAATGTTTTTCAGCAATAATACAAAAAATACTTATTTTTATTACAAACGAATAACATCTTTAAAATCTCTATGAAAATACGCTTCTTTTGAGACTCAGGTTGACATACTTTTGAACAACTTTTTTTTTGACAATATTAGGGACTTTACCCCAAATACCCCTAATTTTAATAGTATTTGATAGTATTTGATAGTATTAATTAGTATGGATTAGTATTGGCGATTTCCCTTATTAGAATGTAAAAACCATCTCAAGCTGGGTTTTTATTACTGAAAATGGTTTTTATTAATATGACTAAACTTAAAATTATTCTCTTGATTAAAATAATATTTAAAAAAAAACATTTTTAGTTATTTTTAACAAATAGTTGATTCATTCAATAAATTATTCGCCATTTTTGACTTTAAATCGTAAGGAAAACGAAAAAAAATAATTATTCCAATATATATTTCACTCAAAACATTTTATGCAAGTTTATGGCAGTTAATTATGCTGTTATAATGCAATTGTCAATTATTTTTTTGTTAAATAAATCATAACTATTATAACTAAAAGTATATTATTCGTAATTAGTTATAAATTATTACCGGTTAGTCTTCTTAATATGAATTTAATGAGCTGAATATAACTTATGTGAAACATTTCAAATTCTTCAGCTTAAATGAATTTAATTTGGCACGAATTTTTTGAAATTCTGTGAACCATTTTTTTGAAATCTTTTGAATTCAGTTTTTCATAATGAAATCTATTTCAGGATCAACTAATAATTAAAAATAACTGTAAAAGTTTTTTTTTTATTATTATTTTAATCAAAAAAATATTTTAAGTTTAGTCATACTAATTAAAACCACTTTCAGAAATAAAAACTCAGTTTGAGATGGTTTTTACATTCTTATAAGGGAAAGCGCCAATACTAATCAATACTATCAAATACTATCAAATGATGCCTCAATACTAGTCAATATTAGTCAATACTATCAATGTCAATATTAGTCATAATCAATAAATAAGTCATAATCAATAAATAAGTCAATAAATGCCAATATTAGTCAATACTATCAAATGATACATCGCTAAAAAGGGCAGAAAAAGACCTTTATGAAACATCGGATGTTTGCTTATAGGGTTTAAAGTAATAGTTTTATGAAGCATAATTGATTGCAAAGACATAAAATTATGTAAAAATATGTCGACAGAAAATATGTCTGACATATTTTATGTCAGCAGAAAATAATTCAGACATAAAATTATGTCAAAATATGTCGACAGAAAATATGTCTGACATATTTCATGTCAGCAGAAAATAATTCAGACATAAAATTATGTAAAAATATGTCGACAGAAAATATGTCTGACATATTTTATGTCAGCAGAAAATAATTCAGACATAAAATTATGTCAAAATATGTCGACAGAAAATATGTCTGACATATTTCATGTCAGCAGAAAATAATTCAGACATAAAATTATGTCAAAATATGTCGATAGAAAATATGTCTGACATATTTTATGTCAGCAGAAAATAATTCAGACATAAAATTATGTCAAAATATGTCGATAGAAAATATGTCTGACATATTTTATGTCAGCAGAAAATAATTCAGACATAAAATTATGTTAAAATATGTTGACAGAAAATATGTCTGACATATTTTATGTCAGCAGAAAATAATTCAGACATAAAATTATGTCAAAATATGTCAATAGAAAATATGTCTGACATATTATATGTCAGCAGAAAATAATTCAGACATAAAATTATGTCAAAATATGTTGATAGAAAATATGTGGGACATATTTTATGTCGGCAGAAAATATGTCTCAGACATATTTGACAGATAACAACCCTGCTCAAAATGATGATTTGATTTAAGATTTGACTTGATTTGTAAAGCAACGCCTGATTCGATTCGGATTCGATTCGATACCATAAAAGGTGATTGGCAGGGCCCTAATATATATACTAATAATTTTAAATGTATTCTTAAAAATAATGAGCTCAATATTCTTAAAAGAACAGAGTAATAGCAGAAAATCACTAAGAAAACTTTTTCATTTTAAATTGAGGTTTCATCAATTAAGACTTATCTGAAATATACAGTGCCATGGTTAATAAATCCAAGCAGGATTTGTCTTCTTTTCTTTTAAAACGTTTTAAACTAAACCATTTTTTTTGTAATTTCAAAATAATTATCACCTTCATTAGATAAAACAAAACACTCTAAACCTTGATGATGAAATATGTGGGAGTATTATCTTGCCACACCATTCTCCTTTCTGAACACAATGGTCACATCAGAACATTTCCAAAAAATCGCACACAGAACATTGCATCTGTTGCATTAATAATTTAAAAAAAAATGCAATTTGTAATTTAAATAAAAATCTCAAACTTATTTTAATGACATCTATGTATATATTTCCTATACAAAATATGGTAGCTATGGGTTGCTCATTATAGAATAAATTGATCATTTAAAGGAGTCACGCACATAACAGAAAAAAGCAAAACAAAAAAAATAATAATGAATCCTATTTTTTCTGAAAATGTATCAGTGACGGGTGTTTTGTTTTTTATAAGTAATTATACAAGCATTCTTAAAGATTATTCAAAAGTTACAGCATTCTACGATGTACCTTTGCTCCACAATAGTAGTTTAAACCAAAATCACGCACAGACAAAAAAAAAAGTAACAAATGGAACATGCAAACATTAGTCATTTTTGAATTGTATTTTTGAAAGTAAATCAATTATGACTATCATAATAATAATAATAATAATAATAATAATAATAATAATAATAATAATAACATATATATATATATATATATATATATATATATATATATATATATATATATATATATATATATATATATATATATATATATATATATATATACAGCGGTGGCCAAAAATTAAAGACCACTCATTTTTTAGTTGGTTTCTTAATCTTTAAATTAAAATTAAGAAGATTCTAATTGACATATTAAATTTTTTTTTTAATATCTTGTTAATTAAAGCATACGGATTATAGTGGTATAATTTTTTTAATCTAATTCTAATTAAATAGCGTTTAACTTATTAAAAAACTGATGAGTACTTATAAATCTTCTTTAAATAAATTAGACAAAATTTAACGACCACTTTCAAATCTTTAATTTGCAATTATTAAAAATAATAATCCATTATTTTTTTTAACTGTCTTAATTGCTTATTACGTTGGCTATAAAATAAAATGTTGAAACCTGAGTTTCGATATCAAATAAACATTTATTTTTTGAATTGCAATAAGGATATAAATATATTGCAAAAATGCGTGCAAAGATCGAAGAAAAAGACAGATACGCGGCTCTTGTATTAAAAGAAGAAGGCTATAGCATCAGACAAATAGTAGAAAAGCTCGGAAGGTCTCATTCTTGCATTATCAACATAATTCAACGATACAAAGAGACCCGGTCAATTAATGATCGTCATAGGACTGGACGCAATAAAATTTCAAATGACCGTGATGTTCGCTCGTTAGTGAGATTAATTAAAGAAAACAGACAAGCATCATCTACAGACTTGTCTACGAAATGGACACTGTCAAATGGTCTGAAAGCAAGCCCTAGAACTGTGCGAAGGGTCCTTCACAATTTAAATTATTTATGGCGTGCTGCTGCAAAAAAACCACGCTTAAATAAAAAACAAAAATTTGCCAGGAAAGAGTGGTGCAAACTACATAAAAATTGGTCAGATAAGTGGAGCCGTGTGGTCTTTAGCGATGAAATGAACGTTGAGGTAGACAACAGAAAAGGTCGCGTAGTGTTGCGTAGACTTCCAAGCGAACGGTTAGATGAATCATGCACTTTGAAATGAACAAAAGAAGGCAGTGGTTCAGTAGGCATTTGGGCCAGTATGAGTGCCTGTGGAGTTGGCGTTTTTCATTTATTCGATGGTAGACTCAACAAAGAAAGGTACATCGAAATTTTGGAAAACTCACTTATTCCTAGCATTGATTTATGGCAGTTGCAAGTTGGATTTATTTTCCAGCAAGATAATGCGCCGTGTCATAAAGCGCATGTTGTTAGCGATTGGTTCAGTTCTAATAAAATTCAAGTGCTTCCATGGCCTGCCAATAGTCCAGACTTGAATCCAATAGAGAATTTATGGTTGTGGCTGATCACAAGCTTGGTAAAGAACAACTTTACAATTTGGAAGATTTGAAATCTTCTATCTCTCATCATTTGAAAAATGTGCCTGATGAAGTAATCAAAACTTTAATGAATTCAATGCCAGAACAAGTACAAGAGTGCTTGAAAACAAATGGAGGAACAACACGTTTCTAAATTATTTTTTTATTGCTTTTTGAAATATTTTTGAAACTGGTTTTAAAATTTTGTCCAATTTTTTTTCCCATTTATATTTTTTACTAGTCAGTTTTTTAATTTTTTAACATTATTTTGTAAAAAAATTATAAATTCTTTTATAATAAATATAAAATACAATAAAAATTCTTTCTAAAAATGTTTTTCTTTTTTTGATACCTTTTTCCAAAATAAAATTATACTTAGATTAAAAATAAATTTTGAAAAAAAAATGAGTGGTCTTTAATTTTTGGCCACCGCTGTATATATATATATATATATATATATATATATATATATATATATATATATATATATATATATATATATCAACACTAATCATATTAAATACACATTTAATTAAAAAACAATATTTTATTGTATTATATTAAAGATAAATAATGTATTATATAGTTAAAGTATTATATTAAAGATAAGTAAATTATAATATCAAATTTTTAACAATAAGTTTAGTAATAACACATCGGCTTGATAATAATGTGTTTACGGTTATCAAAGTGTGGTTGCAGTACTAACGGTTTTAACTTACACCAGACATGCCAAGAGAAGTTGTCTACAGACGGGTATATAAAAATGAGTTCCGTTTGTTCTTTTAGAAATTTAATATGTGTTATATTATCTACAATTTCTAATACTTCGGCAAAGTCTTTGCTCTACTAGCAGAACGCAATTCTACAAAGACAAATATTCCTGGGGAAATAGTATTAAATTTGTATCTTTCAGATGTAGATGAAATAGCATTTACCAATAATGCATATAGCCTCTACCAATAAGGAAGGTGATGATTTTTTAACAACTTTTACCATTTCTGATTGGTTACAAATTGCCATAAAAACACAATCAATATTGAAATCAAAAAAATGGTGGTGACGAAAACCCTTGACTTAATTAAATTTATCTAAGAGAAGCGTCTCATCAATCTCACTTTGGTTTGCAGTAATACACTCATTTACAATCGAGATGATCTAAATGAATAAATGAGATGATCTTTCTCTTGAGATCTTTTCGACGTACTTCATCCCTTTCCTTGATGCTCATGTTAGCTCTTCAATATTTCATTTA